>NW_017804353.1:5625116-5745699 GCF_001625305.1 Branchiostoma belcheri
GGGCATGGATGAGCTGGGATGGACAGAGATCGGCATGGATGAGCTGGGATGGACAGAGATCGGCATGGATGAGCTGGGATGGACAGAGATGGGAAGGGATGGGCATGTGTGGGCATGGATGAGCTGGGATGGGCATGGATGAGCTCGGGTGGGCATGGATGAGCTCGGGTGGGCATGGATGAGCTGGGCTGGGCATGGCTGGGCATTGATGAGCATAAATGGGCTGGGACACCAAGTAAACACTTAGTAGATGTATGTAATGTTATAAGTGTCAGTGTTGCTATACTCATTGGTATAGTAGTCATTAGCATAGTCATTAGCATGCTACTCATTAGCATACTTGTGACTCGCTACATGCCGCCTTTACCAAAAATTCTTGTCTGTGGGCGCCGCCATTTTTTCCGGGAATGATGGGATGGTTGACCCAGGATGACCTCTACATGAGGTCAGTGGAGGTCAATGTGGAGCAGAGCATATCTGATTCTGACTGAGTGCACATCACAACAAACAGGTTTTTGATAAGCCTTCTTCACATCTGTTGCAAGATTTTCATCCAACGTTTCTTTTGTGGGATGGAGGCTAAGCCAGGGACAATGTTATGTATTATGTGCAGGCTAGTATGTGCAGGCCTTGTGCCTATACTTTTATCTTTTAGCAGTATCTTGCTCTAACCTCCCTGCTTTTAGATTTTGACTCATCTGAATTACCATTACATCTCCATTTCGTCACTGCAGGTAGAAGCAGAAGACAACGTGAAGTGCAAGCAACAATGCCACGCAACGAGGAAGATTAATACGTGTAATATCATACCAGATTTTGTTGCTGATTGGGACAAGTTTACTTTCCTAAATTATTAGTAAATAGAGTTGCCGATAGGATGAGATGGCATCAACAGCTGAGAACCTCTCAGAAAGCCAATCCACCACTAGATCTTGTCCCAATCATGCAGTCAACCTGCTGAAAGGCTTTACATCACTGTGGGAAGATGGCACACTTTGTGACCTGTTACTTACCAGCTTCGATGGTCAGACATTTCCTGTTCACAAGGTCTTGCTCTCTACGTGTTCACAAACCATCAAGAAAAATTTTAATTGTCTGAGACAGGGAGAGACTTTTAAGTGTGGTAAAGCACTGCCAGCGGCATTGTCATTAGTTGTACATTACATCTACACAGGTGTACTGTGTGTTAATGAGGAAAGTGTGGGTGCTGTCAACAGCATTGCAGAACTATTGGAGATGGAATCACTGAAGGCAGTGTGCAAGTTTACAAAAGACGGCAGAACTCAAGACATACAGACAGAGGAACAAGTGTTTCGCCTCACAAGAAGTGATGAAGGACTTCAGTGTCAAAGATATGACACAGGTCTGAGAAAGGAAACTTGCAATGCTGCTAGCTTGTCAGGAACATTGAGTAGCACTCTAAGCAATAAATTTACCATACCTGCACACAGGTTGTCAAAAATTGACAAATTCCCAGAGGAGCAGAGTGACAGTATGTGTATGGTGAATGATAATCACTTCGAAGAAGTAGTGCAGGGTCTGCAGCAGTTGCGTACTGACGTCACCACGTGTGACGTTGTGCTGGTGGCGGAACACGCCACCTTCCCTGCACACCGCGCTGTTCTGTCTGCCTGTAGTGACTACTTCAGGGCCATGTTCACAGGTTAGCTTCTTCATTTTCATGTTTATCTTTGCTGAATGAAAACATAATTGTTCTTGCTCTTCTTCTTCTTCACCGAACATTGAAATAGGGTCAATGACCCGGACCAGATGGCTGTCACCATGGTAACTGGTGCAGTAGTAGACACCCTGTTGTGTTGGATTACATTATGTAGCAGGTAGAAGGACAAAGTTGGACTTTGCCAAGCATCCTTCCTTTCTTGCTCTTGATATTTGATATACAAATGAACTTGTGTGTTAGTATTTTTCAGCAGAATAAGTCCATAATATAGGGGAATAGCTACAATGCTGCTGACTAACATGTCTGTTTATGTACAGTTGGTATGCGTGAGTGTGGAGAGAAGAAGGTGACCCTACTTGGCCTGACATCTGTGGGTGTGTCTGCTGCTGTACACTACATGTACACTGGGGAGGTCCATCTGTCTGATACAGCTCTACAGGATGTACTGGAGGCTGCCAGTGTCCTCCTCATCAATGATGGTACTTTCAATGTTTACCATCCCAGCTGAGGAAAACATACAGTTTTTGCTCTGTTTCTCCTTCCTCTTCTTCTTCTCGAAACACATAAGGTCAATGACCTGAACCAGATGTCTGTCACCATGGTAACTAGTGTTGGGTTACATCATGTTGTAATTTTTATAGCAGGAGTTTTAGACTCATGTCACCATATATATGAATAATAATGATATTAATATTAATATTATTAATAATATTAATATTAATAATAAAAGAGCAGACCATAACTGTCAAGTTGCTGATCATGCTTATTACAAATGTTAGTCTCTTTGATATCTTTATTATTGATATAGGTTACATGATTTTACCACTCTGTTAGAGTTACAGTCTGAATTGCATGGATAACTACAATCAGTATGTTTGGAAGTAGAATTTGCAGTTTTAAGATTTTTATTTCAATTTCAATTTTTTTTGTTCACAGTGCTAGACATCTGTTTGGAACATCTGATAGAGACAATGTCAGTTGATTCCTGTCTGACACGACTTCACCAGGCAGACTGTTACAGCCTGGACAGACTAGAGACAGCTGCAGATGACTTTATCTTAGCACACATCACTCAAGTGTCCAAACTGCCCCAATTTCAGGTTAGAACAATTAGCCTGGTTACCAAACCTTTATTTAGCTGCAGAGTCATATTCTTCACAAGACTCAGTAGCTAAGATAGGTACCGGTAATCAGGCTAAGAAACATGCTTGTAGAAACAATTTCTAATTTGCTTCTCATATCAGCATTTACAAAACTCCTTTTATAAAGCATGAGCACTTTTTTAATCAGTGTTCGAAATACCTGTCTGCAATCTGCAATCTGCAGATACATTTTCAAGATTGCAGAAGAAAAATTTATACAATCTGCAATTTTGCAGCAGGAAAAATTGGCACTTGGGATTTGGCTCCAAGGACAGACAACACTTAAGCTCCTGTTCTGAAACAACAGGAGCTTCTTCACTAATTTGCATCATCCTTGTCTTGACTTGTTTATCTTTTGTTTCCTTTTGAACTTCCAAAAATTTGTCTTCACTAATTTGCATATCAATCAATAGTTCATGCTCATAAATATGCAAGATTGTAGTATAGAGGCTTGGGTATTTGCAGAAAGTATTTCCATATTGCAGAACAAAATTTTGACTCTTCTGCAATATTGCAGAGCACTGAAAAAAAGTATTTCGACCACTGTTAATGATATGGTCAAAACTTTAAAAGGTGAACCAAATACATGTATATGATGGTCATTCCCAATACCATGGTATTATGAACAGTGCAGTGACACAATAGTAAGGAATTTTGTTATACATTTTGTATTAGATACCTGACTGATTTTGTCATTTCTAGATTTGACTGTGGTTACTCCTTTTCAGGACTTGGTGTGTGATAAGCTGTGTGAATATCTGGACAGTGACCACTTGGGTGTTTCCAATGAGCTGGAGACCTTCCGTGTAGCACTTACCTGGCTCAACCACGACTTTCAAACAAGACGGCAGTTTGCTGGTGAGTAATCTTATGTTGTTGTTGTTGAGACTAAGATTGTATTTGTCGTGTAGCTTTAGAGCGAATGATGCTAGATAACAAACTTATGACTGCATGTATGACTCCAAACCATGTTGTTCTTGCATCACAGCACAGTGACCCGTGAGATGACATGCTTTGGTCAGAAAACCGCTTGGTGTGACTGGCATGCAATTAACAGCTCAACTGCCAGGTGGCGCTTGCACACAACAATGGTGAGAGAAATATCTCATGATGTAGCGATTATCTTGCTCTACAATAATCTGCTTTGACTGCAACACTTTTTACTTCAAGCAAGTGAATGTATATCTGATCTAATAAAATTTAATTTGAATCAAGCTTTAGTATTCTGTACACACACTAAGGTCTTGTGCTCTCTGGTAATGTCTTGTTACAGACCTGGCAGTTCCCTACATGTGATGACATGTTTCTCCCCCACAGGTCAGGTGATGAGCCATGTCCGTTTTCCCCTGCTGTCCATAGAGGACCTGGTACGACATGTACGGACGGTGGACTTCATGAGGAGGGACCAGGACTGCCGTGCTCTGGTTATGGAGGCAACACGGTACGTACACATTACAGCATCCAGCAGTTGTACAACATGTGTACAACTGATATGTATGTACTAGGGCTGCGTACCTAAACGCAACATCAGGTACAGGTACAGGTACCGGTATAGAGGTTTAGGTACAGGTCCGGACCTGTACCTGTACCTGAACAATTTGACAAATTAACACGTGTTCTTCACTTTTTCAATCATGACACAAACAATAAAGTGTTGACAACTTGTCAGTATCTTCCAATCACAACCCTGGATCAGCCACACTCTCGCGATGTCTCGTGAGACTGAGGATCTCAAATCAATCGACGGTGTTTACGTCTTTTCCAGTGCTAATTTTTCGTCTTTGTGGTAGGATTTACCTATCTTTAGTCATATACATGGTGTAAACTAGCTATTTCGGTATATACTCGTTACTTCATGATCCGGTATTTTGGACCTGTACCGAAACGATTTTTACGGTATTGGACCGGTACAGTGTACCGGTCCGCAGCCCTAGTATGTACATATCAGTTGTACACATATTGTACAATTTTTCATTCATTCAGGCTTCACAGAATCGTAAGACGTACCTATACACTTGCTTTGTCATCCTCTGAGGCAAAGCATAGTGCTTTTTCAACCAATAGTGCAATGCAACTTCACCACAGCTCACATTTATACTAGTATCCTTCCACACCTGGTCACCCCTAACTCTTCTTGACACCTCTAGCGGGATACAAAAGGTGATTACTATTAGAAAGAAAAATGCACTATAATAGCACACGTGTATGGATCTTTGTATATAAAGAGTAAGAATTTCTGGCAAGCGCTATTGTACCTTATGAACCCCCTTTTGTTACCACACATATGTTCCCAGAGGACAGTCTCCTGAGTTTGCTAACATTGTGTCTCCCCTGACAGGTATCAGAAGTGCCCTACCCAGCAGATCCTTCAGCAGACCCGCCGTACACAGGTCCGCTCAGCCAGTCAGGTGTTGGTGGTGGTGGGAGGGTCCACTGTGGAGGGGGAGGCAGATGAGAGTAGGGAGGTAAAAAAAACATGTCTGGAAGTATGAAGCAAGTTTAAACTGCATGATTTTATCTAACACAAGTAATATGACTTATGCAATTTTTGAGGGGAGGAGGGGGGACAGACTTTCTGCAACTTATGATCCACTGCAACTTATGATCCACAGCTCACCAAGTTTGGGTAAGTTTACCCGGGGTTAGTCCAATTTTCCTGTTGGACATTACAGTAGAACTTGCGTCATAATGACATCTACCAACACAGATGAACTTTTAACATATGTCTGAAATGACATTTCCAAACTCTGACTCCTTCAGCGTCCTACTTTCTACCTGCATCAACCACTGATTTTTGTCTTCTTTCTCAGATTTTCTTCCTTAATATTCAAAGTCAATATGATAAGTGAAGTGTCCTACAATGTCCTTCATGTAATTCTTTTTGTCCAGGTCCTTTATTTGGATCCATCGTTGTCCTCCTCATGGAAACCAGATGCCGAGTTGCCATGGCAACAGGTAGAGGAGCTGCCATCCCGTGGCAGGATGTACCATGCAGTCGCCGTGCTGGACAACTTTCTGTATGTTGCTGGAGGTAAAATTGACACTGCCGTTTTCTGATGTCCTGTACATTGCTGTATGCTGTGTGTACTGCACCTGTGGGAAACCCGTTAATATTTTGTGCACAGCACTTTGGCAGAATGTCTCGGGTTATGTTCCCACATACAAGGTTAACACTCCGTCTGTAGTTTTTAAAAGTTTCTTCGAAAAAGATAACCTCTGCAACAGGTAAAATTCTAATGCAACGTTGAACAAACTTTCAACGAAAACCATAAAAAATCAGGGTTCTGCACAGGCGCAGTACGTTCTGCCGATGTGCTTCTTGCTACTAGTATATTGTGCTGTCTAATGAGTCTAATAAAACATGCTGTTATGGATTACGTGTAGCATAGTTTCTTGGTGTGTGTTTTATGGTGTATTGTATGTTTGTTCTTGCTATCTGTATGCAGGGTTCAGCAAGTGTGTGTGGCTGTCCACCTTCCAAATGTACAACCCCCGCTGGAACAAGTGGTTTGAGCTGCAGCACATGTTAGACCCACGTTCAGAGTTCTGTTTGGTTGCAATGGACAGGACCATGTACGCCATAGGGGGGTGGAAGGGGAAGGAGATCAACTCTACTGTAGAAAAATATTCATTTGAGGTAAAAATATTGACATGTTATTGAGGATTAGCCTGGATGACATCCAGATTAGCAATAATTTGTTTGAACCATTGAAAGCTCAAATTGGCATGCAAGCCACTTTTCATTGAGGTCATGAGGGAAGAGGGAAGGGTCAAGATAAAGTTTACATCATATAAAGTCCTGCTAATTTAAAATCTTACAGGGGATTTTTTAAAGGGTCTGCTGCTCTGGGGATGCAATGGGAATATCAGCTCAAGCTATTATCCAGTGAGAGGTATTTGGACTGTTTCTTTGGGTGGTCATGTTTGTCCAATGGTGTGAGCATCATGGTGTGAGTTGTTTATGTGTCTACAAGCCTGAGGTGAACCTTTTTTTTCACATTTTGAAAGTTCTAGCTTCTCTGAAACTAATAGCATGAACAGCTCTTCGAAGTTCAAACATCACCTTCAATTTTTGAAAGGAACACAGTTACTTTTGGTGATTTGCCATATTTTTGGGGGGACAATTATGTACAATTGCGGCCATATGTTGCAGGGTTTGGGGACACAACTTGCCTGGACACCTTTGAGCGCTATGACCCCCGTTTTGACAAATGGCTTGAGCTGACCCCCCTGTCACATCCCCGGTCTGGCTTCTCCCTGCTCCCCCTGGACAGGGGATTGTTCATTGTTGGTGGGAGGCTGGGGAGGAGAATCTTCTCCACAGTGGAGAGGTACCTTCCTCTGGTGAGTTTGCCTCTGAAAGGATAGAAGGTTGTATTACATGTATTACAACAAGCAGCAGCTTAGCCTGACACAAAAATAGATGGGTTGATAGTAACTGAAAAATTGATAGATTCATTTTTGTAGAAATATAATTCTCTCTCTCCTCTTAACTACACATGGAGGTAGAAAAATATCAGGTGTGATGAAATGATATTCTTCAAATTCCCGTTGCTGTCATTTTATCCTTGAAAGTTATGTTAGATACTAATGTTATAGCTCTACCCTCTACTGTTACCTTTACCTTTAAGTCTGACTCAATGTTTTTCACTTCAGAAAATACATGTATCCTTGAAAGTTATGTTAGATACTAACGTTATAACATTATAACTCTCGTTGATGTGCCGATCACACGTACAGGAGGACCGTTGGCAGTATGCCGCGGGTCTGGACGTCGGGCTGCTCGGACACGCCTGCTGTGTCCATGGCAACGGGGTCTATATCAGCGGTGGGCGCAGCATCGCTCGCGGGAGGAACGGCTTCCGCCTGTACGACCCCGAATCAGGCGTGACGGAGCTCGCCCCACTGAGACATGCCAGGAGTAACCACGCCATGGTGGCGGTCCCCGGCAGGTTCCTGGTGTTCGGGGGTGAAAACGGCACAACCACCATCGCACAGGTGGAGATGTACAGCCTGGCTGGAGTAAGTTTGCCCCCCCCCCCCCTGTCTCAGTGTTAAACAAAAAATGTTGTATGATAGTGTAACACATAAAGACAAAGGGGTAACTCAAAGGTTGACTCTGACCCCTGGGATTGAACCTGTGCCACTTGCACAGCGTGTCAGCTCTCAACCAGCACACCAACTGATTAAGCCAAAAGGTCCAGGACCCATTGGGCTGGGCCTATACTGATCTGTACTCATTGTTACAATAGTATGAGAGGTACTGGCATTTTTGAATGGGACAAGTTGAGCAGGGTGCCAGACATATAATGATTAGTCCACTATAAGGTAACATGTCTTTGTAACCCAATAATGATGTCTTAGCTAATCCTTTTAGTCTGTTCTTAGTTAAGTTGTCAAATTGGACGTGGCACTCAAAAATGTCAGGGCCAATGGTAAAGGCCCTTCCCAATACACACACCAACTATTGTCTCCTGAAAGGGTGCCAACATGTTGTCTTGTGCAGATCACTGTGCACGTGAACTTGAAAGCATTAACACTTAGACTGCTAACAAGATTTGGCAGTGTTTAACCCTTGACTATATACATGTGTGCCTGCATAGAACTGCTGGATGGAAGTGAGCACCTGGCCCATCCCTGTCTGCTGGTTCGGACACTGTGTGTTGAACAGGACCCTGTACGTATTCGGTGGCTTCACCCATGCCAACTCCAAGTACACAGACACAGTACAGACTCTGGATCTAGACAGGTTGGTAACTCCAGGTGCAGGAATGAAGTTGTGAAATAGAATGATGAATCCAATGCTTAGTCATTTTTGAAACAGTAAAGTAAAGAAATATTGCACATTATAAATCAACCACTTTTTGTGTTGCTGACGTTTACTATACTTTGCTCCAGGTGGGAAAAGTGGGAGTGGAGCATCATGGGAAGGCTACCGTACAAGTGTGATGGGATAGCGGCGGCCATTTTGACCTTGCCAGAACAGTTCAAGAGAGAAGCGGAGGCAAGGACAAGATCGGGGTCACATTCACATGCTGGATGAATACCAAACATTAGCTCAATAAAAATGACAATACACTGTATTGAAAAAGGCTAAAAACTAGGCTACAAAAACATGCGAATAAAGGGCAGAAATGATAATTTTATATGAATATGAGTAGAAATGATATAGGGATATAGGGATACAGAAAATTATTTGAAAATTACTTTTCCCCTTTTGGTTTCTGCTCTTGAAGCCTGCTTTATAAAGCAAGAATTTTGAGAGCAATTTATTTTCTAGAAGCAAGAGGTTTGATAGAGAATAGAACCTCTTTGCTCGAATTAACAACATTATGCTCCCCTACCTTAGCCTGGATGCCAGACCCAAAGCACACTGGACACAAAATATCTCAGGCTCACTGAGATATTTGTGTCCAGCGTGCTATGGGTCTGGAACCCAGGCTACCCTACCTCGAAAAATGTACCTCAAGACCTTCAATCATTGCTTCAATATTTCATGATTCCTTATATTGCTAGAATGTAAGATAAAGATGGTACAATAAACCTCAAGTATATATGACCAAGGACATTATGTAGGGGCATATAATAGCCATTTTTCATGGTGATAATTACCCCCATTCTTTATCAAAGCAGACATTAGAACTTCAATAGAAGTCTGAATGAAATGGATTTTACGCATCATCAAAAGGGAGGGAAGGTCATGCAGGCACCGTCAATAGGGCTGATTCACACCTCCGTGTAAAATGATTCACTCCATCAGAAAAATTAACGCTTCCAAATGGGAACAACAATAAAACATTAGAGCAGAAAAGGGGTACAAACAATGGCCAATTACCTTCTGCACACATATACAAATGTAAAAGCAGTCAGCAGGCGAGTACAAATGTATTTCATGAATATACAAAGACTCAAGCAAACCCTGACTTGCTTGCTTGGGGTAAAAAAAAGTGGGACAGTCATGAGCAAAAAAAATTTCATCCTCTACCAAGAAGAGATGAAACTGATTTAAAAAAAAAACAACTTGGGAAGACAGAAAGACTTTTTCCCTTGAAAGAATTGCTCTTCTGTGTTAGCCTCCTGTGCAGGCCTCCGGGCGGGCGGGAGTTTTGATACTGCGTTTTGTAGAATTTTTAAAGCGTTCTTTTGCCGGCCAACCTATAACCAGCCGCCCAGAGAAGGTTTGTACCCGCCACAAATTCTAGATCTACAAAACGTAGCATCAATAATCCCACCCGCCCGAAGGCTTGCACAGAAGGCTAGTAGTTCTGTGTCAAACAAAGTTCTGGCGGCGATATATATCGCGATCGCGCGAATACCGATCCAGTTGTTTGATAAGGTGTGAAACAAACAGCAAAGGGGCGACTTCTCAGCGTGGGACGCTCCTCCCACTATTGTCATTTTAATCAATAACAGATTGCCCTGTTAATTGGTGATGATTGTGTATTGGCGCCAAAGACACATTCCATTACGGCATAACGTTGCCAGGTGTACCTATCCCGGTTTACAGTACTAAGTATTGACTTCGTATGGCTCCGGTACGCAACGATTCGAAGTAATAAACTGCGACAAGCAATATAGAAGCGCTACCTAGCGGCCGAGAATCGAACCTCTGGGTTTGCGTTTTCTACTGCAGAACGTCAGAAATATTTGAAGAGCGCGTGGCCAATGTTATCGAAAATTCTGATCATGCAAGGAGGTTAGCCTCCGTGGATCGTGAGTCGTGACATTCCATCTATCCACGAGAAAACAGTGTCGACGACCTCCATAAAGTTTGGTTTATACAGTTTATTTAACTACACGATAGGAGTAGTACATCCTACATGTGTATTATGTATAGCTCATGTCTCGATGCGTTTGGGAGAGATTGTCGACAGGCGAACGCGGCTTCAGTTACAGTAATAATGCTTCCATCTGTAGAATGTCCTTGACTTAAGCGAAGGTTACGTACCTACCTACCTAGTCCCATGACCGACACTGGTCGTCGGGGGGACAAGGAAGACTTTGCAGCAAAGGTTTACGGTGATTTAAACGCCAGACGTTGTATTGTTATCCCTCAGGATTGTAACAATCTGTACCTTATAGTCAGCCAAGAACAGTTGTCGGAAGAGAAAACAAAAGAAATAGGAACTTTTCTTTTCTTTTAGATAACGTTACAAGTTATATGAACCAGATAGCCTTCTTGTCTATGGGTAAACACCGCTAAATATTTGTCAGCTGCTAATTTGCCACGGGTTGAAATACTAGTAATATTTGGAAATAAAATGAAGCCATTGTAGAACAATAAAACCGGTCGCAACATGCATATTCATGAGAAATGTGAAAAACATTTGATGTAGGAAAAAGTTGTCTTCCTCAGTTCCTGTTTTTCGACCACGGTGGTGGATTGGTATCCAAGCTATGTTATACGGACCGATACGATATAGTTTATTAACATCGAAGCGGTTGTAGTCTTCATAAGATTTTTTTGGGTATTACTCTGTAATTACAGTCGCCATGGCAACTAATTGATCTGGACAGCGGCACCGTCTGTAGATGTTCACGGCGCAGCCTGGGAACGAGTCGGATCACGTGACAGCCCCGGGCGTACAAGATGGCGGTGGGCGTCAGGTGAGGTACAACAAACTAACATCCAAACTTCTGGCGCTCCAAGTTCACGTCACGGCGTCATGGGCGAGGCTACGGGAACCTGTTGACGTCGCAATCAAGGCGTTTACGCACGACGGGAAAGCACGAGTCAAAACTAGGGCGAACAGCTGTGGCTCAGACAAGTTGGAGGGAAGGCCGGAGGGAAGCTGGGCGCCTGACAGAGCAAGCTTGTCTACCAAAGAAGAAGACAAAGCCTCTCCCAAGCTTTTTTGGCCACCAGATAATCGGCACATCGCTGGTCTAAGGTAGAACTTTGGGTGCAAAATATGTGTTTGACTGAAAACGGAGTGAATCCTTGAGGGTGTTTGGTCGGAGTCGATGTATTTAAAGACGTGGTAGGGCGAAAATTTTCTTGCCCAGAGAACTTGATATTATTTGTGCAGGGAAGTGGCCTTTTGTAATGTGTAATGAGCGACTAAAGTTTGGAGTAGTAGAGGACTGAGAAGAAAAAGGTGGACGAAAGACTTTTGTAGGATTCAAGTCCGATCGAAAAAGGCGTAAAAGAGCGGCTGATCGGGGGTGGAACTGTGGTGTTGGAGCGCCGAGAGATCGCTGTTGGCACCGAGGCGAGCATGGCTGTTCGGCGGGGGCCTGTGATGTTGATGCCGCCGGTGACAGTGACAAACGCCCTGGTGATGTTCGCTCTGCTGGGAGCAACAGGTGAGGCAAAACATGCGTGTCAACCGCGCCTTTATCGATTTATAAACGGTCTCCTACCCGTGGTTTGGTCATGGTTGGCTGATGATCGCTTCCAGAACAGGAAATCTAACACGTGAATAAAATAATCAGAAATTTTGAATTATTTTTTTAGTGTCAACCGTTTATTGAATTGAATTGCAGAGTTAACGTTAAACATGAAGTGAAGTTTAAGGGTTGAACATGGGATATGATAGATGGTTTATTCATAGATCAGTTGAATGATAAAATAAGTTGCAAAAACAGCAATAATTTTCTTCTAGCTCCCTCAGGTATTGACAAAGAGCCAGAAAATTCCAATGACATTGATTTTGATCAGAATGTAACAAGTTACGTGCAACATAATTTACTGTTGTGTTGTAGTCTGGCATGAAGCCAAGAGTTATGGCAAAAATATTTGCTTACAGATATATCTTACTGTTCTCTGTACAAGTACTTGTAAGTGTAGGACCTCAATACCTTACCACCTTACATTTTAATTTTCTTGCTGTTCTTTTCCATTTCAAAGATGTGAAACATAAAGAGGAATATTGACATGCAGGGAGCGTAGAAACAGATTTTAACTTTTTAAGATGGATACCATCAAGTTTTACCATTTTTTATGAAAGATGCTTATTGTTGGCATCCATGTTTTTTCTTTAGTTGAGCTGGCTTCAGGTCTATCCTGTGTTCCTAAGCGGAACTTTCGCTCGCCGTACGTGACCCCGCTCTACCAGCAGCTCACGGTGTCCTCGGGCTGCGAGAGCCGTGCCACCGTCGGGCACGACCACGAGGTCTACGTGGTGAACCTCCTGAGCGGCAGCCCGGCGTACCTCGCGGTGGCGAGCACGGAGGTGGCCCTGCACATCTCGGCACGAATGAACAGGATCCTCACGGGCCTGACCGAGAAGCCGCTGATGTTTGTCCTCAACTCACACCAACCCATCGTGTGGAAGATCAAAGTGGACGGACTAGCACCAAACAGACAGGCCTTTTTTCATGTAAGTACCATTCTCCTAGATTCAACACTTCTGACTCTAAGGATTTGTATAGAGATGACACCAGAATAATCACCTGAATTTACATACCGGTAACTTGTGTGGGATTGTATTTTGAATGGTAGAAATTTCTAGTCAGTCTTCACACTCTTTTGACGTAAGAAAGGCAGTCCTTGTATTATTATAAGGGAAGGGGTACTAGTATGTTGCCAATTGTTACCAGAGTTCTTGACAATGCACAAGTACAGAGATTACAGTTATTGTTAGACACGAGTATGCCAAAAGATAAGGAGCTCGAGCAGGCATGTACTCCAAGACTATCTCTCTCCCACATCTTTAAAAGCTGATTACAGCAGGTATGAGAGGTAAATGATATGAGGAGATCAGTATTCAAACACTTTGTACCCTGATGTGATAGAGACTACAGGCAGGGCTTGTGTGTCCTGTTTAATCAACAAGAAGGAGGGCTTGAATTTCCCGATTGCTATCATTTGGCACAGGCAGCAGTTGGAAATCTCCGCATGCCTATTGGTGCTATCTAGGTGTCCATGTACTTGTAACAGTTACAGTAGCTGGTATACTTGTTCCTGTGTATGACTATGATAGTATGAATGTACTAATTATAATCCTCACTAAACTGTATGCTGCAGGAAAATCAGAGTATTCTTTCCTGCTCTTAATCGAGTCTTATGAAAATTGAAATCTACACTATGCATATCTTTTTCCTGCCCGTATCTTTGGAATGTTGTCTGTGTGAGTGTGCATAGTAAGTTAAAGACCCAACATGTATGCCAAGGAGCCTTTGTTCTTATACTCGTGGATAACCAAGTCTTTTTTTGACCGTGGAACAGATTCTCTCTGAGTCAACAGTGTGTTTACATATCATGTTTAATGCCACTGTGAACGAGATGGCAGGTAACACAGTTCAAGCTGAAAAGGAGATCAAAACTCAATTATGTGTTTCCTGTGTACTTTGAACTTGTTATGTTGGAGACAGGCCTGCTACTGTACATGACATTGTTTGGTTGTACAAGAAACAGGGCAAGCTGAAATTATAGTAACACTACTATCAACAGTTTATCGGAGATCAGAGTGCATAGGTTGGGAGGATTTTGTGTTAGCCTAGTGTCCAGTCTATCATGGTTTACTTGGGCTCCCAGTTGACATTCCCCACTGCCCAGTTCAAGTAGGCTCCCGGGTAGAAGTTTTATACTCTGTAGGAGTTTGAGTTTTTGATTAGCATTTAAATTCCTGTCTTGCAAAACCAACTGCAGTTGAAGTTGAACTGCCTCTTCACCTATCATTGTTGAACTGGGCAGCTGGGATCTCCCAAACCATGGTACGATGTATACTGAACACCAGGCTTGGTTTTAACTTGTTGAGAAACATATATAGGCCACAGCTTTGGATTTAAACAAGACAGTTATATAATAATATACACACGTTTCATTTCAGATGCCGAAAAAGTGTGTATTTGTTAGTATAACTGTCAACTTGAAATGTTCCAATTGGATGGTATTTGTAGTAGTTTGTGAACGGACTGCATAGTTCTGTGTGTAAAGTCTTCAGGGCTTTACTAGCCTGTTGGATTCCATTCTTGTCAAGTTATTTCCATCTCCACAGTTGCTAGTGCAGCAGCTATGTCAATAAACAATACATAAACCTAACTACCACTGTATCCAGGCATATGCAAAAGTTGGTACATGTAGTGGTACAATGGCTCTCCCACTTGTAGCTCCTAAGTGTTGTAGGTGAAGTTTATACATGCCAGGGTAAGTGTATGTTTTAACAAGGGGAGGGCTTATCGGATGCATGGTCCATTAACGATATGCCTATATACATCCAACTTTGCTGCACAGCTGACAGTTCTTAATGTCGCATACATGTTTTGTCAACACAGAGTTAGGAGGGAGTCTAAATGAAAGAAACTTTAGATCTGGCACAAGAGTACAGGCTGGAGGGCAGCATGTTGGCAGTATGTACTGCGCCTGTGCAAAGCCCGGATTTTTCACGTTTGTTGGATGTTTGGTCAACATTGTATCAGAACTTTGCCTGTTGCAGATGATATCTTTTGAATTCTGACACAACATTTGAAAACCATAGACGGGATACGACCTTGAATAAGACATTCCTTCAAAGTGCTATATGCATAATATATGTAGATCTATATTGCGGGTTTCACGCAGGCACAGTACATTCTGCATTCAGAAATAAACCACTTAAAATGCGATGAAAAAGAAAACTTCAGAAGAAAATCGAGGGACAAAAGTTGAAAAGGAAAGATGACCAGATGAAAGCAAACAAAACTTGAAAGACCAAGATGTGTATGAAAGAAAAGACAAGACAATAGACAATTCATCTGAAGTTGATATTGTTCTGTGCCATGCTTGAATATGAGGATTCCGTCAAAATATGTCTTTTAAAATAGATTCTGTTGAGGCTAGGACATTGTTGTTGTCTAGAATGCATCCCACTGAAGTCAAAATGATACCAAAATTAACCAAATTGTGAAAGATTTGTGCAAAACACTTTACAGTGATTTAAGCCCCAAGAAGCTTCAGATTTCAGTAAAGACATAATTTTGTTTAAAATTTTTGTCTGAAGATGTGAAGGACATTTGTAAGAGCCCTGTTTCAGACACGACTGCACGTCAGTTACCTTTTATAAACCACTGCTCAGGTAACATGGCCCTTGATCACAGTAAATAAACAGATATTTATTTCTGTATTTTTCTGTATGATGCAAAAATGAGACATAACATTATGTCTTTTATAAACCATGGTTCAGGTAACATGGCCCTTGATCACAGTAAATAAACAGATATTTATTTCTGTATTTTTTTGTGTGATACAAAAATGAGACATAACATTATGTCTACCAGTAAAAGGTTAAAATGTTTTTCTTACCATGACAAAACTTCTGGATACTTTCCGAGTGTATCACATGACAAGTCTACTGTATATTGTATATGTATGTATATAATTCATGGTGGCCAAACTAGTCTGCCAAATCATTTGCCTAGTATTTGGTGAAATTTCACTATTTTTCAGCTAGCTTTGTTAGTCTGGCAGACAAGTGCAGATTGAAGGCTTTGGCAACGGAGCAAAAATAAGTCTAGAGCTTGAGCCAACTAGTTTGATAAATACAGGCCCTGACAAGCTCTATCAGCATCCCTGTTACTTGCTGTTGGTACTGACTGTATGTACTGACATATACTGTTTGTCCAATAAGCAGCCAACATTCTGAATTGAGTCTCTATATGGAGAAAAGAGTCTAGTATTGCAACAGCTTTGGGACCACCTGTTTGAATTGTATACTATATGTCAGACCTTGCTTTACTGGTGATTCTAATCCGTACATTAGGTTGTACGTAGTAGCCTAGACTTCAGTTTTTTTCAGTAAGATAATGGCCTTGCCATTGTACATTGTGTACCAGAATGAGCGCACAGGTACGGTGGTTGTTTTGAATGCTTGTGTGGGATGCCTTTCTCCTGTTTGACACCTAAGATCTAGCTTAACTTTTTCTAATCTGCATCCGAACTCGCAAGCACTCAGGGCCTTCATCTGTGCACTAAATCCCAGTATTAATGATATTGTGCACCAAATTAGGCATACAGTGCAGATACTTAAATTATTTTGGATCTTTGCATAGGCGGTCCTCTTTCCAAGTTTCTGTAGGAGGTGGTCTCCTAAGATGAAGACTACGCACCAGGAATGGTGCCACATGCCAAGCCCAAATGGTCCCCCGATGATCTGAATCAGTAGAAATATTCTACACACGTAATTTGTCAGGTATACTGACAGAGGTGTGCTGGTTGTGGGGGAACAGTGACCCAGCACGCTGATCGTGCACATGTGTCTAGTTAGCGTAGACCTAGAGGTTAGGGGTTGATTGGAATGTTACCAGTTGTGCTTGTGTGTTGCCATCTAGAGATGTGAAGCCATCCAGATCCCCTCACACTTGCTGCTGAAAGTACTTGTTTGTCAATTTGAACTGGCCAAAAATCAAAATGAACACATGAACATTAGGTAAAGGCAAAGTTGTAAGAACCCAGATACATGTAACGTTACTAATGTTCATGTACAGTGTACTTCCAAAATCTTGCCAGTAGCAGTAGCAGCTGTTACTGTTAGTTACCAGTATGTGTAGTCATCAAAGTAAATAGGGTTCCCTAACTTCTGATGTAATTTTTGTGTTAGGGTATATATGGAGTGAAAATATTGCAATGAATTTGGCAAGGGTCCTATAGAAGGTACATTTCTACATGTATGTGATTAGATAAGGTAGGGATGTAGCCTCTCTAATGTCAAAGGAGTTTTGTCTATGATTTCATCCTCCTTGTATTACTATTAGAACAGTTTGTGGGACTCCTTTGTAGAAATTTTTGGTTGTTATAAGTTAACTAGACTAACTTTATAAGGTAAGCCATAGTAGAGTTCTACATGTTGTTATTCACGTGTCAGTCCTCAATATTATAGGCACACGCATTGCTGTATATCATGACTCATGATATACAGCAATGCGTGTGCCTATAATCCAGGATGTTTTGATACCGCTGTGGCCTTGTGCACAGGCAAGAAGTTAAAACTAGATGTTCAAGGGCTACGTTTTGTAGTGTCATCAGTCTTTTTATCAATTATTGGAAACCAGGAGAAGACATAACACAAAATAATGATTTTCAGTCATTGTAGATAAGAATTTTATGTCTTTATACCAGTCATTCATTATTGGATTTTAATTCTAGATCTAGAATTGTTGTAAAACATAAATGGAATGGCCAAAGACAACAGATTACATGTACAAATGTATTAAGACCAACAGAATGAAGGAATGAAGGAAAAACATAAAATCTAAGTTGAATAACAAGAAGTTTCATTAACAGGTAGACATGTATGTTTAGAAATGGAATTTTTTTCCTTAATCATCTCATACACTGCTTCATGAAAAGTTGATATACATGTTTTGATATATTTCCCCACAGGTGACCCTGGGTTCCAGTGTCACAGTCGAGGGAGAGATGATCGTAGCGGTGAACACGGAAGGTTCCATGCCGCTGCAGGGGGAGGCTCTGCTGGCGTGGACACGGCGCATGTACCATGGGATCACGTCCTTTACTGAACTGGAGCACGCTAACGACATCTACATCAAAGTCGGAGAAGGTTAGTGTCAGGTTTCTCACCACAAGTTTTTCACAGTGTAGGGGAAATAGTTTAGTGAGAACTATGAGGGGTATAATATGAACACAGTAGAGCACAGCTGTGTTCAAGCCAGCCTGAAATTTTTTCTGTCATCTCAAGTTTGTTAAAGTCTCTCAAACCACCGTAAACGTGACAGAAAGATGATGAGAAAACAAGATAAGGATGTTCCTGTTATGTGTTTACCTTCAGTGTACTGCCAATTTTGCTTAGAAGAAACTAGATGTTGCAAATGCCATAGTTGCATACATGTAGTAATTGAAATTGATTGCTGTAAAATTTTAACACATTTATTATCTTGGATCACTGCAGGCAATTAAACAGAATTACCTTGTGGGTAAAATTCTGGAAGCTTGCAATGAAACAATGAAAGAGTATTTCCAGCCCTATAGTTCAATCTTTAGTTCTGTGGTCAACAGTATTAGAATTAACTACAGAAAAATATATACAATAGGTAGCTCTGGCCCTATGCCAGGCTTACATTCTCAACAGGAACCACCTCACGTTTTCCCTGTCAGCAGTTCAAATTTCATGGGAAGATTCATTAGATTACATTGGTTGGTTGGTTGCCTTCTCTGATCAGTTGGAAGATGTTTTCTGATGAAAGGCCCATCCAACTTCTTCACTTGACCAATAGCAAGCTTAGAAACTGAATATTTATTTTCAAAGAACTTTCAGTTCGTTGCCATTTTTACTATAAAATCTTCTTTTCTTTTTTTTTGGATAAGATTCTCTGTCTGATGCTTCTGCCAACTTTCTAAATGGAATGTCCCGCATAGTATTACCTTGGACTTTGTACAATGCAAAACAGGGTCTCTACGTAACAATGTTTGTTGACACTGTTCCTAAACATCAAAGGTGAGAGTTAACATTGGTTGTCATCCAAGAACATGGGTCAGTAGCGGTCAGAAGCTGCCACAGAACAAACAACAGTGTTGTTGACATTTTTTGTTATTGATGACAAGGGCATTCTATTACTTTGCTTTGCACATTGTTACCTCCATAAAAAAATGAGGTTCATGTAAATAGTTTAGTGTATGTGCATGTAATAGCAGTAGTGCATGTGTATGTGCGTGTGTATGTGTATGTGTGCGTGTGTGAGTTTGTGTGATCAAGGTACCGGTAACTCAAGAATGACTAGATGGATTGGTTTCATATTATTGTGTTGCTAGGGTGTGACAAAAGCTGGAAATGACTAGATTTTGAACCCCCTGGCAGCTCTCCTAGGTACTGTAGCAGAACTTCAGGTTTTATTTTATATCTCATGCAGTGGAACTCCTTACCCGGCCGAGTAGTTTAGTTGTTCCGGGCCGGGCTGGCGGCCTGCCTGCCTTAGCCTTGACCTCCTCTCCCCCCCTAACGGCACCCCTCGCGGGGTTATTTGGGGGTATCGATGATGATGATGATGCTCTGGAACATCCATGTTTTATTTTTTTTAAATGTGAGAAGAACTAAACATTTTCTTCCATTTTCCCTACAGACATGCTGTCCCCTCCTCGCTGTAACATCACCAGAAATTTCCTCAGTCCAAATTCCTACTCAGCATATCTCCAGCCACAGCCGGCACACGGGTGCTTCGCCATGGCAACAGCCAATCAGGAACAAGAAGTCCATGTCATTGAGGTGAATATATATATATATACATGTATATACATCTTTTACAATTCATAAAATTTATTACAATACTTACATACAAACAAACATAGCTTACCCCATTTACAACAACACGGTTTCTAGCTGTGAGGGTATATTTTGTAAACTAAATGTCTTATTGTGTACAGTGTGTCGAAAAATATAATACTTAGTGGTCAACGTTGCTTTGTTCAACTGAGAGTTTGACATGTGTCCGTATAAAATATTTTTTTGTCTAAACATATTTGAGATTGTGTTTTAGCATTCCACCATGTGGTAAACATTCCACCGTGTGAATGTATATATATTATTTGTGGTACTGTATGATTACTGCAGTATCCTGCAGTATGATTACCTTTTACCTACTTACACTCAAATGATAACAAACATATGTTTGGAAGGGTGGAGATGTACAAAGTGTTAGTGACGTGGGTCTTGAAATGTTGGGAGGAGGGGTAGATTTTAAGAAAAATTCTTATTAGTCCACCATGTAGAAAAGGGAAGCAGCAAATATGGAATTGAATGGATTTCGGTATACGCAAAATTATAACAAAGAAACCGTTACTTGTTTTATGAATAGGAGGATACAGAAAAAAGTTAGAAAAGTGTAATGCCCCCCCCCCAATTGTGGACTAGTCTTCAGTGTGTAACAATTTTGGCAGGTGTTCCTGTGTGGCTAATTGGCACAGACTGGTACTACAAGTGTACACTGTTGTGGGGATTAGAGCTGACACTGAGCTTGGGTTACCAGACATAAGGTGTTAGTCAAGGAAAAATTCAGCTCACGAGTCATATCAGGTTTAGAGCAGTATACTAATACTCCATGTGTTGGTACAAGTACATGGATGATGAGTTATTTTTGGAAAGGAGAGAAATTGTTTTCGCACCTTGTTGCCTTTTGGAGAATGTACTATCTATAATCCATTTGTTATTGCTCATTTTATGGTGCACTTGACAGGGTCAATGCTCTTTCTGCAAGTACACATCTGGTATTATGGTTCGGTATGAAAATAGAACAGCTAAATTGAAAAAAATAAAAGGCTTTAACATTTTACCCATATTGTACTTGTTTTTCTTGAAATTTAAACCTAATTATAATGGAATGAGGCAATAGTATTGAATACAGATTGTGTCAACAAATTGGCACTATTACATACTTTGTTTTACATGTAGGTCCACTCTGCGAACAAGAACCCGTTTGCGAAAATCCTGAGCAGTATCGTGGTGGACGTCCAACCACGGGACAAGGAGAAGATGGAACAGAACATTGTGCTGGTACTGAAGTCACATACCAAGGGAGTCAAGTGGAGAATCATGTCCCAGAACATCAAGGGATCCCTGCACGTTCTGGTTAGTGTTTGTTTGTTTGTTTGTTTGTTTGTTTCTGTTTAGGATCTCCATTAGTGTGAATTTTACACTACTCTTCCTGGAGTCCGTAGTGAATCATCAGTTAAGTATTTGGACCATCGCACACCGGGGCATGCCCCTGTGTTCACAGCTTGCACACTGCTAATAAAGAGCTATCTATTGTATAAATTTTTCTGTAGTTAATTTCTAATACTGTTGACCACATTTCAAGTCAACAGAAGTACATGTAGAAAGAACTAAAGATTAAAAGACACATTTTTTCAGTAGGGAAAGTTTCAAAAGCTCATTAAAAAAAGTCTATTCTTTTTAAGGTTCCTATATTTTTTTAAAGATGTTGTTTTTTAAACAATTGTAGACCAAGACAGAAGTAACAGTTGAAGTTCAAGGGTATAGTGTAAAAAAACAAATGAATAAAGAAGTGCTCAAATCCTTAAGATACATTCTCTATGAAGCAGAAGATTGTGATTTGGGAGCAGCAAAACACTTTTGATCTCATAATTATACAGTTGCAGCATGCTGGCATCTATTGTAGGTCTGTCAAAAACCGTTAACTTCATCCTGCGTCTCTGCTTTGCTGTTTTTCCATTCCATCGTGTATGATTGACTGAATACCATTGAATTGGATTTGTTCCAGGCTAACACATTGGTAGACGTGTCGGAGGCAGGCATGGCACCGGTAACTTCCCAGACAGTGAAGATCTCGGCTCACGGACAGGACCTTATAAGATGGGTGGAGGAGGACAAGGGGTACCAACGTATCCAGTCTTACACCGAAGTACAACTCTCCAACAGACTACAGCTACAGCTGGGCAGCCCAGGTTAATACAGTATCTAGTTATTAGGGGATGAAAAGAAGGAAAAAATTGAGTGTGCCAAAGATAAATTTTTTTTACAAGAAAAAGAGTATGATAGAAGTGGTGTTTTTTTAATAGCAATCCGCGCTGATATACCTGTAAATAAGTTTTAAGTTTCTCCTGGTTTGGTTCAGCAGATTTTGCTAATGATTACTACTTAGGATCAGTGAACAAGATTTTAAGGTATAACAACACTCAGCATCATCACACCATGGGTAGACAAGAAAAAATAGAATAGAACTAGAAAAAATTTTCCATCTTAAATCCACTGATAGATTTCTATAATGGCGATGAATTTGTTTCAAAAGACAACATTCCTGTTTTTATATATCATAACATTATCAACTATTTTCTACATTTTAGAAGCCAGTCGCATGGTAGAGCAGGGCCTGGTGGGAGGCAGGACGTTGGATGGTTCAGCGCCGGTGAGCCGTCCCCCCCTCCCCATGTCTCCTGAGGAGCTGGAGTCTGCCTTGTACGCCGCCATGTCTGTCCGCTGTCGGGAGAGGGACATGGAGGTCGCACTCGCCAAGGCTGTGCTACAGGTACATGCTGATTATGTTTCTGTATTTGTATCTGTATATATAGCCGGTATAACTGCCCTTTGACATAAGATACCAGCTTTACAGGCACACGGCGCGGCGGCAGCTAGCTATGTTACACCGAATGACCTGTTACACTTAACCCTTGAACAGCCAACTCTAAACATTGTTTAAAGCTATCTAATGATAATGCCCCTACTGTACTTGGTGACAGCGATAGTTCTAGCAAAGAATTAGTTTTTGACCACCTCAATCCTCAATGTTTGAGTCTGTTGAATTAGGATGTGGTGTTAAATGACTGAGCCTCTATTGAATATGAGATCAATATATCATGGGTTTGATTCTTGGCATTCTTGGCAAGAGGTTGCATATTTGGGAAAGGCACTTCACACAACTTTCCTCCACCCACTAAGGACTGTACAATGGGCACCTGACTTCAGGTGGGGAGGTAAAATGTAGCAGAAGAAAAGGGATGGCAGGGCTCGAAATACTGGATTCATGTGCACCTTAGTGCACCAAAATTTGGGTGTGGGTGCACCCAAATATTTTTTTAGGTTTAACGTAATATGTAAAGATGTTAAATGTGTAGTAGTTACAGCATATTCTTAACATCTAAGTGTCAGAAAAAATAATACAATCATTGTTATAGTACTTTTCTTGAAATTACACATAATTATAGTTGTTGCTGACATTCTACTTATCTTATCTTACATGGTGCACCTAAAATATTTTTTGTGCACCCAATTTTTTAGGTTGGGTGCACTGGCACTTTGTCCCAAAAATGAATTTCGAGCCCTGGATGGCGTTCACCTTCCCATACAGTCCCCCTTTCTTCATATTTATAACTTGTTGCTCTCACACAACATACGACTCTGAAATCCTGGTGAGCATGCCATGAGCCTGGCTGCCACATGCTGAGTTTACAGCTAAGTGCTGAGCCAACTTGTCAATGACACATCCTCCCTGGAACTCACTACACTCCAAACTCAACATGTGGTTGATTTCAAAAAGGACTGACTGACTGATGCTTTGTACTTATTACATAACATGAGATGTAGTTGTATGCCTGCAACTATTTTTATAATAATTGTTCTCCAGGATGTTACGCAAATGGTGGTTGTATAACATGATGATGTAAACGACCATGCAAAGGGTACAATTCGCTTAGTAGTAATGCCATTAACATAGTTACCTCCCATCTTTGTTAAATCACATCTAGGATAAAGCTGATGCAGAAACCTGATATTCCATACTATTAGTTGGACCCTATTTGCATAGTAGATTTGTTAGTGCAGTTTAACAAGGATGTTTGTAGACGTGAGATATATTTTGTTGTCAAACATTCAAGGTGAATGCATCGAGGCAGGCCAAGAAAGTGCTTACCATATTGCTCACCTTTTGGAAGGAAACCTTTTAGAAAGCACTTTGAGCTGTTCATCTTTTGTGTTTATGGTTTGGCAGCTGTACAGCACTCTGATTTATCATGATATAACAAGCAGGAGGCTGATTAGGGGGCATATTTTGGGTTACAAGGACATAAACACACTGCAAGAGCTGTTTGACAGGTAAAGGAACTTGATGTTGAACATGAGCTGAAAACATGGCTTGTTGCCTGAGTTTGGCTGAAACAGAAGGCAAACATTTTGTAAGCTTTGTGAAAAACCTTTCATCAGTCAGTGTTTAAGACATGTTCAGTCCACAGAGGCTTGAAATAGAACAGCTTGCACCTACAAAAATGTCATAGCATTTCACATGTTTACTGTCAGCAATCTATGCATAGTTATGATCAACGTTGTGTGTTGAACTCAGCATTATTTTAGGATGACTTTATTGCTTTCGAAAGGTGGCTGTCAATTATTTGGAGAGAAGACTGGATGACATTTTCTTAGTTGTCATCCGTAGGTTTTCTAGTACTGTTTTTGTGATAGTTAAAGGTTACTGTAGGCTCAGACAAAAGGGACTTATACCAGCTGGTTTTACTTCACCTTCACCATGTCTCATACATGTACACTGTGTTACTAACACTAGTAACAGTAACCTTTTTTTGCCACCATCCTCATTGTAGTGTAAGTAATGTTTTGAGTACATCCAGTCTCTATGTGATGTTGGATCTACATTTTCATCTTATTTAAGCAGTTTTGGGCCACGAATCACATTACGTAGTGCCTGCTGATACAGTTGGTTGCCTGGAAGGGGGTCCTTACTATGTAAAATGAGATGGGACTGTTTGAATGTGGTTGTTGATAACAGTTGGTTGCCCTAAACAGTTGGTTGGACGGACAGGTTTGACTGTACCCTGTACAGAGCATATCTACATTGTATAACATCCACATGACAGTCATTGTGAAAAATGGCTCATACATGTCAAAGATCACAGTAACATTAATCATCTGAAACTAGCCATTTTGCAAACAGAGTCTTTTTTGGCAACAGGTCTCACCCAGACTTTATACAGGTGGAAGGAGTTTCCTAAGTTTGTGAAATGACAGTTAATTGCATTTAAAACCTTCTTGCTGTGGTTGATATACAAGGTGGACATGTTACAGCTGGTAATGGCATCAAATGAATTTTCTAACCTTACATTGTACTTAATTTTGGAGTTGCATTGTCCCACATGAAGATAAGGGAAGTCTGGTTTGCTGCCAGTTTTAAATAAGAGTTCAAGGATGGAAATGTGTTTGCAGTTGTTTGTTTGATCTTGTGTCATGAAAAGTTTGAAGTCGTTCCCAAATGCAGATTATGTAAGATGGATCTGTTGCCAATGTCTTCCAAGGGTTCAAGGAGAAAAGCGTGTTTGCAGGTGTGTGCGTGGTCTTGTGTCCTTAAAGATCCCAAGGAGTTTTGAAACTTGGCACACTTGAAGCCTCTGTAATGTGGGTACATTAAGGTGTCTTGGAAAGGTTCAAGGATGTACATTGTTTTCACTGCTGTTTGTATCATCTGGGATCCTCCAATGATCCAGACATTTTAGAATCAGCCCCAGTATGTTTGAAAATGTCTAGAAAATATTAAAAGAAGTTGCTTGATATAAATAAGTCACTGTCACATGTTGCAGCATTAAAAATCATCAGAAATTTTTGATTTCCAGAAAAGAAAACCAAACTACCAATGTAGGGCAGATGTATTGAAAATGTATCTACGGTCATTTGCTTGAGTGGATCAACCATGTACTAATGGGATTATGTATACATTGTCTACTAATAGATAACATCCTTCCCACACCTTATAATTATTATTAAGTTACACAGGGAGGTGTCCATCTTCGTTTCTATGGGCCAGCACTACAGCAGGGGGCTAGTCCACTGGCACATAATGTATGTGTAATTGCTTAGAAGAACCTCATCCAGCAATTTCAATAGACCAACGGTACCTTGTCAGTAAGAGACATAATAACTGGCTATGCAGGAAATCCTGTCCACATAGGTACAGAGGCAGTGGCCTATTTTAACCTTGCCAATTAATGCAGCTGTTCACCCTGGTGATTATGCTGCTGCACAAAGGATGTAATCATGTAGAAGGGATTATCCCTCTGGGACTTCAATTACTGAGCCACAGGTGGGACCTGAGTCACAACACAGCCTAACGTTCAGTCCTGAAGTCCACAGAAAGATATGTTGAACCCGGGGGGGTCCCCTTACCAGCCAGGTACAGAAGGGTAGTGCATTTTGATCCATACAGAGATTCCTCGTTAAATGAGGTGCTGCCATGATAGTTACTGGTATATTAAAGTGTAGCTTTGTAACTAGCACTTTTAGTCTCTGGGATTCAAGAGCAAAATTCAGTTATCGGGTATCATAAAAAAAACATGATGATGAAAGATGTCTGCAAGTATCTTCAATTTCAAAGAGATAAATCCACTTTCTTCTCCGTATTGTCATTATTGTTTTGTATGTCCAGTATTATTGTGTATAACCACCCCTCGGTGTAACATACCAACTTCACAGGATATGGCAATGGCTGCTTGTATGTCATCATGTTCTCTTTCAGCATTTGTACCAGCTTCTCAGAGCCACGTAATACCGTTGAGGTCTGTACCATGTTGACTGACTGCCTGTGCACTTGTGTTCCAGCCATACGGTATCACAGTAGTGGCTGGGTATAGTTCATCAACATTCTATGTTCCTTTCAGCAATTGTACTAATTTCTCAGAGCCATGTAATACCGTTGAGGTCTGTACCATGTTGATTGAGTGCCTGTGCACTTGTGTTCCAGCCATACGGTATCACAGTAGTGGCTGGTTGCATTTCGACAACATTGTATGTTCCTTCCAGCAATTGTACTAATATCTCAGAGCCATGTAATACCGTTGAGGTCTGTGCCATGTTGACTGACTGCCTGTGCACTTGTGTTCCAGCCTTACAGCATCACATTAGTGGCTGGTTATAGTTCATCAACATTCTACGTTCCTTTCAGCAATTGTACTAATTTCTCAGAGCCATGTAATACGTTTGAGGTCTGTGCCATGTTGACTGACTGACTGTGCACTTGTGTTCCAGCCGTACGGTATCACAGCAGGGCAGCTGAGTCTACAGGACGCTGACTGCACGGCTGGTGCCAACATCACGCACTTCATCCTGTCCACCACGCTGGAGGGCTGCGCTACGTCACGACACATGCACACCAAGTCTGCCACATTCTTCAACACGGTAAGTAACCAATGAACAGTCCCGACACATGCACACCAAGTCTGCCAACCAATGAACAGTCCCGACACATGCACACCAAAACTGCCACCTTCTTCAACACGGTAAGTAACCAATGAATGGTTACGATACATGCACACCAATTCTGCTACATTCTTCAACACGGTAAGTAACCAATCAGCAGTCCCAACACACCCATACCAAGTCTGTTACATTCTTCAACACTGTAAGTCACACCAATGAACCGTCGCGACACATGCACACAGTAACCAATGAATGACTACGACACATGAACACCAAGTTTGCCACTTTCTTCAGTACCTCTTACCTCAGTACTACTTCAAATAAGTATTATTCAGTCACACTAAGTCTACCACCTTCTACCAGGATAACCCAATACAAAAATGGTCATGCCACATGCACCCCAAATCTGGAAGCAGCTTTCTCCAATATTGGCATATTACTTGATGTCAATATTGGGCCTTGGTGTCAAGACCACTAAACCTTAATTTGACTCGAGGATCAATGGGCTGGATAAGCCTGGATTGGCCCTTAAACCACTTCGACCTGTTTTCTCAGGCTCTATAAATGTTTGAAATCCTTTCTCTAAGCACACGTGTAATGAAATGGTAAACATTGTATAATGTCCCCCATCTGGATAAGTAGTTATGAGGCTATCCAACTAAAGTTCCTCTGGTACGACCCTTGTGAGATTGACAATGTCAAGACCCAGTGACATAACACAGACAAAGGAAACCTGCCCTTGCCCTTGTGGTGTACAATGTACATGTAACCTATTAATTGGCATTTGATGAAAAAACCTGACCGAAAGATAATGAACGACTAACAGCTGACTATTTTAAAGTACCAGCTGTTGTCAAGATTGTCAGGACATAAAAAAAGTTGGAGATAAGTTTAAGTCCATTTCTATTTTTTTTTCAGCAATACCTACATGTCTGAACTAGATTTAGGGTCTCTTAGCAGTTTCCTTTTGAACTGCAGTCCTTTTCTTTGTTAGCATTACATTTTCATGGCCTTTTGTCTTGATCGTAGACATGAAATATATTTCTGTACTTGTAAAACCATTCAGACGAAAGGTTCCCAGAAAAGTACACAAGCCTGTTCTGAGGACTGTGCCAGCTGGGCCCTTTAAACAGAGCCCCAAAGTAAAACCCTGCCCTTTACAGTGTTAGACACTGATTTGCACATCATGTTACATGCAGACATGTCCCTCCAGTGTAAGAATGCCACAGCCACCCCTGACCCAGCCTGCTGTGTTTGAATTAGGAGTTGAATGTTAATGGCTGGTTACATAGACATTGGCAGGAAGTCCCCTGCCCATACGTTATTAGCTAGCTCAGTAAGCTGACAGATCCTGATCTCCGTCCAAGTTACCCAACACTGCCACCTGACACCACACAATGACTTGAGCTATACCACTACCATACTGTAGGTTGATTTTGAAAAGGATCCAAGCATTTTGCTTTTGGTGGATCAGAAGTGTTGTATTTTGGAGAAGATTTTTAACAAGTACTGTAACTACCATCTGCCAGTGGGTGTCTTTACTTTGATGTAGACTTAGAATTGGAAGAACCTTATCACGGCAAAATTCCGTGGAATGATGGACGCTGGTAAGAACACTGTGACAAACCCTTGTATTATGTAGGTTTTGAAATGAAATTACCCTTCATAATCCTGCTGCGGGTAAAGCTGTGGAAGGTGGTAATCCAGGGCGACTGGGCTCTCAAATCCCCAACGTCTCACTTTACTTCAACGAATATACCCTTTAATCTGTAAAGAATGTGGCATGAACTTAGGATGGAAGACACTTGTCACCTCTGTCAGTGTATGGAGGTTTTTTGTCTCTGTTCACTTGGCTAGTGCACCAGTAGTTATTGTTGAATATAGTAGAGCATATAGTAGTAATAGTATATCAAAGGAAGTGAGGGGGAAATAGTGTAACCACAGATTGACAGAAAGGTCAAAATGGTCTCACAGCAGGTTGGGAATACGTGACTGAGGAATATGTATGGAATCAGCAAGAATTTACAATAATTCAGAATAAAACAAGAATTCACAAGACTGGGCTGATCAGTTCAATGTTTAGTGCTTCCTCCTTTCAAAACATTGGCATCTTTTCAAGGCCAGTCATGTTTTTCTGTGCACTCCAGTATCACACAGAAAGGAAGTGATTAAAACAAAGTGTGTGTGCTCATACTATGCATAAGCAGAACCCCCAGAGGTGTGTAACTATGAAAACACATAGTGTGCATGGCGGTAGGAAACCTGCATACAGGAAGAAGCTGAAGGACTCAATCCTTCATTTCCTACATTTGTCCTTGGCTGTTGTCCTTCCAGTCCGTTAGAAGTACTGGTGGGAAAGATTACATTAACCTAGGGAGGAATAACAAGTTGTATACACAATCATGTACATGTATATGAAAGTAAACCTGTTGTTTTTTTACAGGCATTTCTGTCTTTAACCATTATTAGACAAATTTCACTATGCCCGATCCTAAAATCTCACTGATTCCTGTATTGAAAACCTAAAAGGGTTGTCAAAATTAGCTTTTGTGCATGCAAGATTGATACATCTATTAGATTAAACTTGAGAAACAGCATTGTGATATGTGTACCATCACATAATCAAAAGTGCAAAAATATATTCATATCACTATTTTGGTTCCGTCAGTGCCTAATTGTTAGAGTTATAAGGCATGAGAGTTTCCAGCAGTCTTATATTTCAAATCGATTGCTGATATTTCAAACTGCAGCTAGGTTCTAACCACAAGTATGTAAATTTGATACAGGAAAACTATCATATGTAACTGATTCTATCTGACCAAGTATTGATGTCTGAGTGGTTTTCTTAACTTGTTTGTCTCTGTGTTGTCCTTGTAATAACACCACAATCTTGTTGTGGTAAGTTGTTCTTCAGCAGCCTGGCATTGAAATGATACCTCACACTTTATCATGCTTGTTTATTTCTAGAAGAAGACCTCCACTGAACAGAGTAGATGAAGATTAGACTTTCAAACAGAGAGGAAGATATTTGAATTTAAACATATGTTTGAGGAGGGTGGATGCCTAGAATCATGTCTAAAATTGGACTGAAAAAAATCTTATAATCGCTATGTTTTTGTATATACGATACTGTTTCAGAAATGTTTATTGTCAAAAGACATGCTTTTAGGCTAAAAATGGCAGCGTAGAGAAAAACATTTCCTATGATAGTGTCTCAATATAGTAAATTATGGAACCTGATACAAGCCAAGTGATTTCAAAACAGCTGCAGTATTATACAGTATTATACAGTATTCTGATGATGACACACTGCATTGTGCAGTAACTGAAAATTCAAGACCAATTGATAGATATCAAACTACAAGTCAAAACAATTTTAGACCGTACATGTACAAGGCCAGGTCATGGTGGGGTGGAGTGCAGTCAGTGATATATGTGATATTATGACCCAGGTTATCACATAGTTATATGTCATCATTAAAGAAGGCTGTTATTGCAAAAGTTGCTGAGAACATGACAAAACGCTCCTGTACCATGCATTTGTGGAAACCACATGGCAGAAAGTTTGGCATGTCATTAACCATATTAAGTATTTTCTTGTAGCAATATGATTTGGGGTCATAGTCTAAGGTTACCACAAGCATGTTCCTAAAGGTAGTTTGGTTAATATTAAGATTGTAGGACATTTCTGTATTTCCTCTTCCTGTTTTTTCAGGCACTGTAAAAGAATAGAAATAGGACTAGCCAAAGAGGCAACCAAATATTTTGCCGGAGGCGTTGGTTGGCTATAGGACGGCAAATTTGTCCTGACTTGAACGTCCTTGATTTGCACACACAATGGGAAGATCATGTGTACTGAAGTATGCTTTGGATGAAAGCTATCCAAATAGGAAATGCCTTTGAAGCATATCTTGAATAACAAAGATTACACAACCCCCACTACAAGGAAGGCTGTGTTCTCCCCCTTTGCTTTATGCGTAAATTACTTCCTCCATTTGAAACTGCCGTCCTTGATCTTAGAGGATGGGAGGTCATGAGTGGAGTCAAGGAGAGGAGGGGTAGGGATAGGACAGGGTCTAGACTAGACGGAATAGGGTATCATTACAGATTTACATTAATTTTATCACTAAGAATTAATACACTATAACCTTGAATTTTTGGCCACTAAATTTCAGTTGTAAGCTCCACAGTTTCAGTATCATCAGGGTAAAATTCTGCCTTGGTGCTCACATCGTTTTTTTCATTTAGTTGCATTTTAGTTGTCGATAGTGATAAAATCAATCACAATTAGAAAGATTCCCTTTAGTGCTTGGTTGTACTGGTGTCATTGATTACCACATCAATGACAATTACAACGTTTTGGAGTTATTGGAATTATAGTGGAATGTGCTTTGTCACAAGGAACAGTAGGTGTTGTATTATTTGTATGATGTACAAAATTATTATTTTGTACATCATGCATAGTCTGGACATCTTTTTGTCTGTCTTCCAGTGACACCCACTGGATATAGTATAGCATAGTATAAGTACATGTATGGGTGATAGGAAAATATTTCCTGGTTCAAACAAATCTGCATGTGTCATTTAGGTCAGTTACGTAGGAGATTGTTTACAGTTCTAGAAGTTCAACATAACTACTCTACCAGGCCAAAAAACAGTGCCAAGTCCCTAAATACATTTGTAAGACTAAATGATGCACACTATGTATCATCATTATGACTGTATACTCTGTATTTATCAGTTTGATCAGTAACAACATATCGATTCCCCTTGCCCACACATACACACAGCTACAGTAACCATGAAATCAATATGATGTTATCTCATCTTTTTGCACATCGTGTCGCAATTACATAGAAAAGTTTCCTTTTATTATTAGTCTGCCACCAGCATCCCAGGCATAATTGATTTTATTGCCCAAAGCAATTTCCGCCATGCAAGAGGGGAAATTACATTAAAGGGGAAAGAATGATTGAGATATATTATGTATGATATAGAGCAATACATATATACATGGTGTGTTGTATAATTTGCAGTGACTGTACAGTACAGTACAATATGTTGTTTGAGAAGGGAAGTACATTTTGTATCTCAGCAGACAATTACTGGTCAATCCAATTATTGTTATATGAACTGGAGAAGGTTAATTTCTTGTCATTAGAGAAATTAATTTTCTCTAGGATGTGCAACAGACAAATTTTTCCTCTGAAATTGTGGTTGTGATGATGCAGAATTACCAGACTGGTTGTCAGTTTTTCACTAATGTTTGATTTTACAAAATTCATGTAAAAGCAACAGTAAATGGTAATGATGCAACCTAAATGTTGTGAATGTGGATAAAACCAACAATGTAAAGCTAGATGGAACAAGAATGCATTTAACCATTACCAACTTGAAGAAAAGATCCATGCATGACCCCTTGCACTGTTCACAATCAAAAATTAACCAATCTAAAACCAAACAATGATCATAATTGGTGGACAAATAACAATATCTTAGCCCCTAATACACACTCATTTCACTGACTTACATTTTAGATTGCCATGGTGGAAGATATCTATAGATGTGCAAACCTAATCACTCATGTTATCATCCAATTAAACCAAAATACATCACTAATTTGATCACCTTGGAGACAAAGGACCCATCACTGTAAGTACAGTGGGTACCCGGGCAAAAGATTTTACACAGAGATACATGGCAGGTGTATCTAGGATGCATTTAGTGCTGTGAAAATGAAGCTGATGCAATCATTGAAGTGGATTGCAAGATAATGTACTGTTATGGTATAAATGTTTATTCCTTTGTCCCATCTACTACAGGTGGTGTTGTCAGGCATGGTAGAGGTACAACAGGAGGGAAGTGGAGATTTTGGCTCAGCCGATGGTCCTGATGCTGAGGACATGGAGGTAGAGGTCCCGTCTGTCACAGCAAACTTCGAGTGTGACTACCCAGCAGTCGGTCTGACAGAGGACAACATGGATAGTTCCATTCTGGAGGTAGGTTTTTGTTGTCAATTCTTATTACACGATACAGAGATAGAAAAAAAAAAACAACAGTGAAGCGACTGGATATGATTTTTGAACAGTCAGATGTTTACAGGTAGCATCCACTATGTATACCCTTTTTTATGTCAGTGCCATTGGTTAACTCTCAAATTCAGCAGGTTTTTTTTCCTGGATGTCTAACCTTCACCAATGTAATACAGAGACATTTTCAACAAAGCTGTGTGGCCAGCTGACCAGATGCTGAAAATGTGTGAAATTTTGGATGACAAGGTCAGAAAGGAACAGGACTCCAAAGAACAGAAGCTCACTGGGACGCCCCACCTGCAGTAGAGCTACATGTGGGGTCTGTCTGTCGCACTTCTCAGGAGTCAGGAGTGGTTCATTCAGGTTCACAAACCCAGGTTGTCTGAACATAGTCTAGGTCTGGTGAAAAGAGTTACCGGCATTCAAAATCTGGTGTTTTCATGCGGGAATGATCAATCAACAGCTAGTGTTCAACAATACACTGTACTTCAAAATTGATATCCAGCAATTCTTCACTAAGTCTTGCATCATACACACTTTTTTCCATAGCCTGGTTGCCAGACCCCAGCTCGACACAATACTCCCTTCGGCTGGGGGAAGTCACAAGCCCCGATCCCAGAGTTAGCACCTGGGGGTCTAATTTATCTCTCGTTACTGAGAGTCTATCGGATGGGGTGTTTATGGTAAAGTTTTCAGAGCCGAGGAGCTAGCCTGTATAATTCCCCTTGCAATAGTCTGACTTCCAGACGGGTTTTAGTGAAAACTGGGAAAACTTTTTTGGCCAAGCTCCCGACAATTCCTGACAGTCTGTCACTAAAAGCGTTTTCCTAACTACTTCTCCAGGCTGTACCTACAGCAGGCAGCGATGACCCCGTGTCCTTCCACATGGAGATTTACAAGACGTCCCTCTACATGAGACCTGAGGCAGAGTTCCCTATGGTGAAGGAGACTGATGAGAGAATATTCGTCGACATTCAAGTCGCTACAGGTTTGTCACTGAGGATAAAGTACCAGGGAGAATACACATAGTTAGGTCAACAGGCTTTTTCTAGAAAAATCTAGCATGAGGGAACAGATTGCAAGCATTAGGAGGGAGTGAAGCAAGTGAAGGAGTGAAGGATTTTTTTTTACACAGTTTGTAATGCTAGAATGTACTATTGTATTGTTTTTTCATCCTTACTGGAAAAAGACTAAAATTAATGCTGTGAAAGTAGCCACTTAGGGTTGAATCTGAAAGTTGGTATGAGGGAGCTGGCTGGTTACATGAGGGAGTAGCACCCTTATTCCCCTGGTTAAGAAAAACCCCTGAGTCAATGACCGGTAGGTTGCTATACAAAAAAGGACTTTTGTTGAGTACCAGGGGTTGATAGCACAGTCCTCAAGGAAATTGTTACTCAAGCAAGTTGATAGGTTTTGAAATGAAATGTCAGACGTTTCAAGCAAAGCATCCGCTACTTACTTGTAGCAAGTGACTGAGATAGTGTAGTCGATGTAGTGTTAGTTGATTTGTGTATGAAGTTTGGGATTGAAAATCCTGTTTTTATTTACGTATCAATAAGGGAAACTAAAATATGATGTATAGTATTGCAATGAAGCTTTTATTCTTTATCCAGCATGTATTTTTTGACACATTCTTTCCATTGGCTCTTCTGCTATTTTAACGCTTGATGTCATGTTTTTTTTTGTCTTGGTGTATTGTCCAGATGAAGGCCTGGCACTGAAGGTGGAACACTGCTACATGTCTGACTCCTCTCTACAAGACAGTCCACCTCTCTACAACCTCATAGAAGACGGGTAAGAGTTTTTTTCTGAGTCCACTTAGAGTCGATCAATACCTGTGGTAGAGTCAGCCATTACTGACTAAAATTATCCCTCTTCCCATTTGTTATGTCTCAATAGGAAATCCTTGAGACATACGGTAATGAAATTGTTTCTGTAGCCAATACAAACAAATGGAAAAATACTAGTAGCCACAACAACAACAATAACATAACTTTTCCCGGAAGAGCAATTACTCGTCATGTCAAATTACACTTCTGAAGGAGCAAACAATCAAGAACTTTCGGCAAGTTTGATTGTATTGTCTGGAACTGACATGGCACATGATAGGCCGTCTAGGAAAAGTTACACTACATTACACTAAAGCAATTGAATGAAACATTTCATTTAATCTTTTGGAAGAAAAAAAGTTTGTCAGGAAGAAATTGTGATAAAAAACAAACTGACATCTCGCCATAAGTTTGCAAAATAATGACTAATGTGAAAAATAGGTAATCATTACTAGTATATAAGATGGTACTTTCACAACATAGTAAACGACATGGAAAAATTAAAGTTAAAACTTTAGATCCAACACAATAAAGTTCTCTCACCTAGAGCTTTCAACCAGTCACTCCGGTCTTCCTCAGTAGAAATGGAAAAATGAAGTGTAAATTTAAAATGTTATGTATGTTTATCCACCCCAGATGCCCAGTGACCAGTAACAGTGTGCAGTACCTGGCCATCACACCGCTGGACACAGACAGCATGTCCAGCCAGAAGAAACAGCGCTTCAGCTTCCTCCCCAAGAACACCGTCATGCCGTTTGTGTTCCTGCACTGTCAGCTGACGGTGTGCAGCGAGGGGGACAGCTCTGTACCTGACGACATTGAACAGGTAGGGAAAACAGTTAGTTTTACAAGGAACAAGATGGTCTAGCACTTCTCTCCAAGACAAAAAGGTACATAATATGTTTATAACCCCAAATCACAGTCAAACATTTCACAACAAAAGATACCAAGAATGGGATCATGTTTACGTGTGTGACACCTGTTATCTACTAATGTTAGGCTCTTGCAAAATAATCGTGCAAGCTTGGATGGAAATAATTTCTTTGTCGCATATTTCTTTTTATAACAAATTACAGGTTTATTTTCTGCATTAGAACTGCAAAGCTTATGTGTAAAACAGATGCTTTGATAAGTGTTGATGATAATGTTGTTGAATCACTGAACTTTCCTCACGTTCCAGTGTGTGGACCTGAATGACTTCTGCCTGAGGAAGCAAGCATCAGGCCAGCACAGGGCAGCGAAGAGCAGCGTGTACTCACAGCACCGCTTTGTGGGGCCGTTTATCATCAGTGGGAGTGTGGGCACTGAGGAGCCAGATCACAAAGGTAGGCTGCACAATCATGTACTTACAGTGGGATTGGGAATGGGGCTTGGTTTGTCCCTCTACATGGCCTGAGAGTTAGTGGTGGGCTGCATGGAATCACAGCATGGAATCGACACTTGGCACCATTCATTTTTTGATTGAAATACATACTGAGAATTCTTTGATTTATATCCTAGAACTGTTTGTACCAAACGTTCTATCCCAGCCTTTCAGTATAGTCAGGCACCCCCTGTCAGTGACAGTGTGTTTCATGTGACCAAGTCTTAGACATTAATTAAATCATACACAATTTTCTCACAGGAAAAGCAGAGGAATCAAAAATCAACTCCAGACAAGAGGGTCCTCAGAGTGAGTACCAGACATGACTTTCAAGATTTGATGAATATGATTAATATACTTGTGCATGTTAAACTTAATATTTGGAATGTAACTTCATGCTTTCGTACCCACTGATCTATGGATTGCAGTGGTCTTTGGACTGGTCCGAATGCTCTATGCATGATTTGGCAAGTAAACTTTTGATGTGTTCTAATTCATTGTTTTTTTTTCTATTGTCTAGTTGTGATCCAAGGCCTGGAGGCAGGGACTGTCGTGGGCATTGCTTTTGCCGCTTTCGTTATCGGCATAGCCCTGACAGCAACGCTCTGGTACATTCACACGCACACAGGTAATGAGTTATGTTACATTAGTGGTGTATTCACACTAACATAGGCAAAGCTAATGTTTACAGTGGTGGAACATTAGTAATCACGGATGTTTCTTTTCTCTTTCCAACCAACCTCAACTGGAAAGGCATAAAGCATGGCTATGAAACAACAAAATACCTGACTTATATTATACAATAAGTAGAACATGAAAAATTTTCCCTCATACATTTACAGATTGTACATGTACATGTACATATTTTACAAACAGTAGCTGATATAGGTACAACGTAGTAATTATGACATAATGATAAATTAAATGTATTTTATTGGTAACGTAACATGACGTTGTTCATTGTCTTTTTCTTTAGGTCCCAAAAGACAGAAAAGCGACCCCAACAGCTCCCCCGTACCCCCCAGACATCCCATCCCACACCGACCGCTGCCAAACAGGTTACCAGTGTACGACTGTAACAGTTACCACACACAGAACGGCAGAAAACCCGAGCCGGGTTCCACGTCAGTCTAACACACACTCAGCTGGGGTGCAATCCACTGTCGCCAAAAAATCAGAGATTATATAAGGCAACAAGCAACAAACAGTCACTCAAGCAACTGAATATAATTTTAGAAAAGTCAGACGTTTCAGCTAGCATCCACTACCTTCGTCAGTGACACTAAGAGACCAGAGGAGAAATGCAGGCTTATAAGCAAGAATTATTGATTGGTATGGAAATAAGTGAAGATAATTTTTTGGAAGTCCAAAAGGAAACGAAAGTTCACTGAAGAAAGGTAGTGAATGCTACCTGAAGTGTCTGACCATCTCCCCAAAATCATATCCAGTTGCTTGAGTAACTGTTTTTTGGCAAATCTTATTACCTGGATGTCTAACCTTCATCGACAGAGATTATATATATATATATATTATATAACATACTTGCCAGAGTTGTGGTGTCATTTCTAGATCTTTCTCTTAACTGTCGAATGAAATACTAGTAGATACAGTGGGTTTGAAGTTCAGTTGATTAATTGATAACTATCACATCGTGTTCAAACAGATTACACTTTTTTTGGTGGAAGGCGTGTGTGCTTTCCTTCCCAGAATGATCTGGACTGAGAATTAGTGGAATACAGAGTAAAGACTAGATCTAGAAATAACTCCCCAAGTTGGCATTGTGTAGGGGATTACCTCACAGGTCGGGTGAAGACAATACAGTAGAGGGTATGTTATGGTACGCAGTATAAGTACATACATGTAACAAAAGGAAAATATTGTTGAGCTTTTTTTTGTTTTTTTTTTTTGTTTTTTTTTTACTGTTTTCATCCGTGTTCTTATGTATTTGTATGATATTTATCTGTTTATTTGAAGGAGATTCAAAGCACAATAAGAATTGGAGCTCACCTATTTTATATGTACATGAATGTCCTTGTGACAATCCTACCTCCTTATTTATTGGATTACATTTATTGTACTTGAGGGGGTAAACAATTGTTATTTGCTGGAAGAAAAGTTAATTTTGGGGCTCCTTTTATACTATTGTAAATAATATAGTCCTGATGTGCCCTTTTGAAACTTTCTGGGCTCGAGGAGCCACATGAGCCATATATTTGGAGATAACCCTGAAAGGGTTAGAAGGAAATATATACTAGTAAGCACCCTGCATAAAGTACCATGAACTGGTACATGGTTTTTGGTCTATGGATGGTTAACACTATATCCTTATAGTGTATTGTATATTTTCAGAATTCCCAGCTAAAAAGCTCTTTAAGTTAACTAAAAGTACACTCGTGTGCTGTTGAAGAAAAAGTAGTTTGAAATTTTTAAAGATGCTGTACTTTTGTGTATGTGTGTGTTTGTGGGAGGGGGTTATTACAAGTATCATCTTTTGAAAGAAGTTTCCCATGAGCATTTGAGATAACCGTTTGCAGCTCCCATTCTCCAGTACATTTTGTATATCAACAGATACAATGTAAATGTTTTTGCTGACAAAATGTTCACATAAAGAAACAGGATGTGACATTTATTTATTTTGCTCCTTGATAAAATGAAAGATAAAAGACAGGGCTCAAGACTACAGAATCATTCACTCGGAATTTGGTACCAATGAAATAACATACTTCCAACCGGAATTTGTACAAATTTGTACAGTTTTGATTCTCAGCAAACAATCAAATCCACTCTACCGATACAATATACCTCGCTGACAGCCAATTTATTAGGGAAAGTTAAAGATCAAGAACTATAAATTAAACTCAAAGCTTGGATGATGAAAGGAAGTTAATTAGGCAATACTGTGTTTAATTAGCCTTGCAGCGACCCCAAATGTGTAAATAAGAACTCATTTTCTATCTGTTAGATCTTTAACAACGTAAAGTGACGACTGCCTGTCTAGTGGTGAGCTATGTGCCATAACCTAAACCGCTCGATGATGCAGCTTTGTAGCAAGAACTTTCAAACGAAGGATATTTATGTATAGTCCTTACATTATTAACACTTGTTAGTTGGATTTAGCTTAAACTGTGTTTTGTAATTTGAAATAGCTGGGTATGGCAATCTAACGTTGTAGATGTATGGTAGAGCCATAACAGTCAGTAACAAGCTATGGAAAGATAAATGTTTATAAAAGCCACTTTCCTATCATTTTAGTGATGCAATGTTTAATCTGATGCAGAAATGTGTAGAGGCTAAGTGTCGTGGTGTGAAGCTTTTGTGAGTTTTAGATGTCTTCACACGCACTGCCTTTACAACTACACACACCTCAGGATGCCTACCAGGAGCAGTCCTCAGAACTTGTATATTATTGTGACCAACTCAGGTGTTTTGTATATTACAGTTTGTGCTGTTTTGAAACAGAAAATACAAAAAAGAGAGATGGTACGAGTCTATTTTCAATGGATGTTATCAGTAGTTATGTGGTTCTTGTTGTTTAAAACACTTTGTAATTATGTACAGTGATCATGTGATTTAAAAGTTCCTCATTGTGTAAAGAAGTTGAAAAGTTGAAATATGATAATACAAGAAGCACTATTCTCACAGTGTTGTCTGTTTTACTTTTCCCAACTTTCTTTTCACCACAAAAAATAAAAGTCCTGTTCCCTAGCAGGGATATTCACGCGGTTATACAATATTCCAGACATTTTGTATTCTGGGTGATGCTTCTGCGTCACTACACAGACACTACCAGTGTTACTCACTCAATACTTTATCTTTTGAAGTGCCAGACTACGCTGAACAAAAGTGCTTTCAAGCACTTTATGCTATAACAGACGTCATTTGGCACTATATTCAAGTCTGCATAGTGCTTACTACATTATATAACTGTCTCTCCCTCTATAATTGCATGTAGCAGAGTCGTTAAAAGCATTAAGTGCAATGACTCTTTGGGACAATGTCTACACTGTCATCTCGTTGCAGACATTACAGGTGTATCTGCTTCGATTGACCAGTTTGGTGCCCAAATAATTACAAAAGAGTGATCCCATTTTGTCACGGAAAAGCTGCATTTCTACTTTTACTGTATCTAAGGTTTCTCCAATCGTCTCCAGACGTGGAACGTTCCTTAAAAATCCTCAAGAAACAAACTCTCCTGAAAATATGATAATTTTGACGAAGGTATTGAGATCTATATACTGTGTACAGCAGAATGCACCACAACGTAGAATAAATCGTTAAGTTGCAAATGTCAAATCGACAAAGCCGGATCTGCGTTTTAAGCTTTAGAAGGCTGACAGTAGACACCAAAGCGGCATCCCGCCGAAAGTCCGGCACCAGGCGCCCATGGATACAGCCACTTCTGTAGTCCGGTAAGATTTTCTCTCTTTTTACAACACGTTCGTCTCAATTTGTAGAGTACTTCTTCACTTGAGAGTTCACTAGATTTGGGGAGTTGAAACAGAGGGACGTGGATGTTACACAAACAAGAAACACCCACCCTAACTCTGATTTCCAAGCAGATGTTGAGGTCTAAAGCGTGGCGTATTTTGACTGAGCAGATGAAGGACTAAGAAAACTGTCACCTCCAACCAGATCTTTGGTGACCAATTTTGACGGTTCCTGACTGGACTGAAGCTCTGACCGCTTCCCCTAACCCCAGACCCAGCCAGAAACCTACGATTTTACGTTCTAACCTCTGCTTGGAGGTTATCCTCACTCCACATTTTATTTTACCTCGCCAGAAGTGGAGAGGAGTATGGGGGGGGGGGGGTGCAACTTAAGTGCTCTTTGCTTGTCCTGGCTTTGCTGTGATTGACTACTTTCGTCCTGATCATCGACATTCTTTTCCTGACGTCAATGCAATTTATTGCTGCTGCCCTGATGTGAACCTAAGTAAGTTGCTATGGTCCCTGTAATGGTGAGGTCGTATGTTGGGTCTCAGGGTGTCTGGAGTAACCACACTACTGAATGTAGTGTGTGCGTCAAGATCAGGGGAAAATGGAGATTTGAAACCTTTGCTCAATTTACGACCGGTTGAATCCCCGGTCGTTTGCACGCGTATTGTGATATTGTCAAAGGATTTCAACCCCCATTAAAGTCAGTCGGCGGTGGGATTCAATGCACTTACACGTCGCTACATTTGGATGAAGCAATATTTACATACGTTCTATGACTGCGTAGATATGTCCGGGTTTACAGAGGTAACATGTCAGAGGATTATTTTCTGTTTATATAGATAGCGCTATGGATAGCGCTAAGTTTTGGCGACGTCGTGGCGTCATGACGTCAGAAGCCTTGCCCTTGCTTGTACGGATCTTGGCTGGGAAGTTTGGAAGATGTGGATTATTAGGAATGTTTATCATAAAATGTAGCTTCATTCAATAAATCGATGATTCAAAAATACAAACCATTCCTCGATATAACATAAACATTAAAGCTATATAAAAGTAAAATTACCTTGCCGACGGGCGACTAAAAATTTTACAAGTCGCTCAATAAAATGCATAGAACAAAGATTTTAAAGGCGATTTTAGTGGTAAGAGTTTGGTTGTCTTTTGTGTATTTTGTAATTGAATGTCGTTTAATTGAATAACTTGTATATTATGCTTCATATTCCAATTTTGAAATCAAGATTTACGAAAATTCACTTTTGGTCGCTCAACGGTCGCTCAGCGGTCCCCGTCTAGTGGAAGGGGGTTGATAGATGTTGACATTGACGCCTTATGACTACTAGTATCTCTCCACAGTCCATCCTGGTGACTGATGTCAGTTGACCCACCGACCTGTGAAGCGATGAGACTCTGTATACTGCTGGTACTTACAGGTGAGAGACTTTGACTTGTCTGACTTTTGTTTCCTTTGGGATTTTCAAAAAAATGCGTCTTCAATTATTTGCATAGTAAACAGTACTTATAAATCTGATGTTCTGACAACTCTCTAGTATCAATGACGAAAGGTAGTGGATGCTACCTGAAAATCATATCCAACGGTTGCTTGAGTAACTGTTTTTTTGGCGTAACTGGGGATTAGTTGAACCAACTACTACTATTTAATCCAAGTGTAGACGCGGAGATACATAAACAGATTTCGATGGCGTTTTAGACTGCTAGTCACGCACAGATAGGCGTTAATTACTTGTAAGAGGTTGACAAAATGATGATAATAAGTCATCACGAGTCTAGTTTTTATTGAACTAACATTTTGTCGAAGTTATCTAAAATACATCAGCACAGGTTGGGTACAGATTGTTTTTGCTTCATGCATGGCGGGTTTCAAACGGAGCAGGAAATATTTTGTATTGTAAACATGTTGGAGGTTGTCGCATAGCGAGCCTCCATAACTATCAATACAAGCATGTTTTTATATCAACCTATTCATACAGGCTGGTACAGTCTGTTTGGTGAAGTCACATGTGCGGCACTCATTCCCACTGAGCAGAGTTCGGAACAGCAGCCAAGCGAAGAGTTCATACGTAAGCGTTTGAAAAAATCTTCTGTATACATGGCCTTCCGTTCTATACGAGTACGTGTGCACAATGTAACACGTTTACCAAAACACTAGCATGTTGTTCGACATCTCTCTTATTGACGAAGTATCGTATACACACAGAATGGCCATTCGAAAAGATGTAAAGCTATATTTCATAGATTATTTATTGACTCAAAAGAGGGACTTTCGTATGATTTAATACAACTAAGATCGAACTAAATACATACATAATAAAGTCATCCTACGTTCAGAATATGAATACATAAAGTGTCAGCGGCAATATGTAGTCTCTAAGATTAAAACATTCTTAAATGAGTTCTTTATTGCAAGAATGCAAGTTCATGCCCGGGGGCTAATTTCAAAAGTGCAATGTGGTGCACAGAATGTGGTGATTTAACACTATATGCTAACATGGAGTTCTACGTATACGGTCTGACGTATACGGTCTGCTTTAATGTTTTTCCCTATTTGCCCAGACTATATAAATTGTCTCCTCTTAAAATTTACTTGAAATTATCATATTAGCAGACCTGTATATGTGCAGCTGTACGTATAAGTCAGCATTGCTACAACTATCTCTACGGAATAGATCTATATCATACCTTATCACTGTTTAGATTGAAATCAGTATCTGACATATCGTACCTGTGTCTGCCTGTGTTTTACCAGTGTCGGAGGATGATTGGGGAGAAGACAGCAGGACACACGAGCAGCGGTACCCGGGAGACGTGTTTGTCGCGTCCTCCTTACAGGAGACAATAAGACAAGTGGACAGCAGCATAACAAACACAGAAAAACTCCACCATGATGAGGACAGGTATTTCTCGCTTTATTTGAAGTGTGTCAGCCGTAAAATATGAAACGAATGGTGAGTGTAGTCTAGCTACACATGTCACAAAAATCAAACTTGAAATTTATAAAGGTAACAACAATGTAAGGAGAATAACTTAAACGTTGCTTTGGAACGGCCGTGTTAAAACTCAAAGAAAACGACAATCATTCGGAATAATCTGTCGTTTATCTATCATTATTATTGTTTGTTTGTTTGTGTTTGTTTTTGTGTTTGTGTTTATGAAGGATAAGAACGCCGTTTGAGTTCCTGGAGCGGCTGCACCACATGAGCCCTGAGGCGCGGAAGGAGGCTCGTGCCGCGGCGATCGTGGAGGGGACCATGCAGCTGGTCCTGGAACGGGTCCGGGAACACAACAAGGACTGGGTCGCCGCTGGAGGTCAGCCTTCGTGCTATAAGACCTTGTATCTCTTTGCAGAAGACTTTATTTTAGAAGTGAAGTATGTGCAGTCACTAGTTATTAAGTTTTACTAGACTAAGTGTTTATTATTTTATCATGTACTTGCAATTAGCCCTAGGGCATGGATTTGCAATAAACTTTCATATCAATAAACTTTCGATAAGCATATCAAACGGCTTCTCTTGCAGACATGTGCGACATAAGAAAAGCTATCTCCCCCGCCCAGAGAGACATAATCGCCGACATGTCGGGTTGTGAACAGCTTGCCGTCGCAGCGAACTGTTCCATCTACAAGTATCGCACAGCCGACGGCAGCTGCAATAACATCGACAATCCGCACTGGGGCGCTGCGCTACGGCCGTTCAAACGCTTTATGTTGCCGAAGTATGACGATGGGTGGAACGAACCGATTGGATGGGAGAAATCGGAATACAACGGGTTTCCTCTTCCCAGTCCCCGCCAAGTTTCTAGTGTGGTACGTGCAGCTTTGTTTGTGCAAGTATAATATAAAGGAATCCTTTTTTGGCTTTGAATTGTGTAACTATTATGAGAATCTGAAAGTTTGCAGAAAGTGTGTTTTCGGGAAACATCAGTTTGTGTCGCTCAGCATTGCCAACAGTACTATAATCTCCTAGTAGATTTCCTAGAAAATCATAACTATAATGAGTCTCAGCTCTAGCTCGGTTTCCATTGCCGATTCGGAGTTTCCAAGGCTGAAGCCGCTAGCACTGGACACCCAGTGTTGACGTAACGTCGGCACTGGAGATCTAGGACGAAAGCCGCCTCACCTCTGTACACCGAGGATAACATGTTCAGCACTAGGGACAGCACCCTTGTCATTAAAGACAGCATTTGTATCATGAGGATAGCATGCTCAGCACTAGGGACAGCACCCATTCCACTAGAAATAGCATCTTTAGCATTTTCAGCACTAGGGACAACACCCATCTCGTGCACCAGAAACAGCATCTGTAGCATAGAGTGCTGAAAAAGGAACCCGTTACTTCGGTACTTTTGCGTAATGAGTACTCGTACTATTCCCCAGCTGCTGACCAGTTCTGAGACAGAGGATGACCCGGAGTACACACACATGCTGACGGAGTGGGGCCGGTTCTTACGGCACGACATGGAGCAGACGGCCACTGCTGTGGGCTGTACCGTCCTGGCGTCGTGAGTCAAACATCCAGCGTCGTTACATAATGATAATAGTGACTTTGTTGCTCAACAACAACGACTTGAAAATACTCACTGTTCCTATTCACGATTTTCGATTAAAGTTTAATGATTTAAGACGCTTGTTAAACTAACACGTCACTAGTCTGATGGTAGAAATGCCATAAAAACTCCATAGAATACTTTGTGTCAAACCAGTGTTTCTTGGACATACGTTAAAGGAGATGCTGACAAGGCTTTCTGGCAGCATACTGACCAGTTGCTGAGGAAGTTAGAGCTAACACGACTGTGTTACAGGCTACGGGATATAATCAGGATATCGCTGTATGTTCCTATATGTATCCCAGAAAGAAGAAGATCCTGTGTACAGACACGTGTGACAACGTCAGTCCGTGTTTCCCCATTGCCGTCCCTGATGACGACCCACGGATAAACAACACACAGAAGGTACATGTAATGTAGTCTCTACCAGACTAGCTACGCTGGCTATACGCATGTATATAGGAGACTATTTGCCAGGGGAGTTTGCTACTTGCTATTTTCTTGCATTTGTAGCATAACTCGCCATGCACATTTAGTGTGTCTCCTGTGCATCTAGGAGGAGCCCATGATAAACCGTTTGATCCCGTCCTTCCCCCCAGCCTTGCCTGCCGTTCACGCGGTCCAGCTCCATGTGCGGGGTGGCTGTAGGGGACACGTCCAACCCTGATGATCTCCTGGACCGCGAGCAGATCAACCAGGTCTCCAGCTTCATCGACGCCTCCATGGTGTACGGGTCCTCGGAACACCTGGCGCAGTCGTGAGTAACGCTGTCGTGGTTGTTGTTACCCTCCATGATCATTGTGGGTACTGTTTTCAGTCTGGATGACATCTATGTGTCTGAAACAATAACAGTAACTTCTTCCGTCTGTAATACTAGATAGTAGCGGATCGTGGGGAGCGGACGAAAGCTTAAAAGGCTGACACTAAGGCTACCATCTTACATGTATTGATGACCGAATCTCATGCGAGAAGAACTGCAAAACTCTTTGTTTTGACGTTTGTCCAGACTGCGGGACTTGACGACCGATCTGGGCCTGCTGCGTGTTCAGCCGCGGGCGGACGTCAGTTCAGGGCTGGACCTGCTGCCGTTCCAGGAGGAAGAAGACAAACCCTGCAATCAGGTAAGTAGTGGTGTCTATTTTAAAGAACATTTGTCAGAAAGGTAAGTAAAGTTGCACAACAGTGTATTTTATCAGATCAGCCATGAGAAACTTCGATGAAGCATTGTCAGAAAGGATGGCTAGCAAATGCATTGCTTGCTGATACAATGTATTACTGTCTGACATTCACAAGTGTTGTACTGCGGCGTTGATAAGCAGAACAAACGATTCATACATCCGTATAGAATAGCAATCTTTAAACACCGTGATATTACAGGACCCGGCAGGTGGAGACAGCGTCCCTTGCTTCCTCGCCGGTGACAGTCGCGCGAACGAGGACAACAGAGCCATCGCGTCTCACACCGTCTGGGTCCGGGAGCACAACAGGCTGGCCCGGGTACTCCACGGCCTTAACCCGCACTGGGGCGGAGACAGGCTGTACCAGGAGGCGCGCGAAATCGTGGCGGCGGAGATACAACACATCACCTTCTCCGAGTACCTGCCCAAGATCCTGGGACCGACCGGTAGCCGCTCTCCTTGCTCCTCTTCTCTCGTCTCTTCTCTTCCCATCTCATCTCATTTAATCTCATGTCATCTATCCTGTAGTCTAACTGATTAGCATATAGTTGGACAAAGTTGGACAAAGACTGAAGCATCCTATGTGATAACTGGCAGGAAGTAATGATGTTGATATATTATCACAGAAATGGAAGAAGTGGGAGAGTATTCCGAGTACGACCCTGACGTGGACCCGTCCGTACGAAACTCGGTCGCCATGGCAGCTTTCCGACTCAACGACGCGGCGACGGACCCGCTGGTGCAGCGGTACGACCAGGTAAGGGTACACTACAGGTAAGAAACAACGTAACAAGAAATCGTAGAAGTATTTAGGGTTTTCGTGACGTTGAAGTTCACCCCATTTCCTGTGTCTGACCTTTTGACCGACTGTTGTTCTGTCTGCCAATCTTTCCTCACCCACGTGCTGTCAATCTGCTCTGTCCCGACAAACAGACACACAAATTCAAAACACACCAAACAACACTCCTGTATCCAGAAGTAATTATAAGTCAGCAGGATTTTGAAAAGAAGAGAGCGAAGTACATTGTATGTTGGATGGCAAGTAAGGCCTATTCAGTCGATTATTCCTTGATGTGATATTTGTCAAAAGGACACGGTCTTCAATAAAAATATAAAACTTGAAAAATATCGGATCTTATTATTCCGTCTCTTTATCCAGAACTATGAAGAGGACCCTGCCATAGGAAACGTGGCCCTGCGCGACACGTTTTTCGCCCCCTGGCGGATCGTGAAGGAAAGCGGGATCGACTCGCTGGTCAGAGGCCTGATCGGGAGTCCCGCCAAGCTGGCAACACCGAGAAATGTAAGGAATACTCAAGTTACAAACATTATGTTACTTACTCAAGCTTTTATAAGCGGCACTAAACGTTTTTTTCGTTACATAGTATACTCTGTTTTGTTTGTAATATATAAATTATATAACACCTCTCTTTAGATATATTACTGTATGTATGGGGTCTAGTTTCTCAACGCACTACTTTACGACTATTTGTATGACCATTGTATTTATGTTAAATGTTAAGTGGGGCTGTAAAATAAGTTGTATAACTTGAGTTCAGCCCCACTTCGTCCTTGTCTTGTATTGCTTTATTCAATAAAAAAAGTTACACACGTTACGTTCATTTTTGTAGGTATTCAATTGTGTATGAAACACATAATTAGCTTCTTTTTCGTTTGACAGTTTATATTTCCTCCCCCGCCCAGAGAACTTTCATTTCTTTGAAAAATCCTAATTGAACAATTGATCAACGTTGGCCCTTTTCCCACTAGGATTGTCCGGATCTAGTCGAATCGATTCGTTTGATCCGGCTCGATCCGGCTTAAAGTCGGCTCAAAGCGAATCGATTCGGCTCGATCCGGATAGTTTTATCTTAGTGGGAATGGGTGCTTTGTTACTCCCCCTACGTTGTAGGTTATCCATGAAGAGCTGACTGAGCACATGTTCGCCCTGCCTGGCCATGCCGGACTGGACATAGCCGCCATCACCATCCAGCGGGGCAGGGACCACGGCATACCGTTCTACAACAACTGGCGGGATATTTGTGAGCTATTGCTAGCAGGTGACGAAATATCCACAAGTATGAATAAACAAAAATAACAAATCGTACGGAATAGCTGTATTTGAACCATATGCTTTATAAAGACGCCAAGATGTATGAATATGTTTTAAGTTACAACTTTTGATCCAACACAAGGAAAAGGTTCTCGCCTAGAACTTTCGACCAGTCACTCTGGTCTTCCTCAGTAGACTGACCCAGTGAGACTTGTCACGTGGCTTCTCTGAAGCGTGACGTAAATACCGGGTCAAAGATGTCTTGTAGACGATGTCGGCCCCCGTCGCGGTTGAGTGAAGAGTGATGGGCCCTGATATAAATAGGTTTGTATTAGATCAAATTTTTTACCTTGTTAGAACGTTGTTTAAAACAAATATCTCTTCTGTTTTCAGAATCGTTTGACGACCTCTCCGGTGACATACCAGACGACGACATCCGTCAGAAGCTGGCTGACGTGTACGGTGACGTCAGAAACGTCGACCTGTGGCCCGGGGGACTGCTGGAGGATCACGTGACCGGGGGCCGGGTGGGGCCCACCTTCAGGTGTCTCCTAGCGGCACAGTTCAAGGCGATAAGGCAAGGAGACAGGTGAGATGTCCGAAAACTTCTCGACTGCCCAATGAAATATCTCAGAATTTTTTTTGGCGACGACCCTGGACGAAGCGGATAGTATTCATTCGTCATTTGAGTAGTTTGATTTGCCTGGTTGCCAGTTTTTTTATTCAGAAGAATATTGTTGAATACAAATGAAAGGACACAGACAATGTGGCTGCGAACTCAAACACAATATATATTCTCGCAGCCACTTTTACAATGGAAAATAAAGGTAGTTTACAAAACGTTTGAAAAAGTGTGGATACCTAAGCGACCTAGTTGAAGCGTGAATGAAAATTCCCATCCCAGAAGACAAGAAAACAGGACACATATAGCTAAAACCGTTTTTTTATCTGATATGTAGTTTTGTGTGGCTAACATATGATAACAGACCGCTGTCCATTTCTTGTGTAACGTGTGTGTAAAGTGTGGACTGGATGTTTATCAGAGTCAATTTTCTCTGTTTACAAGATTTTGGCACGAGAACTACGGTGTGTTCACGGCGGCCCAGCGCGCGCAGATCGGCCGTGTGACGTACGCGCGGGTCCTGTGCGACAACACGGGCGTCACCAGGCTACAGCCGGACGTCTTCGTCAGAACTGACGTCACGGACATGGTGTCATGTGACAACATTCCCGGCGTGCTCATGGAGGTCTGGAAGGAAACTTTTGAAGGTAGGATTTTCCAAAATAGAAACCACATCTGAAACATAGTTTCAACAGTGACAAGGAACACTCTTTAAAGGGCTTTCCTACTATGCAGATATGAGGTGAGGTGTAGCCATAAAGAAATTCCTTTCGAACTCATAGAAGATATTTGGGAAAATCTCCATCCCTGAGGTCTAGCCAACTCAGTGTAGTTCACTAGCTGGTGACCCAAAAACAGGCAGTCAGGTAAGAATATTACCATCGATGTGAATCAAAACAAAAAATAAGCTGTCGTGAAAAAAGGAGATTTGCTCGATGGTTACAATATGGTTTGTTTCAGATTCAGACGAATGTCACAACCCGGACATGAACGACTGTGAACAGATCTGCATCAACCTTGTCGGGTCGTATCTCTGCGCATGTCAGGACGGCCTCGTTCTGAGAGCAGACGGAAGGAGCTGCGCATGTAAGCATCCTTGTCCTGTGACGTCACGTCTAGAGTAGTGGTGAAAGCTTTTTTATTATCATTTACTTCATGTTCACCACAAAACAAGGCTCATGGGAGCCACTCAAATGTGTTGGGTTACTGTGCAGCCGGTGAGGACGGATGTTTGTTGACCTTAGACTTGAAAAGTGTAGGCTATACCCATGTGGAAAACAATCACGTGGTAGCTTGTTCCATCTATTTGTTCCGCCTACTATAAATCCAAATGTGTTATGTACAGCAACTCATGTGGCGTTCTTGTTACAAGAAGATGTTGGCTTTCCTTACAATGGTGAGTTTACGTCATCACATGATGTATGATTAGATATTTGTCTCTCGTTCCTCAGCGTGTCAGGAGCTGTACCCCGATCTTGTATCCACCGGTGACTTTGGCGTGTACGATAACCAGTGTTTCTGGTTCTCCCCGCTGAGGGGGGACCGGCTCACGTACCCTGACGCTCAGGAAAGCTGCGTTCTCCTGGGCGGGAAACTCGCCATGATCAAGACCGCCGGCGTGCAGGGGTTCATAGAGGACTTCCTACGGACCAACAGGCCGCTGGATGAGGCGTGAGTTTGGCACAGCACGAAAAGCCATATCTAAAACAAACACTAACTTTACGAACTACGTAAAGGGATATTAAAGGCGGTGAAATATTTCAGCAGTTTTAACGATTTCTGAAAGGAAAATGAAAGACAAATATGACCTTTTCGCAACATTTCTACACATGTAAATATCGTGTAAATATAAGTGTTTCTTTCCGTGAGGTTTGCAAATACTTAATATAACACATAGAAAACATAGTGGCTACAGTCAGCTAAACAGCGGCTTCTTCAAACACCTACGATATTTTATATTGGGGTCTTTATTGATATAAGTCAACAACTAGGCTGCTGGCAACTTTGCATTTTAGGCATAGGCCCAGTAACTATGGCTACTAAGCCATATGAGTACACCTCAGTGTTTTGACATATTTGGGTTCTTCTCAGGAAATATTTCATCGGGTTGGACGATCTCCTTACGGATTACTTCGCGTGGAGTGACGGGACCGAGCTGGGGGACTTCACCAACTGGATAACCGAACACACGCCTTATTACCGCGGGAACTACGGAGTCTTACTGGAGGACCAGCAGTGGGACCTGACACGGGGATCCGTGACACTCCCGTACATCTGTCAGATGGGTAAAGAGTCTGTTTTGTTTTGTTTTGTTTCGGTACCGTAGCATGTCGGATTCGCCTCAGTTTACGAACATCTAATGCAGGAATGAACTTTATTGCTCGACAGTTGTACATGGTACAATGCATGGCAACAATGACAATGTGAACAATACAATCAAGTCTATTCTGAGACTACCAGGGCGTTGTTATCTGTTGCAATACTTTCTCTCTTTTGTAATTCACTATATATATATATATATTGGCCTAAGTAGATTAAAGATGACATAAGTAGATTGAAAATGTCTTAGGGAAAGGTTTACTAGCTTTACATGTGATCATTTTCATTAATTTTTGTCTATCTAAAGTATATTGACGCCACAGATCTAGATATTTGTTGCAGAATGTTAGAATAGTACAATGATTACTCTGTATACGTAGATGCACTCTACCCACAGCAGATACTCATCTGTGATACAGATCCTCTACCTTCTCTTTCAGATCCGGCCGACTGAAAATACAGGATACTAGGATGGAGAGAAGCAATGTTACCCGCAAAACGGCCAAAGACTACACTGAAATCATTTTATCCCCGCACTAACTTCGCCTTTAAAAGTAGGAGGCACAAGAGAGTGTCTGTTTATGAAATATTGTGGATAAATATAATCATCCGACCCCTTTACTTTAAAGTCAGCTCAATATTTCTGTACTTTGACACTTTATAGATGACAGAAGAGATATGGGAAACCAATTAACAGAAGCGAAGTGTCCACATTTTAGTTGCGAAGTGTCCACAATGTTCTTCGTTACATTCATTCTATGCACCTGCTTTTTAAAAGTCTACACCGTCTATGGTACGTAGTTTATAGATTCATGACTTATATTATCAACAAACAATGATCCGGTTGCAAACTTCACTTCAGGAAGATTTGAAACACCTTGAATTTGTTTCCCTTTATATCTCAATTTTCTAGCCTTATGACCATACATAGCGTCAGTACGCCAGTCACTGGGGACCTCTAGCGATCTATATTATTACCTTCGCCAAGAAGGTTATGTTTTCAGGGGCGTTCGTGTATGTGTGTGTGTGTGTGTCTGTCTGTCTGTAAACACGATAACTTGAGAAGGCCTTTATGGATTGTCTTGATACTTGGTAGGTGGGTAGGTCTTGATGAGACCTCAAAATGATTAGATTTTGGACCCCCTAGCGGCTTGTTATGGTACTGCAGCTGAACTTCCGGTTTTGATATCTCATGATCTAGACATGCTATAGGTAATGGAAATTTAGATGGTAGGTAGCTCTTGTGCTGGGAAAGAAGTGACGTGAGTTTAGGCCCCCTAGCGGCTTGCTCTGGAACTGCAGGGATAAATTCTTGAAAATATTCAAAAGGGGATAACTCAAGAACCGGTTGACGGATCGTCGTGATTTTGGTATGTAGGTAGCTTACGTGATGCTTAATATAATTATGTGACAATTATGCAAATATGGATGTAATTTGCATAATTTATGGGGAAATTCTATAAATCAGCTGCATTCCATGATAGGACAATTGAAGCTTGTGACATTGGTAATTGACAACGAGAGAAACACAGGAAGATGTTGATTATGTTAATAATGACTTAATTTGCATAATTAATGAGAAAATTTTATAATTATGTAATGATAACTGCCTGGAATTTCATACTTGTGGTATTTGAAAGTTAAATTGAGATGAACATCATTGAACATAATTTATTCAAATCAGGACCTCATTTGCATAATTTATTAGGAAATGCTAGAATGCATTCTTTGTTAATATAAGACTGTCTTTTGGCTGAGATTATGATAAAATGATATAATTAATGAAAATTAGGTTCCTATTTCTTAAATCAGGGGGGAATAATCTAATCTAAACTTTGTCAGTCATAAAGTTTAACATCATTTGGCGAAGGTATGAGATCGGGGAACTCTAGTTTTTGCTGCTGCTAGATTCGGGATTTTCCTGCAATGATGATTTCAGGCATTTGGCGGCGCTTTCTGGACCATATGCAGGGTGTACTTTATTGTTGAGGCAATCTTGATGCTGATTCATTCATTGGGCCATGATGTAATGACGAAGAGGCTTCTTAGTCTGATTGAAAAGGTTCCTAACAGCAGTCCTTTGCTGCAGATCAATCGTAGACTTTCTGGGAGTGTTTTCACTTTCACATTTTGTTTACATCACAAAGAAAGCTGCCGAACAAGAAACTGAGATTCCAAAGCTAAGCTGAAATAACATTCCTGATTCCTTAATTTTACTCTCTTAGAAGTAAGTGCTGCTTATGCTTAAGATTGTTCTCAGACCAACCCTGCCTCTTCTCAAACCTCCCCTCTCAGCACCAGTGTTGCAGTCTCCACCAGACTCCTTTGCAGGCTGAATAATAGTAGAAATCGGCCTATTAAAAAAGAATATAGCTGGCAAACTGGACCCTCTATGGCCGGCCAACTCCCCTGGCCAGCTACATTCTGTTTAGGCCGATTTCTACAATTTATCAAGCCTGCAAAGGAGTCTGGTGGAGACTGGTGCTGTTCGTCTCCCCGGATCGACTCTGAAGAGAAGCGTATGTTAACAAGTGGTCTCCTGGGAGCCCCGCTGACAATCGAGCAATCAGCGGGGCACAATCGTGCTGAATGAGAATCAACTGCCGCTCCGTATCAGCACAAATATTGATTCGCTCTTAATTTGGGAGAAAATTTGGGAGGAAATCCCGGAGCTGTGTGTGTGCGCCAGTGCGCGGTGTAGGAGATGGGTAAGCTGTTAGAAAAAGGCTCACAGAAGTGCAAAAAGTAACGCATTTTTTGCCATATGATTACCAAACAAAATTTGTAATTCACCAACGTCTTGATTTTACAATATCTTTCCATCATCTTTGCCACTGATGATGGTATAGGCCCTTATCATCAACTTTTACCTATGCACATGTGTTCTCCAGTTCTGTACACATTACTGCAGTGACGTCTCTTAATGAAGACAACCCACAACGTGCTAAATATTTACAAACAGTGTTTTACCATTTCTAATGAAGTTTTGAATATTTATCGTTCAAAAGTTTCCCATTCTTGTATTTACTTTGACTTACTCCTCATTAGCTTGTGCGTATATTCACACATGGTGTCATCCCCTATGCACAAGATATTCCGTGTCTCCCATTTTGCTTTCAAGACAATAGATTTGTGAAACTATAACAGAAGTACCGTGTAGTTTTTTAAAAGTCTTTCAACCGGAGTTTAGTTAGATAGCACTCTCTGCTCGATGTATTTGGCATGTATGATTCACTTCTGGGCGATGAAAGCGGCCGAGAAATATTCGTGTGCTCGCCTGGATCATTAGGGCCTGATTGTTAGCGAATATTCTGCCTTCTTTACTCTCCAAATCCTCTCACGTCACTCTGTCTCCCCCTCAACGGCGGAAAAATCCAGGAAAACAGTATCGCAATAAAAACATCTTAATGACCGTCCATAATCGGGCTTTAATTAATGTCTAGCTGCAGATAGAACCGATCCGACTGTTGTCTGAGTTGCCGGGACGATTTGTCTGATGAAGGATCGACGTGGAGCGATTAAACCGTTTCATCGCAGACGACCTGGATTAGACCGGAGATTTCTGGATATCCGGCTATTTAGGGTTGGAAGTCTCGTCATAATTAGACGGGCTCTGTTCGAAGAGACCGGGGGTCTGCAGCACACAGGTTCACGTACGGTAGGGATGGGTCGAGCTGGTAAAATTGAGGAAACATTGGGAGATGGAACAAACAAGTCTTGTGCATCTAAAGCCTTCAAAAGCTCTACGAAGTCTCGTCATAATTAGACGGGCTCTGTTCGGAGAGACCAGGGGTCTGCAGCACACGGGTTCACGTACGGTAGGATGGGTCAAGCCGGCAAGATTTAGGAAACATCGGGAGATGGAAGAAACAAGTCCTGTGCTGCATCTATTTGTACCAACGCTTCAAAAGCTATCAAGTCGACTGACGTATGTGCGTGCGACACCCTGCGTCACTCTTCAGTGTCTTCACTCTAAATATTAAACCGCCACTGTGCAGTAAACTATAGCGCTAGCGAGCTTTCTGTCTGCAACTTGTTACGATTTTCTGCACAACAGACATACATATAAACAGAGTCACTGGAATGTCTAAACTTTATGTCATGTCATCAAATCAACATGTAGAGGAACACGCGATACCCAGTAGTGCTGTTCTAATATAAAATACAGCTACTAGAGAAAGAACTGTGTTGTTCCCAATGTCCAAGTTGTTTTCACTGATCTAGATAAGATAATTTTCCTACTATAAATAAAAAGTACAGAACAGACAATAAATATAATTAAGTAAGTTTCTAGCTTTTCTTGGTTAGATAAATCTCACATAACAGAATATTTGAATATCAGATCGACCACTGATATTACATTTCTCGGAAAGAACGGCCGATGTCTGACATAGTCACCGTCAATCTGTGGATCTCATGCATTCTCACATTAGCACGCGTTTTAATAATCAGAATATTGTGCGCACATCTACTGATACCTGGTAGACACAAGATCACATCGGCATCAAATATTGACATCACGATAAGAACATAATGATATACGGACCGACCGAGTCACTGGTATAATACGATAGGCAAACAGACCTCTGTGCACTTCTGATCTCTCAGCCTGTATGTGATCCGTGAATGACCCATGGTGGAGTGTCGTGCCACCTGCCCTACGGCTAAATGTCGTTTGTTTTTCGGCTTTAGTGTTCATCCAGTAATGGAGGGATGGGTATGACAGGACATGTACACTATCCCGGGCTAACTCAGCGCGTAAACCATCTCCACAAGGGGATTTGCAACAAAAAGTACGCATCTCCCAGCCACAAAACATATGCAAGTCAAATTGTTAAACTTTTCTACTCTCCAAGCAGAGGTTTGGGTTTTAGGTTATTTTTGGCGTGTTTTTAGGCTTTTTTTATCGGGGTTTCCTTAATTTTTGCACTGGAAGTTTTTTGGGGGTGAAAAACAATTCCAGTGCAAAAAAGAAACCCCAATAAAAAGCCTAAAAACACGCCCAAAATAACCTAAAACCCAAACCTCTGCTTGGAGAGTACAACTTTTCATGTATGTCAACAACTCTATGCCACTACCATTTTCACTTTACAGTTTTTGTTTTACAACCCACAGATAAATAATGTAGCTTTGAACTGAAGGTCGGTCCTTATGACATACAAGAAGACTTTTTGACGCGGTATATCTACAGAATGACGTAATCATATTGGCACATGTCCCGCACGGCAGACCGGAAGTGACGTCACGCACAGGAGGTGGCTTGTAGACCCCCCTGCACGCATGCGCAGTAGATCTGTCCGCACTTGATACAGCACTTGCGACCTGCAAAATATGAAATAATACTTATTACAAAAAAAACGTCCTTCGATTAGCCATTTTAATAACTACCCATATTACTAGTATTGCTAATTGCAGTTTTCGTGAGAAGATACGTATTCACAAAGTGCAAGTTTTTTCTCTAGCCCCCATGTACATGCTACACAGTCCAAACTTTCATACTAACAAAGCCGCATCAACTATCCATAAGGAACGAAAGATATTATGTCAAACAACCAATCAACCTGTCAGCAGATAGATAGAAAGGTCAGGTAGCTTCCCACGGTTGTCCACTTGAATGCCTCTTTAAAACCATATTCATCTCTTGTCAAAACTCAATGCAATCACGAGTGCTTTATTTTCCCTAAATGATGTCACTACAACTCCCAGATATTCTCTCAAGTGTTCTTGTTTTTATTTTTGAGTCTGCGATGCTTTCAACTCGATGGTGGGTCTCTCATACAGATTAAATGACGTGGAAAATGACTGACAAGAGGCGACCATTCAGAGGGATTAGTGTAACGAGTTATTGTGCTGAGGACCGGTCTTTAGCAGAAATAGATGCTCGGGAGCGGTGGGAACCGAACTCTTGCTAGCATCGCGTGGCTTATTGACGCAATAACGTTTTAGAAAGGGCTCCAAAACAACCTGTTTCTCATGAAGTAAAGGACCACACACTTGTGTATGGGAGGGTCTGTGTTGAAGTGGACTACTGGTATCACGTAATCCATGTTTCTCACCGCTAGAAAGGTGAGTGATTTTGTCAAATCTGCCATTTGATAAGTTATCTATAAGTTATATAACTGAAAAGAAGTGAGTCAGTGAGTGGGAAACCTTGTTTAAATATGACGGAAAATGAAATGAATGAATAAAATGGGATGGAATGGAATGATTTGAAATAACCTCGTATGTCAACGAAAAAGTATGCTCAAAAGCAGCACGAAAAATCCATACAGTTGCCGATGTGTATAAAAAAATTCCATATTTGATTGTTTGGTTTGGTTTGGTTTATTTAGATCCACAATTAGCTTAACAATTCATATTGCAGCTATTCTTCCTGTGGTCAATTAACATATACACCTGACACACATAACATGACTTATACAGACATAAACATGTACAGAAACTCCACAAAAACACCAAGTGACAAAACAAAGCTAGCTTACATGACCGCCATATACCTAAAATACCTATTTTACATTGTCAGCTTACTAAAAAAAATTTGAAAAAAAAACGTCTTCGTAAACTTTAGGATTTTTCCGGCTATACAACAAGTTATACAATAAAATCTTCATATCGTCAACAATATCTTCAGATGGTCAAAGACGACTATAACAAGTAAAAATTTGGTTCTCAGTAGATTACCGTTCTACTGTGTCGGCTGTCGGTCGCACGGTGAGTATGTTTCGCACACGTGGGCCTACGTGTAGAAAATAGTACTCGTCCTGCTACAAATATAGTAACATAAGGCCACACCAAGTAAATTTTATGGATGACGTCCTTTGGAGACCCTAAATCTAATGCGAGAGGGCGAGAAAAAAACAAGAAGGGCCCTAAAAAACAAGATGCCTAGATTAGAAATATACTAAGAGACGACAAATGTTAGGACACAGATTGAATGAGGTGACACTGTAACAAGCAAGAAGTCTTTTATTCATCATCAAAACAGCAATAAATCAGGTGGAATAGCAGTTGTCGTCTGTTTTCGCGTTATGGGTTTCACGTCAATCTGATGAATTGCGGCACTGTCGTGACTCTTTGGTCATAGTTACAGGAAGCGGAATTTCTTGTTTTTTTTCTAGGAACAGGCCAAAATCAATGCGCGCGCGGACGTCATCCATAAAATTTACTTGGTGTGGCCTAAATCTTAAACCACCAAAAGGCCAGTTGTGCAAGACTCTCAACCTTTCTGATTCAAAGATGTTTCCTTGTTGTTTTGGGTCAAGACGTTGAAGCGCGTGGTAAGAGACAGGCACTTAAAACTTTACAAGGCTGCAAACACTCGAGGAAAAACAATCTTACGCCCACCGTGTGACGGCATTGGGACATCAACACTATAGACTTTGTTTAGAATCTAGTCAAGGTGGGTTGAAGACAGAGGAATATCAATGGAACTTTTTTTCCTGGGATAGCAAAAAAAGATAAACTTGTGATCCTATAGGTCTAGCTATAAATATCGTCTAGCTTTTGCTCAACGCCACAGCTACAATATTTCAACGTACACCACAGCTATTCGACGTTTGCCAGTTTGCGACCTAGCACGCCGCAATGCAAATTGGGCGCAAATGTGAGTGTGTATTTGTTAATTTGTCTCGAATTAAACGGCGTTTGAAGTCTAGTCTCCCCCGGCGTCGCGTGGTGGAGGCGCGGGAATCTGATTTTGCTAACGATCGACAATTAAATTTCAACCGCCGACTCTCTACAGAAAAACGTTGGCGAATCGAGCCGTGTCGGACGGGCGTTATGAATGTTAAAGACATGCAGCGATGCACGGATGATCAGTTCGGTAAGTCCGCGGGGATGCAGACGGTGATGAGGCTGCACCGTGGCGGGATTCAGCCTAATGAAGTGATTAGAATTTGGCGGACATGCAAACAATCGGGTTAAGTCAACAGGAGCCCGCCCCCGGGACCCGGCGTGCGGGGGTGCCGGCCGCCGTGAGATGACTAACGCTGCCCGGATGAGCGCGGCTCAGGAAGCACCGCTCGTGCACTCGGACCGGGATGGACCGGAACGACGCAAATTTAGAAATCAAACAAGGAATTCAGCCGTAACTGTTTGTGCGTAGTCGTACTATTTTTTGTGGTGAGATTTTGAGTGAGATTATTTAAGACAGACCCAACTAACGGCATGGATCTACGGAAAGCTTTTCTGTCACAATAAATGTGGATCGTACGCGTGTGCATAACTGTGCCATTCGCATAGCACACATTAAAACGTGTTTACACATTTTTTGTGTGACCAGATTAAAATAGCTGCTACAAGATGCTTTGACAAGTCTAAATTTTAGACAATTTCTAAAAGGACGGGAAATGTTGTCTCAACTCTAAAAGTACTGAAAATCAAAATATAAACAGAGGTAAATGCAGCCTAGTGGCACCAATTGAAAAAATGAGAGTGAATAGTTTGACCCTTTATGAACTCAGAAAACACGTTGAACATGAACGCAAGTTCAACTACACAGCCCTATAGCTATCTACTAAAATAACCCAAACCATACTGCACGAAAAGTAGCCTATGACGTAGTAGATGGGAGACGTCATTGCAAAGGCCGCTCCAGAAATGGACCAGAACAAAGAGAGACGTTTTGTGTGCGGAAGCTAACAAAGAGAGGTCGGCGATACGCGCAGGCACAATTATCTTGTCGTTTTAGTGACACTTGCAAAGTGCAGCAGGTGACAACATAAGTACTCCTAGTGGGGTGACATCAGCCGGCAAACTGTTCTTGATGACATTTCAACCTCCATTAGCCAAGAAAATTACTTTTGACTTTTTTGCACACTAGTTACAAACTTTGCTACATTATTAAATAGGCATGTTTAGTACCTTTACATAACATAACATAACCTGACATAGCCTAAGACACCCGTGTAACTGTCTGTAACAATGGTGGCCTTTACAGTCACTCTAAAGTGTGGATTAAATCTATTGGAAGGCAGATGAAGTCAAAGCCACAAACCCTACCTGGGGAAAGAGACTTGCTTCCAGTGAGGTTGCCGTATTTCTTCTGCCTCGCGCGAGAATTCTGGAACCACACCTGCAAGGAACAACAGTAAAAAGGACAGGGAAAGCAGTGTTAGTGTGGGCATGTTCAGCACCAAGGACAGGGACAGCAGTGTTAGTGTGGGCATGTTCAGCACCAAGGACAGGGACAGCAGTGTTAGTGTGGGCATGTTCAGCACCAAGGACAGGGACAGCAGTGTTAGTGTGGGCATGTTCAGCACCAAGGACAGGGACAGCAGTGTTAGTGTGGGTATGTTCAGTACTAAGGACAGGGACAGCAGTGTTAGTGTGGGCATGTGCAGCACCAAGAACAGATACAGTAGTGTTAGTGTGGGCATGTTAAGCACCAAGGACAGGGATAGTAGTGTTAGCGTGAGCATGGTCAGCACCAAGGACAGGGGCAACAGTGTTAGCGTGAATGTTGTTCTTCGCTAAGGACATGAATAGCAGTCTAAGCTTCCATCTTTCTGATCCAGAGAAGCGATTGTTATATTATTACGTGATATGAAACTAGCTAGTAAGCCGTTACCTGTGTGACGCGTTTGCTGAGTCCTGTGATCTGCGCGATCCGCTCCAGGTCCTGTCCGTCTGGGTTACTGTCGATGTTAAAGTTCGCCTGGAAACAGAAAACGTTCATTTCGATGTGTTTCTTTATGTGTAGCTGCTCAGTTTCAGCCATTGATATATATGAAGAGCAGTGACAACACGATCCTCTATGTGCCCATACGTCTTTTAACACACAAATCCGGACAGTTGTACATGATTGACAGCACTGTTTTAGTTGGTTATTCTGCAAGTCTTACCATCTATTGCTGACACGTTGGTAAACGTTGTTAAAACGTTGTTAATTTATCCTTACCTGCAAGACCCGCAACTGTTCCTCTGTGAAGGTAGTGCGCACGCGCTTGGGCCGGTGTCCGCCTGAGCCGCTCTCTCCGCTGTAGAGTGAGTCACAGTCTGAGGGTGGAGGGGGAGAGGAATCGTTACAAGCTAATATTTACACCGATTCTTTGATTCACTGTAACTACACTTAGTAGCCACAACTGTATTTTCTTGAAGAGTAGCTATAGATATTCTGAACTGTATCTGTGCGGAATAAGAGCATTAAAACGAAGAAGGTTGTTTATGGCCCTAACCACAGTTCTAGCTAAGAACCCAGAGAAAAAGATTTTACTGCATTTGCAGTAAGGCAGAATTTTGGCCTTGATAACTAGGACATGTGACGAGCCATTGTCATTAATATATTTCAGTCAAATTGTATGTCAACAGAAACCAGGTCTAAAATAAACTTTGTGAGTTGTTATTGTGTCAGTCACGTATGTTAAAATATGAACTTGTTGGGGGTACTCGGGTGTATGTAAAGGAGATTTTATCGAGATCTTGTTCAAATGTTTGCTTAAAAATTGAGGTAGAATCCTCGGTAGAAAGGACTGCTGACTCTTGGTCCGTGTTATGTATATGACTGTACAGAAAGATTCGCTGAAGCTTGTTCTAAACTCTAATTGCTTCCCGACTCGCGATCTCTCCGCGAACGAAGCCGCCGACTTGCCTCCAAGCCGCCCGTTTGCGCAGCTGCATAACGTCGGAGAATGTTTCTTCATTAAATCTGCCCGTGCTAAATGCAAGTCATGAAAGGGCGGTGGGCGATTCGGTATTTCGGTATTATCCGCCAAATCCATTGCGCTAATCCTTGTTTCAGCGCAGCCTTATCCGCGCGCCCATCGAGGTGACCGATGTGTTCCGTACATGTGGTTGAAAGCGGCCTGCGGTTTAATTCTGACATCTCCGCGGGCCGGCGGGGTATTAAAATGCTATTTTGCCACTTGAGGTTCGATTTATATGCAACAGTGTCCCATTACGCACGCCGATTTCAACCCATCGGAGCTTTAGTGGCCGCTTTTTTTCTTCTCTCGCAAACTCGATTTCAAGCAGACGATTTGCACAATTTGTGTACAGTTTTTGAGCGCGTCGATTGCCGACCGTTTATACCACTGAAGAACTTTTAGCCAGATAAGTGCGCCGAGGTTGTTGATCGTTCGGAAACCCACTGCGCAACAGCCAAATGACTACTTTACGTCCATTAACTGTCTCACTAAGCCGGCCGAGAGATTATTTCCGAGCGGAAAAACGGAGCTGTTTCCACGGCAAATGGCTCTCTCAGGGAGAGCGCTCGTTCAGTGTGACTAAGGGCGGGTTATGGTTGTTGGTTAAACTTGACCCGACTAGATATTCGGGACGCCTGCTACTTTGCAGTCTCTCTACGTGTTTGTGTTATGTGCTTAGCGGAGTTGGGCAAATGTTTACGGAGATACAAGTCAGCTGCCGCGTATCTAATAAAGCCCCATCGTGATGATAGTTCTGAGGAAACAGGCAGATTAAGACAAGGATATGTTGGATGAGGAAAACATGTATGAAATAAATTGAAGTACAAGAATACGATGTCTAAAAAAATATTTCAAATCTCCCATGAGTATGTTTACGTGTGTGTGTGTGTATGTGTGTGCGTATGTATGCGTATGTATGAATGTGTGTGTGTGTGTGTGTGCTTGCGTGCATGCGTGCGTGTTTGTGTGTGTGTGTGTGTATGTGTGTGTGTGTGTGTGTGTGTGTGTGTGTGTGTGCATGTATGTGTGCGTGCGTGCGTGCGTGCGCGCGCGTGTGTGTACGTGTGTGTGCGTATGTATGTATGTTTGTGTGTGTGTCCAGTCACCCCATACCTGATCCATTTCCGCTTCCGGCCGCTGCGTCCATGGCCTCCAGATAGTGGGTCTTGCACAGAACCTTCCCGTCGTGCAGCGCGAACTCCTCCCCCGTGGACAGTTGCCGTTTGCAGGCGTCGCAGGCGAAGCAGGCGAGATGGTACACATTACTCTTGGCGCGACGCACCCAGTCGTTCGACTGGATGTTCCGACAGCATTTCGCACACTTGGTGCCGAATTGTCTGAAACAGCGAGAGAGTAAACGTGTTAATATAGAAAAATATATTCACAGGGATATATTTACACGATGGACATTGGCATAGACTGACCATAACACAAAAACAGTTCTGGTTCCTCAGAGGGAGAGCGGTTTTATCGGAGAGTTTACTTGTATACTAGAAAACGAGTAAATGGGGTGGTTGTTCAGCACCAAGGACAGGGACAGCAGTGCATGGTTGTATGTAGCAGTCTTTAGTGTCCAACGTCGTAACTAACACCTGTACTAAAACCAATAATTATAATTTAGACAAATCCTCTTTTGAGCTCGAGCCACGTATGAATCGATGTGAGGAAAATATGGACTCAAATTCTAGACACCTTTGTACGAGAAGGTTTCGTCTGTGATACCACACGGTTTCTGAAAGTATTGTACCCGACAGTGTTACGTCAGTGTGGGATAATGTACACTGGTGGGGAAGATTTGATGTGGTGTTGAGCCAAATAAAGAAATACGGCCGGAAAGTCCGATAATTCCTCAGTTCACTCAGAGGTGACAACAACGGTTCAGCGTCTTGATTACTCTGAGAGCTGAGGAGGGTTTTATTCGTGGCGAGTCTCCGTCAGTCCGCCGACTTCAAACACCGCTCAGCCAAGAGGGACGACACCGCCCGGGCCGCGAGCGCCACAGCACCCTCTGAAGAACAATCACCGTCGTCATTCTAAGTTGGGAATGACAAGCGGGGGAGAAACTTTGCAGTCATAAAATATTGCGCGGGATTTGGAGCTCCTTAACCCCTGGACCTACAAGTACATTTTAATCCCCACAAATGGCGCCATTTTGAAAATCCTAGCTATGGGAGAAGTGGACATTACAGAGGAGGCTGGACTCAAAATGGCTTGGCTGTTGTGAAAGATTTAAAAGTCTGGGCCAAAGAGCTCTCTTCAGGCATAATCGTGCTATACATCAAGCCTTAGTCTATATGAAGTCGTTGAGAGCACGGTTTCTACCATCCCCTTCATGTGGCGATACTGGGCGCGTGAAAAATGTACTGCTCGCTAAACGGCTGCCAGGAAAATATATGTCCACGATTAACACTTAAGCAAAACTTAAGTGGGCAGCACTGACCAAGAGGAAATGGGTTACAAGAGCTGCAGCAAATGACCCATATAATAATGTAGGCTGTTGGTCTCTATATGTAGCATTTTTCCGTTTTGACACAAGAAAGAGAGAAACAAATAGTTAACCACACACAATAGGCTCCCATGTTACCAGCACAGGATTACCACATTAGTAGATGTACATGTATGGTCTGTGTTCACTTAACACTACTGTTCCTGTCCTTGGTGCTGAACTAACACTAACACCTTTACTAACACTGCTTTTATAGAACACATAGGATTGTGTAGCAACTCCATTTTGCATAAGCGCGCGCACCAGGCTTCACTTAATCTTGTCGGTTGTCTTTGCATTCCCAATGCTGTACAGCATAAAATGAAAACAACAATTATTTGTTCTTTGGTTGCACAATTGCTCTAATTTCACAATTCTGTGTGTCTTCGATACCATAGCTTGCTTTCTCCTATGTGTTATGTTGTCTGTGCTTCAGAAAAAAAAGGAAACTTTAGGAAGGCAATAATAAGGCAATCTCAAACGCCTCCTGCCTCCACAGACAACCCGATCTAATAATAAGACACACAGTGACCCCATCACATAAACAGCTCATGTCTCTAGTCCCAACAGACGACGGTAAAATCTAAGGACAGTAAATAAGGATGCCCGGGTATCTCTGTACCGGCGTGGCGATGGGAGGTTAGGGAGTCATGTGTGAGAACGGACACAGGCCCGGGACTTGTCCTTAATCGCGGTATAATCCCTCCAATCGGAGCAAACGCGATAACTAGAGAGATAAGGCGGGGAGGGAAGACACTCAGGCTGGGGACTGGACCTCAGAGAGAAGACTCGACAGCCCACGTCACCGAGTGGTAACCTTTTCCCAGCGACAGGCTGAATAAAAGTTCTAAACGGGAACTATGCCACTCCAGATGTCTTACTGAGGGACGACTGCGTGTGTGAGATGTGGGTTAGCTTGAGGAGGGATGAATCCCCTCTACTATATACTTTTCCCAGCGTACGTTAGTAAACATACGGGTGGTGTGTCAGGTACTAGAGTTAGTATCTTTTTGATAGAGGAAGAGATGTGAAGACAACAGTAAATGTTCCCTTCCCCTCTATTCATGTCTTTTTACTGATAGACGTCCAAATTCGTCCCAAATTTCGTAGAACCTTCCGGTTTGGAATATCACAGTTTGGAATATTACAGTACAGTGAGAGAGAAAAAGACAACTACCTTAAACTCTGATATCCTACTTTTTTTACGAGGTTTTATGATACAGGAAGAGATGATAGCATCCATGTGGTATGTACACCTGTATGGAGAGCTCTATATTGACAGACGCAAACGTCTATTCTACATCCCTGCTGCTTGGGGTATAGTCCCTGAATACGTTTTTATAATGTTTTTCCGGATGGGAATGGTGATACGAGACACGAAATGTCAGCCTGGGAAGAACAAGGCATAGAGTTTTCTTATCATGTGAGATTGTGACTACTTATAATGATTACACATTGGACAGCAAGTTTCCTCCACTCTACACGGCGCGTACTGCTGTGCAATGTTTCCTGTTGTCGTTCATTTTCCTACCCAAGTTTAGATACAAGAATGCTATAAAGATGACAATAAAAACGTACCATTGATAGGGCCTGCAATTGTCGTAAGAGTTATTAAGAGTAATGGCAAGGTTGTCAGTTGTAATGTCTGAAACGGGGTATTGAAACGCAACAGCGGAAAAACTTTGTCCAAATGTTTTGCTGACCGCTTAGACTGTACGTTTAAGGTATGTAAATAGATAACTTTATCATACTAGTATACGCCAATCTCAGTCTACTGTTGACACTAACAACCAAACAACTTTCCGGTGTAACGGGAAATGTTGTCACCTGATGTAGTCGGCCTTGCAGTAGACGTCTGCCTCGCGGGTGTAGCAGGTGGTGTGCCTGCCGAGCGGGGTCTGGCACACCGAGCACCGCAGACACTTGACGTGCCACTGCCGCTCTCCCACCTTCAGCAGGAACTTATCCTGGATAGGACCGCCGCATCCCGTACATAACTCACTGTCCATCTAGGGGGATGAAAGAAAAAAAAAACACGTAAACAAGAAGGCTCTGTCCAAAATCGTCGTGACATAGGGGTGGAGGTGTTGGTAGGTAAAGCGTAGACTAAAACAGACCCGCGAACACAAGGATATGATTTGACGTGGTCATGTTTCCCCAGTGTAATGTCGCTCATAACTGCACAAAAACGTTTTCTGAAAAACTGTAAAACAACATGGACAAACCTCTAGAGTTGTAACTTAATTCTGTTATAGTCCTATCAACATCATATTATATCAACCAATAGCAACGGTCGCAAACGTGAAGAAACAGTGTTAGATGAGTTTTTCCATTTACAGTAGAAGCAGACACGTACACAAGGAGAAGCTATATACCTATGTATGGTATCACTTTATATCACAATTTGTAACACTTAACTCATGTGGAAAAGATTTAATTTTGACAAATAATAATTATTTCTGGATTGACGCATTAACAGTTGCCTAAAACGGTTTATGTATGTTAAGACTTAAACATTTCTTGGTACCCTAAAATATAATACAGATAGCAAGTGGACGATTGGACAGAAACGGAACAACTTCACGAAGCTATACCGAGTGTTTGTACTCTTGACAGAAGAAATCGCACACAAAATTACACTGCACAAAGGTCAGCTTAAAGAGGCAGACGGTGGAAAGATTTCCATGCAGAGTTTCTAATTGAAAATCAGATTTCACGATACACCGAAAATTCGTACTGGAATGGTAATTTTGCATCAATTTTTCGGCAACATATCTGCTCAAAATATTTTTCTTCGTCGCTGCTAGACAAGATTCACCTGTACGGTTGGGTAGATCGGGTTAACAAGAAGTGGTAAATGTGTGCCAAACGAGACACATGCGGGAGAACTGTATGGGATACAGAAACACACACACGTGTGACATAATTGCCAACATTACATGACAACACAACAACAACAGCAAAACCCACCTCAGCGTGTTCAGACATGCTCCTGTCCTGTTGCCTGTGTGCGGTGCCTGCTCCCGTGGCTGGTACACACGGTGTGTACAGGGCTTCCCAGTCCGGAGAGTTAGCAAACGTTCTGAACAGGGGCGAAACAGTCGTCCCGAAGCCTGACATTCCCCAAATGTTCGTCGGTGTTGCCTCGCGCCCGGAATTATGCGGGATGGTCGCGACCAATTAGAGGGGCAATTGGCGGTCCAATCAGAGGCGGGGACTGGGATAACGGCCACCTGACGTTCAGGCGTCTCACCGGATTTGTCGTGAATGACGTTTGGCTGAGCTGTCAATCACTTTTCTGTAATTTTCCATCCAATGACGCGGGCACCCAAACTCCCTCTTTTTTTAAAACATTGATTTTAATTTGATTTAGCTACTTTACTGGCTTCATGAGGAACTTGAAAACTTGGAAGAACGACTTTCATGAGATACACATGTATAATTCAGTTCGGAGGATTCTATCTATAATCTACGATTAAAAGGGAAATAAAAAGCTTCAGATATGCATACTATAAGGAAGCAACACTTCTCTTAGTGTAAAGAAAAGTGTTAGATAAGAATTTTAGAGCTGAAGCATTCTCTGTAAAAGCACATTCACCTGTTCAGCTGTTACAGGTGTATCGATGTAGTCCCGGGATACGTACTGTTCTAGCAGGAGTGTTCACGTGTCTCATATGATAAATGCAATATGGCGCCGTGCAAAATGGAGGAAACATTTGATTTGTTGTTGCCTGTCAACTGTTCCACTAGTGAACACATTATTGTAAAATGTATCAAAACCTTAACATGCAAACGAGCACATTTCCATCCCAGAATTTGTCGCAACCATTTTCAGCTAATTGCGCTGCAGTTCCTACACGTTTCAGTAGATGGCGCTGTCCGAGTTTACGACACCGAAAATATTACGCTCTTTCACCTCCAACATCTATGGAATTTCGACTCTCCCTTCGGTGAAACAGTAATCCTTTTCCTTCACATCCATTTTGAATTTTCCTTGCTCACCCAACCCCAACAAGGCTGTGATGATGTTAGGATATTCGGTATAATTCAAATAAAGTCAAGAGGTGGGGTGGCCCAAGACAGTGTCATTACTGTTAGCATGTCTCAAATTTCTTCCTGTTTATTTTCATTTCTCACAGGGAAGCTCTAACATTCCAACCCCGTGTCTGCCATTGAACGATTTCGTTATCTCCCTCCACCCCCCTCAGTGAAAAGTGTTGTGTCCCGGCACCCCTGAACCGGAATAGTTAGACAGGTAGGCGTACGTACGGTACAAATTACACAAGTATGTGCCCCGGGCGACAGGGATCGCTCAGTCTGTCCCGGTCACACCGTCTCTAGTCAGCCATGGACGCTACGGGCTTCAAACAACTTCAACGGCAGATCGAACAAGTACGTACTCCTACTTTTGAAGTGACGACATGTTTACGCATAGATTCTTTGCAGGGCTAGTTGAAGCTATCGATATTTGGACAAATTCCAGCGTATAAAAAGTAACGTCTTAAATTATAGACTGGGACCGACCCTCCCAAATCCTACCCAAGGGCTATGATGTCATACCTGAAAATAGCTTTAATTTTGTTTGGCGATGCCACGGGCTTGGGCTTTTGTGTTCCTTAAAAACAAACTTGTGCTTTTTAACATTCCTTCAAACCGTCGTTGGGCGGGACTAGACTTTGAATCACCGTGTTTACTTAGTGGTTAATGATTGAGTCAACTTTCTCACGTTTCCGACCCGTCTTGCTCTTATTAAGTTCAAGGGCTAATCGCAGCTGTGGTGGGATTCCCTGTCCAAAAATAACAACACATTAACAACAAGAAATATATACTGCACTGCCTCAAAAGGCAATAGGAGTTTGAATTAGAAGAAATGTGTGTACAAAAACATGTCGTTGTGTAGCAGGGGTTTGACAGGTAAGCTGTGTACTGTGTAATTACGTAGTGCTGTTACTTGTCTAGCAGGTACTACAAGGGTTCACGGACTATTCTTACAGGCGTGACCTCATTTAATACTACACTCTAGTAGACCCCTACAGTATTATTTGTCTTCCTCAACACAAACAAACGTTTCAATCTTCGTGATGCCAGATTGACTTCAGTTTTTTGGTGTTTTAGTGTTGTATCCAGATTGTTTAGTAAGGTGAAACCACCAACACACATGGGCGCATACGTTTACCAAATTATGTTAATATATTCATATTAATAGAAAACGTTTGATTACAAAATAAGAAATATCATGATGCTGGTAGTATTAAACATCGGATATCTAACATTCCATGCATCCTCGCGGTATACAAAAGGCTATGATGCATTGTAAATTGACTGTTGACAGGAACGCCGGACTTACGGAAAAACCAGTTGGGTAATGTTACAATATCTCTATATCCAAAACACGCGGAGACAACACCCCGAGACAAGCTTAGCGACGGTAGCATGTACAGAAAAGACGTCTGAAGTATTATGTTTAAGACTACCGAATTTTAATCCAACAGGCGACCTCTTCAAAAGACAAGCTGTCCGTGCTGTCGAGTTCTCATGGCAACTTCAGTGCGAACCAGGTTTGCCGAGTTCACCATATTTTTCACATATTCGTGACTACAAGAAGGGAATTTGGCTAAGTATCAGCCTATTATATAACGCATTGTCTATCACATTCTACTAATACGGTCTCTAGGGATTTGGGTATGCGTGTGTTTGAAATAAGTGACATAATGTTAAGTTTGAAATCTTACAGCCCTTCGCGGGAGGGAAGTGGGAATGGTAGCGGGGTGCAGTGTTGATAACTTGTCGCATGGTGGCGTTTCTGAGTTTGCTATGAACTGACCATGATATCGATATCCTTGTTTCAGTTGGTCATACTCTTCCAGCTTTTCCCACAAATACACGACGAAGTCAAAGTAACGCAGAATTTGAAAAGCGTAAGTTACAAAATATTCATTTCACATGCTACATTATATGTGATTTTACACTACTGTTCTTCGATAAAGAAAGCCATTTGAAATATCGATCGTCCGTAAAAGACCTAGATAGATAGTCTATGAAATGTATTTTGGAAATGTTATATACATTTCTGACTTATTCTTCTTACTTGAAGAGACTGTGTCCGATGACATGTGCAGAGGCAGCCGATGTTCTGGAGGCCGTGTCCTACTCCGATAAAATGCAGATCCTGGAGATCATCTCACGGTCAGTAGGGGGCGTTTTTTCACAGGCATTTTGATACATGGTTCCTCGGATTAATTTTCAAGTACAAAAGTATGCTTACTAATACTATAGCTGATAGATAGCTAATAAAAAATGATGTACATGATGTATACTTAATCTATTTGGCCCTATCGAAAAAGAAAATTGCTATATCTGGGCATAACTTTTTTTCCACTCCCCTATCATGCCAGGGGACCAAGAAGAGTACCTCTGTTCTAGTTGTACTACATTATTCTTACAGCTCCGTCACTGACGCCACCTCTGGTTTTAAACACATCGAAGACCAATTCAACTCGCCACCCGACAAATCCATGGCCAGAGAAATGTTGACTAGGGTAAGTCCACAGCAACAATATTAAGGGTCTTCAGAACTTTGAGGCACATATAAATTGCTACAAACCTTTCTGCCTTTACCGGTTAGACTTAGATAGTTATAAGTGTTTTTGTTGCAAAAGCGCACAGCCTGAATACAAAGAAATTTTTGTTTCAATGATTGATAATTAGCTATGCATATCAACAGGCGAATGAAAACCATACGGCTACTGCCAGGGAACGAGACGACCTCCGAGGACCAGCTGCCGCATCTCGTACCCAGCGTACCGACGGAATGGACGAGAGGAATTTCAGTCAACTCGAACAGAAACTTAAAAGTGTAAGACTATCATTATCTTTTGAAGGGTCTGTGTTACACCACTTGCAAGAAGTTAACACCTTGTGAATTCACTAACAACGTGAAAATACAGTAAGGACGTTTTAATGTCGGTGCAAATAGTGAAGATTATGAATAGAAATGTATAATTACGTACGTCTACGATTAAACAATAGACTAACTTATATGTCTCCCGCAGGCGTTGTTTATAGAAGACAAGTTGGCGGTTCTCTCCCAGTCTAGAGGCAGCTTCAGCGCTGATCAGGTTCGTCATTTACTGAAGCTACTTTTATCATTGACGGAGACAAAAACATCTTTGCTGGGTATCTTTCTAAGACACTCACTCTTTTCATTATCAGCTAAGAAAGAGTCTGGCGTATGATGATAGTTATTATTTGCAATGACAAAAGCACAGGAAAGTTGGAGAAGTCTCTGTATGTCATTTCTATACCAGGAAAGACATTGATATTTTGCTTCCAAATCAACGTATGAATACAAATACTAGTAATACGATGTAAAGCTTCAACCGTCATATTCCTTGGTTGCTTACAAAATTACTATTCTTTTCGACATTTCAGGTATTTCGCGTTTTCCAGACCCTCCCACAAGTACATGACGAAATAAAAGCACTCCGGACACTTCAGGGGGTGAGTTGCTATTTTAATTTTGTTTGGCATGTCGAATAGACCATGCCACGATGGTTGCCTGTCTCCTTCCTCCCCCCTCTCTCTATAGTAGTAACATACATTTCAAAGAACCAGGTCCCACAATACGCTACGTTCATGTGTTTCTCCCTGTATACAGAGACTCTGCCCGATGACGTGCGCAGAAGCAGTCGGTGTGCTGGAGGCCGTGCCCTACTCCGACAAGCTGAAGGTCCTGGACATCATCGCAAGGTCGGTAGGCGGCGCTCTTCGGACTTTGACGAGTTTGATACTGATTTTCTCTTGAACATGATCTCCTTTCACACAGTAGTAACTTCATTTTATGATTATGTCTTCTCCAGTAAGATCAGCGACATCCGCACAGGCGTTGAGTACATCGAGGACATCTTTACCTACAGTTCTGAAAAAGCCAAAGTTAGAGAAATCATTTCCAAGGTAAGTTTTCTTGATTGTCCCTGGCAGTGTGTACCAAGTTTCTGCTGTAGTTGTAAGCACACGATATACAACTAGAATGCGAATACAGTAACACAGATCACACGTAAACTTACTGTAACTATTAGTAATACAGTTTAATGTCTATCCTGAAGGATTTTGTCCTAATTATAATCTTTCCATTTAGGAGAACACAGTTATGATTTTTGTCCTAAACTTCCCATTTAGGAGAACACAGTTATCATAAATCAAAGACCTTTAAAATCAATGCAAACATGCACTCACTATACAGTAGCATTATAACGTCACACAAGGCCCTGCTAACGACTGTAACAACTATTTCAGCACGGCTTGTAGTGTCGCGGACCTGCACAGATATCAGCCCCTGACGGGACGTCCAACTCTGTAAGCCGACCGGAGAACACCTGTATCCCTCCGCGCTAGTGATCCGCCTTCAGTGCAGACTTTTGCTGGAATAGTCTATTCGGACTCCTTGTATACATAAAATAAATTTGATAAATTTTTGGTAGTATCGTAAAGACAAAATGGGAAATTTATCCCCAAGCATGGTGTTCGGTAGAGGTGTAACACTAATCTGATACACATAAGCGTTATCACATACAGTGCAGTTTTAATCCCAGTCAGACATATGACATACGGTTTATTTCGTCACCCAAGGAATGTTAAGGCTAGAAATTATTGAAACAACGCTGATAAATACTTCTGATAAAATCGAATTGTATAGCCTGTCATGATTCCAATATCCCTAATATTTACAAAGGAAGGAATACAATATACGTTTACATTGTTAAAATTTTAATCTGATCCAATGGAAATAAAAAAATCTTTTTGTGATCATGTATCGATCTTTTATTATACTATATGGCACCTGTTTCACCAATCACAGGCCACGTTGCATCTGTTTCACCAATCACAGGCCGCGTTGCATCTGTTTCACCAATCACAGACTGCGTTGCATCTGTTTCACCAATCACAGGCCGCGGTGCACCTGTTTCACCAATCACAGACCACAATGGACATTACGCGGCAAGTGAAGTTAATGAATGTTTCTTAGAAACCAATAGTTTTCTGGTTGGGAGTGAACAACTAATTTCATGTCTCCGGGGATTGACCATGGCTAGGCCTCGGGAGTACATCAACCCTACGCCCGGACTTGTCCGAGGCCTCCCGGCGCGGGCTATAACTGCACCTAGCTGTTCCAGCCGGGTCAAGACTATCCCTGACTAGTCTCTACCAGGCGTCGGGAGGCGGCTGGAAAGAGAACTGTTTGTTCTCTCTACCAGACCTCTCCCCTGGCATGGTTATCTCTCTATTTAGCCGATTTCTACTCTTTCCAGCCGCCTCGTGCTCCCGAAGCCTGGAAGAGGCTAATCTCAGACCTCAAGCCACGGAGGCTATCCTTACTATGAAATTCTGATGGTCCCTCAAAGCTGTTCAGTCAGCACTCTTGTTTACTTGTGTATCTCTTGACCATCGCCTGTAGGTTTTAACATGAAACACTTCTTCATGACTTCAAAGTAACTCTCTTTGAGATCGTTGCCCTGGTATCATAACATGGCAGAGGTCGCCCTACGATACTATATTAATATACACACGTACAGTTCATTAACTAGAATATTTACTACCTTAGAATTTTACATGTACTCACAGTTACCTCACAACAGTCTATACACTTTAGTCGTGTTAATGAAGTTTCTTTAGTGTAAATAAGATGTTTTACAAGGTCCACATTGTGCAGGCAGCATCTGTCTGATATAACAAAATAAATGGACTCTTTTTTACATGTTGAAATATGAGCAAGATTTTATCGTATTTGTTTTTTCAGCTTGCCATGTGCTACCTTATCAGACAAGTCAGCTGTATTAGATTTCGCTGAATGGCTCGGTTTTTAAGATTTGGTTTTGTTTGTCTTCCCATTGTGATTTATATTTTGGTATATTTATGATATTATGCTATTATTACCATTAGTTTACTTTGTATGATTAAATTTTATTTCACTTGTGTTAGACACCGCAACAGTGCAACAAAGGCCGAAAGCGTATAAGAGAAAGACCTCCCTTTATTAACCTATAACAATCTAAATAAATCAATTAAACAAAAGATATGTGCTGGGTAATAAATAAATGAAACAATATCCTGAGAACGCAATTTAAATTTTGCCATAACGTTCATTAAAATCAAATATACAAATGAAATAAGAGTAACAGGTCAACATGTCACTTAACTTCTTTGATGACAATATTCGAAAAAGTAAGCATAGCTATCATGGCTGAGGATGTAGTACTGGATAATCTAACCATCTGCATGTGATAACACACTCGGTCAAGGCCGCCGTATGTCCTTGCCCTTGACCAGTTCATGACACTAACGCCAGAGGCCAGCCCGCGCCAGGACACACCTTTCCCCGCGTGTCCCACCCCACGTGTGCGTCCATGTGGCAAGGGCGTACACGCTGCCCTGTCGTCACATCAATCACGAGGTACGATATATCACAAGTTTAAGGTCTACTTTGGGGGTCTTTAGCCTGACGGATGACAGAATAATGATATCTGTAATTTGTTTTACCAGATGTGGAGAGACCGGAAGGCTGAAGCCCACGCAAGTTGCTACGCACTAGTGGCGCAAGTGACCCCTGGCACGTAGGGACAATAGATTTCAAACAAACTCTCAAAGTTACGGCGAATTACAAAGATAGGCCTTTATCTAAGTGTTAGAGTCTTCGAGATAGGCTTTAAACAGACCGAAAAGTCACTACTAATTAGATTACCTAATTAATCTTGCCTAATTGTGACGGTAAATAATTACATTTTCGGGCACCACGTACACGGAGCATTTCCTTGAAAAGTTGCCCGCGGGTTGCCAGCTCGTTCCTTCGCCAAACAACGCTGTAAAAACTAATATATTTTATTGCCCTGGGGATTATAAATCCCGATCAAACCTACGTCAGCCGCGCTCAAGAGAGCAAAGCTATAAAAATTCCTACGCACTCGGTGCGCATGTAGCTCCGGACAAATCCCGGCTTTTGTCAGTCCGGCTTTGGACAGCGATGGGGGACTTACGGGTGACAGCCAAACTGTACGTACAGCCAATCCTTCTTCTCATTATTCCGTAGCTCTACACGTTTTACAATGTTCGTACTTGTCGTCAAAGAACAACTCCGAGCTACGCGTGTTTGTGTGTGTGTATTTAAACTTTGAATTTGGCAAAGCTCTGTAAAAAAGGCGCATAGTCTAAAATCAGGGAAAGCGCATTGTATCTATCAGATAATTTTTTGAAAGTATCGCTAGCAGAATAAACAGGTAAACATCTTTTAGAGCATTCTAGTGGGTCTAAAGCAGTTAAGGCAGTTTATGGCGTTTACTATAAGTACTGGAATGGCGGTGCCTCTTCGCGTGTTTAAGAGCGTAGTAAGAAAACGCCTATGTATACTAAAGTTGGTGAGTTCAACTAGCCACCGCATTTCCCTAGCTTTGGTTGCAGCGCAACGGGTTTTATCTGGCTAGCGGCGTTTTATCCCACAGTTGGGTTTATTTAGCTGTGGAGATACACTTTCCCGCTGTTCCAACGTGTTCATCACATGTGTAGACAGGCGCTATTATCTCCAAATAGATAAACACAATCACGCCAGCTTGACCTCGTTCAGTGTTTCCCTAACGTGTTGGTGGTAACACCTGTATGGTCAGTTTTCGTCAGCTCTGTAGACTTTACAGTACGGCACTTCATGGGGTCTTAAACGTGTTTGAGGTCAAGTGTGCGATTCCAAGAGAAGAAATCAACACTGTACGTGGTTGTAAAATGACTACCTTACCCAATGGTTTACAACAAATATGCCATGGTTCGGAGGTTCAAAACCCGGCGTTCGAACTACCATGAACTGCTTTGGAAGGAGATCATTACTTCGTATTAAAATTAGCCATATAGCGCCAAAGTTAAATCCTCACGTCCTTACTGAAAACTTTTGAGTCTTTTTTTGGGTATACGTAAGATTCTTCGGCAAAAATTTGACCAAAATGCCTGTCTTTCCTTCCGTCTGTAAGACGTCCTTGGTATTTCCTCGTTGTTTTGTACAATATAGATGTGGACTCTATCTCTCATGTGGTCCACACGGTTCCAGATACAAATGTATTGTTCGAAGACCTTTTCCCTCTTTGTTTCCTGTTCCTTACCACGTTGCTGGGCAAGACCGCTGATTGCGTAACACACGGTCAACCGATTGAATCAGGATCGGTTAAACAAAATCATTGGTTGAATGAAGTCTTCATTTAGTTAAGTTGGAAATATTCCAACTGTGGAAGAATTGTACCCAATGACGAATGGATTCTTGGAATGGGTCAGGATGTATATACAAAGACTTTACGAAAGTCCCTGTACCTTTGTAGTGTCAATATCAAGTATGGGCATTTTTGTGTCAATAAAGTCCTCTATAATAAAAGCACAGTTTGTGTAATAAAGTGAACTCGCACAAGGCAGTTATGAAAGTTAGGCAATACGATCAATTTTATAGACAGTTGAAGTGAGGTCGTCATCAAAATTTCCAACTACAATGTCCCTCAAAAATTGTTTGCTTACAAATCTGTACTACTAGACGACCAAGATATCGAGTAAAATGTGTCGGTCGGTTGGTTGGTCGGTTGGTTAGTTGCAAAAGAAAAAGAATGAAAATGTTCAAAACTGAGTAATAGCGAGAAATGGACGTTTTCTTCAGTATTTTATGCCCATTTAGACAACGGATTACAGTAGCCGCAGCCAATGTTTAACCTTCAACAGTGTTACTAAGGGCTTTTCACCTCAGCCCTTAATGGTGGTACGATCCGATTATCATAAGGCATTAGGCATATGACACATGGTGTAGCTTACAGCGCTCCTACCGCTGGACTTATGCTGCGTTGATGATCCACGTATGATGCGCGTGAAACACCCGTCAGATTTTACATTTATCTAACATAGCGACACACCCTGTAGCACGGTACGGAATCTGTGTTAGCACAATTGTGGCATAGCCTCCACCAGGCCTTTCTACGGGAATACGGATCGTAGAATTCGGCAAAAAGGAGAGTAAAATTGGCCAGGGCAGTCCGACCTCGGGAAGGTTGTTTCTTTTAATTCCTCCAAGGACAGTCACCAAGGCGGCCAAACTACCCTAGCAAATATTCTCCTATATATAGCCAGTGTAGTTAGTCTGGTAGAGACTAATTGTGGCATGCAAATAGAACATGAAATCATTATGATGCAGTGATTATTGCAGTCCCATTTTCGCCGGTCGCCGTAGCCGTATTGATGCCATTATACAAATGTATGTACATATAAATGTAGTTACATCCAATACTGCACTATACAGCTACCTCACAACTTGTACATGTTATTGACAAAACGAGACGCAGAGAAGAAAAACAAGGACTTGAGGCATAACAAGGAATGCCGTTCCTAAGATACAGGTTACACATACACACATCTGTGCCGCCTACGTTACTATCTACTGATACTACAAATTGCACCTCTTCCAAATACGCTGTGGAAACGAAGAAACAGAGATGCTGTTATGAACCAATTAACCACGTTTGTATCGATAACAGCAGTTCTCAGCGGTTTAGTAGATAATCCTGTTGTCTGCTTCTTGTCAAATTTCACCTGGTGACGGAAATATAACGTCTGATAACAGGGTACGCCTAGCCTGGGTGCCATCCTCCGTAGTTTTCGTCCACCGTGGTAGCGACATTAGGGAGCGGGCGAAAACTACGGAGGATGGCACCCAGGATAGGGTACGCCATCCGATGGCAATAAAATCATTTTAAAACACAACAAGTAGTCCTAGGCGACAATTCTCCGTGAAGTTTTATTTTTGGCACAACACACAACTGTTCACACTTCGTCAATTTTAATGCTAGTACAATGTACTTCGATCCGGAGGCCATGACCTCCTTCACGGAGTAACAACTCTTCACAAGCAGAACAAATGTTTTAAGTATGAAGGATGACGACAACGTGCCAGGTAATGGCAGTAAAAGTCAATATCAGACAGATTTCCTTATTGAAATTTCCGCATTGCGTTGCACGATGCCTTTGAATACCGACAGCTGTCTGGCCGTCCGCCATGACGCTAAGTAGTACCGTGAACGGCTGACACAAATAACCCAATATCTGCTTGGAAAACCGCTATTACCGCTCATACCGCTAAGTCCATTAAAATAGGGGCATTTTTTTAGATATTACATAATCTATGAAAACTGCTACGGTATAAAAAGAAACAACGTGCATCATCTCGCGCATACTAGCAGACGACATGCCAAACTACATACCAATGCAGCAATGTGATCGTGAGTTACAGCTGCGAACCTACAGACACAAATTCACACAATTGCAATGCAACCCATTCCAATACTCCGCGGAGGTCACTGACTTTGAGGTAACTTCATCTCAAAGTCCAAAAGATTTGGAGCAAGATGCTCGAAAGAAAAGTCATTAGACCTCTTGTATATCAATAACTTTAACAACCACACATACTTGTTTTCAGCTTTTCTGTCCAGAAAAGGCGACCGTATCAATAATTTACTGTTAGTCCATAGATTAGCTTTGGTTTCTATGAACCCGCTAAGATTTTGTTTATGGCATTATTACCTCCACTGTGGAGATTGATATATTTTAAGCATCGTCTGTTTGTTGGTTGGTGGACAGGATAACACATAAACCATTACAATACTTCTGATGATTGTCGAGTGTCTCGGCCTCGACCTTAGATAGGTCCAAGGAGGTTAAAAAAGAACCTTCTTGATAGGACTAGTCTGTAAAGTATGTTGACCCAGACCCGAGTCCAGGACATTCTCTAATTGCATATCGATCCCTTTGATATACGCTTCTCTTATACATCTTTGTAAAGTTCCCATCACATGTTGAGGTTGTGTTGAATATACGAGCGCGTTGTATTAAAGTTTGCAAACGACGTAGTACACGTGATACAGTTGCCGGCTTAATTTTTAATCAAGGAAAGACATTTTTTGCCTCATCTTTCACTGCTACGTCGTGTTAAATTAAGGAGACAAGTACCTCATCGGAAAGTTTAATCACGAACTATTAGACATCGCTAATACTTCTGAAACGTTTTCTTGTAATCTTTTTTATTACAGGAAGTCTCGTTTTTAATGATCTTTATCTTGTTTCAGGATAAGGGGCTCGCCGTCATGTGCCCTGGTCATCCTAGGAATACTACTTCTGGCAACCACTGCTGGTAAGTTATGAACAAAAGTTAAACGGTAGAAAGTCAACTCTTTGCCTAGCTTTAGATTTCTCATTCTTGTAGAACATAAAAAAAAACTGCACGCTCTTTCTTGGAAAGTGATAGTTTGCTTCTTGACTAGCTATAGGAATTACCTTACACCATTTTGGGACAGTGAGTGTAAAAATAAATGGTTTCATGTTTCTTTATCAGATGCGTGCGGCTTTGCCAGTCTGTGGAAGTGGTCCAGCCGGGAAAACAACCACCATGTGGCGAAGAGAAGCATGCCGCTGGATGATGTGTACGTTACACGTTTATCATTAGCGTCGTGACCGCTTAACCCATGAAGTCGTGACCACAATTGTTAAAAGTTAAAAATTGGCGTCACACAAAAAGTTGTGCGTAAGGAAATTTCCCCATTATGACCGTAGCAAACATCATCGGCAGGAAACAGCCATTGAACTTTACCCAACCCGTGGTTTATAGTGTTTGCTCACAAGGTGAGGCTTTTGAACCCTCCTCAACCTGAGGTGCCCTCGAAAGGGACAAAGGGCCAACTCTGACGTAGCGTCTCTTAAAACCATGGCAACCAACAAACATGGCTTCATCACAGGACCTGGACATCACGTCTCGTGATCTAATTGGACTTTGTGATCAAGGCGTGTCGATATGACGTAATTAACGATCTGAAGGTTGAAGAACACTTGGTATCAACTAAGACAAATAAGGAATAAATCAAAACCTTTCTCTCCACCACGGTCACCTTGGAACACGGTCTTAAAACCACATTTCAACTTTATGTGTCTCGGTTTATGGTGTTTGCATGTTGGTAGCATAAACATAAGTAGAATATTTCTTTTATGTCTAAAGATAGTCATGGATAAGAACGAACGACAACAATATACAACATAAAAATATATAGATATGTATGCCCGTAAGATTTAGTACCACAGGGTGCCGCTATTGTGCCCGAAATTTAACCACGTCTTTGATATTTCAAGATGAAACCACATTCTAAATACTCACCCATCCATCCATCCATCCATCCATCCATCCATCCATCCATCCATCCATCCATCCATCCATCCATCCATCCATCCATTCATCCATCCATCCATCCATCCATCCATCCATTCATCCATCCATCCATCCATCCATCCGTCAATATCTTCATAATAATATACTGTCAAGCCTGAACACCATAGCTACAAAACCACGCTACGTATTATATCAAAGTATAACCCTCTTGACGAAGGTAATAATCCATCCTAACATAAGCCACCCACACGTTGAGTCACCACGTTAAATTACCACTCATATAAGCCTTCTTCCTGTGCCCAGGTCTGAATGGGGCACCTTTGTTCGGCAACCAGCAAAAGAAAAGAGGGACCAAGATGAGCAGCTAACTGCAAACAGCGAACAGCGGCTGACCAAAGAACTGCAAGATGGTGCGTAATCAGGAGTCAATTTTTTAAGAATCAACTTTATCTGCCTTAAAATATACATTTTAAATCTCATATTGTCGGGCTTCACAATCAAACTTCACTTGTGGGTGACAAAACGCACTCAACAGCAACATGGATTCTAAAGGCAATTTGTGATTTTTGCGAGCGACAATCTGTAAGCTGTTGTGTAATACGGGATGAACTAACACGTTACTCTGACGTGTCCGCAGTCCTGTGCCTGCCCGGCTGCGTCAATGGCGACTGTATCGGCATGAACACGTGCCTGTGTCACGACGGTTACCATGGATACACCTGCGAAAACGGTGAGTCACGCCAGCACGTACTGCGCCTGCGCGAAACCCGTATTATACTAGTATTGTGCATAGCACTTCGACAGAATGTCTCCTTTAGGTCGTATTCGCATATTTAGGATGACGACATTCCACTGAAGTAAATCATCCTCTCTTCCTCCATACACCACCTCTTATGAGGAAGTTCCACGCTGAAAGCTTCTTTCCTAGAACAACATCACTATAGAACAAGCTACCATGTGATTGTTTCCCAAATGGGTGTAATCTTAAACTTATCAAGACAAAGGTAAAAAAAATCTGTCCTCACTGTCTATACAGTAATACAAAATATTTGAGTGACTCTCATGAGCCTTGCTTTGTGGTGAATATGAAGTAAATAAAAAAAAACATAATGTCTATACTCTATAGTTTTCAAATGTTGTGTGGGAAAAGATATCGTCTTCAACAGGCAAAATTCTGATGCAACGCTGGCCAACGAAAACCCCCACTCATCAAGATCAAGAACAATGGTGCACGGTCCACATATGGTCCCCATTGTTTCCTCAATTTATTGGCCTCATATAATCGTAAAGTTTATTCTTAAGTTCGTTAATTTCTTAGCGTTGAGAGAATACAATCCAATGATTGCACCAGCTGACATGGTGACAATAAAAACCTCTATAAAAGCAAGATTTAGAATGTATGTATTCCCTGTAGGGGACCATTACACCCACAAAACGCGACAGTGACTGTATATTATCTGCGTTATGATTTATTATGGGTTCACCACACCACGAAGTGGTGAGGTGAAACCATATTGCTTTTTCTGATGTTTCTTCTCCTCCTTCTCCTCCTCCTTCTTCTCCTGCCACTTCTTTAAATTGATTCAACTCCTTCATTTTTAGGCGAAATTACCTGTAATTTCGTATAGAGGTAGAGTGGGTAAATACCCTTAGGCGTTTTTTTAATTTTTTTGATACAAGCTTTTACAATCGTTTTATTTGCTTTTTAGTGGTCCCCATAGGAAAGTACTGTGGGGGCGTACGCGCGTGACGTAATAAGAAAGGAATTCGGGGGAAGGCCCAAATATGGGCATACAAGCAGGTGTGGTCATGTTTGCAGATGTGGCTGTTGATTGGCTGTTGGCTAATTAATTTATTTACTACCATTTTCACGTACCAGCGCAGCTGGTCCACGCGGTCTCGGTCTCGGTCTCGGCCGTGGGCCATGATACTCTGATACTGGATACCGATTCGTGTGATTCCTATAAACATTTCACCTAACTACGAACTAGTTGGAAGAATTATAGCTGCATGGATGCCTGTATATGATTTTAACAAACACTGAAAATCTGACGCAAAAACTGGCAGATATTTTGCTCTTCTCTGTTGGAACAACGCAAGCGGGAGGTCAATGACCTGCGCCCCGCGAGTACTGTAAACAACGATACGCGCGCGCCACGGTATCAACAATTTTCCACAATCTTCACCGACTAGTATTATATATTCTGTTATCGATTTCTGAAGAATCACCAAAATTGTAGAGTGTATCTCCTAGAAAGTCCCTTACTAGTACTTGAAGCGATCGTTACCGCCATGTTGTTCACTTTATATGACATACAATGCAGGAAGTATTGGAAACGTGTCCAGATAGCTCGGTTGGTAACGCGCAGGACTGCAAGTCCAGACATTACGAGTTCGAACCCCGGTACACTGGATATTTTTAATTATCCTTTTTACAATTTTTAACAATTTTAACATTTTTAACAATTTCAACAATTTTAACCATTTTAACCATTTTACATTTTAACAATTTCAACATTTAATTTTAACATTTTCGTTTTAATATCCATTGCTTTGCTTTTAACATTCCAAAACTGATTGTTCTTACTCAAGAATTTCAATAACTTCGAATGTTAGTCTTTTGTATTTTTTCAACATACAAACCAAAATCACTTTGATGTTGTCACAAAAGTAACATCTGTGCGCGCATCGGTTTTCGTTCATTTAAAAACTACAAGTACAAAACATCTGGAAACTAAGCAAACATACTCAGTAAATTGATTGCTGTAATTCCCGATTTTTTTTCTACTGTACCGCAACGCAAGCGGGGGGTCAATGTTCACGGTTTCACTGTCACCTCTGTATTGTGAACTTATCATTACAGTTAGGAAATAATTCCTGGACTTTCTTTTCCTGTCAACTGTCACCACCGTGAATATATACTTCCGTGAACATGTCCATTTTTCTCAGGCCGTGAAAATTTTGCTTCCGTTAGTAGTAGTTACAATCTCGTCAAAAGTGTAAAGTAAAGCTGTCGAGATTTAAAGTGTCGTTGTATCTTTGTAAAAAAAAGGGAGATAATTGCCAAGTGCCAGTTTTGTAAATACCTGTCGAGATTCAAACAGCTTGTCCTTGTATAATTGCAGTATGATTTATTTAGAATCTCTCAGTTTTGTTTGGGGAAGGGTATGGAGTGAAATTCCTACATTTGCTCCGAAGCAAATGTTGGCCTTTCTAGTGTTTCTCATTCTTTCCCTGCCATGTCGTAAAATGTGGTGAACCCATCGCTATATTTGCTCCAAAGCAAATATTGGCCTTTCTAGTTATATGTTGTATTTTTTCGGCAGCCCTTTGTAATCCGGAGTGTATGAACGGGGGTGTTTGCACAGCCCCCTACCAATGTGAATGTCAGACTGGCTACAAGGGGGACCGGTGTCAGACAGGTACGAGAACATTTGAACTTTAATGAACACATTATTTACCCACTCAGGACTCTAACATACTCATACTGGTTGTATAGTAATGTATCTTAAGTATAAAAGGAATGAAATAGGGTGCCAATTGAGTATTTGTAGTGGGCTATGTGTTTATGTATTTGAGAGCTCTTTTCCGGTAGATTTCCATGTACATGTACAAGTACAACAATCTATAAATTGTATTGATAGGCGTAGATTGTTTCGCCAGAGTACAAACTTGAAGTGCTTCCTCTGCCGTTTTGCAGCTGTTTGCTCTCCCCCGTGTGAGAACGGGGGCGTCTGTACACAGCCTAACGTGTGCACATGTCCGACTGGATACAAAGGCAACCACTGTGCAACCCGTAAGTTTACAACTTTGCCATCACTGATAAAATTCATCAGACAACCACCTATTTATCAAGGACGGGAAACCTTAGTGTTTGAGAATCTTTTTAAAATGTCGTTAAGGGATTTATGTTGTCTGCATAGAAGATAGTATCCACCTCGACACGATTTTCGTAGAGAAGAAATTTGGGCGAGGCTGTTTGCAGAGCCCTGATAAATACTAGGCGGTGCAAGTCCATGCGTCCATGGTCCGGAAGTGACGTCAGCACTGACGTTACGATACGTCATAAGCTAAATATGGTAAACTACTGGCTGTGAACTAAGATCAACAGTTCAATGACCCCGATAACTTTGATTAACCTAGATTTTGTGGGACAGAAGTATGTGCAGCAACGACTAAAACGTGTTGCTATCGGTGACATGAAACCAAACCAGTTGCTCACAGAAGCTTGTTCGCAAAAAAAATGTTTTTTTTAAGATAAGCCAAACGAAGTCTGATTTGTCTACAGGATCTATCTGTACAGTGTGTGACTAAACGTGATTTGTACATCATTTCTTCCAGCTGTTTGTACGAATGGTTGTCAGAACGAGGGACTCTGTGTCGCCCCTGAACGGTGTAGCTGCAAGGACGGCTGGGGCGGACAGACCTGTGAAATTCGTAAGTTCTTTGTATAAATTTTGGGCATATGTAACTGTATGGTAAAGACAGTGTCTTGAATCAAATATATGCACACCACATGTAATTTTACGTCAATGAAGGTTAGACATCCAGGTAATGAGATACACAAGAAAACAGTTACTGAACCAACTGGGTAGATTTTGAAAACTGCCAAACCAGTTGCTTGTTTTCTTGTGTACATGTAGCTTTGTTACAAACTACAAACATTTAATTTGAAAATATCAGTGACAAAAGAGAAGCCGGAACGCAAACCACTGTAGTTATGACTCTTTGTTTCTATTGAAGACAAGTACTGTTGTTTTTTGATATAAGTAATTGCCCCCCTCCCTTCAACAGCCACCTGTGACGAACCATGTCTTCACGGAGGGACCTGCGTAGCACCTAATCAGTGCGCATGTGCGCAACATTACGGAGGGACCAGGTGCCAATACAGTGAGGGACATTTTATATCATCTTTTTGAATTTTTGAAAATATTTCATCAATAACGCATAGTACGTATTGTAAAGTTTATCATATGATCGCATTGTCTGACCGTTTTTTTGTTACATTTTTCTTCCAGGCTTGTTTGAAAATGATCACACGCAGCAGTTTGGAGGTAAGATTAGGTGTCAATATTAGTTACACATTGTATCTAACCTTTGGTTTTAAATGCAATTGATATAATAATTGGATGATATGTACATTGAACATAGCTACAAGCTAACCCAATGCACGTTTCCACGGGTTAGTTTATTATCAGTGAGTGTTCCATACATGCTTGTAAAATGTGTTCATTTTGGCTCTTTAAATTGATATTCTCTTGAAAGATCAAAACAACACAAATTTTTTTAAGACACAAGCTACATAATTCTGACTGTTTTGTTGCCAGCCGCCTCCACCCACCCCGGCCGCGTGTGTTCGGCCTGGAGCGGCAGGCACTTCCTGACGTTTGACGGGCGGTACTTCGACTTCCCCGCGCACGCCGACTGCAGCTACCTCCTGGCCGGAGACTGCATGGACTATGCCTTCAGCGTCATGGTAAGACATAGTACCGGGGGTTTGCAACGTACGAGGTGGATTTGTCCCAAAGAATTCGTTATAGCGAAACGTAGAAATGTATGCAACGGTTGGTCATGTTCTTCGTTGATGAGGTAGCAGCGACATCTTGCGGAATTGCAGCAAACACCAGAAGAACTGTACACTAAACATTAGGCCCTTAACAATAACCCCTCTTGCCGTTATGTTTGCCTCCTAACGCCTGTAACCCCGTGCACCAGGTACGTGAGGATGGGGAGTGTACCGTGGACAGATGTACCCTCAGGATCGACCTTCGCATCAAGGACACGGACGTCACCATACAGCACAAGGACGGGCACCATGTGACTGTCAATGACAAAAGGTACCTGGTGTAGAATACAAACTCATAGGGCATTTATCTGGTCTTCTGCATACGTATACAGTGTTGTGTGAATGGGTTATTGTTCATCAAGACTAAATAGAACATTTGAAAAGCATAGTTTATTGTAACAAACTACTTACCGCTCTGTTTACCATCACTCCAACACATTCATATGTATGGTGACTAGCTCCTCATACTCTTTCGTATCACTTGCTACATAATGTATTCCAACACCACAGGGTATCTGCTACAGCTGCAGTTACCACGGTAACAGACCTTTGGTCCAGGCCATTGACCTTATTTGCTAGGATGGAGAAAAGAGAAAACGTGTAGAAACAGTACGCCTTCTTCTGCGAATGTTATATTAATGACCAATCGTTTCCATTGACTGTCACAGGGTGGCGCTGCCGTACTCGTACCAGGGCATCAACGTGGAGTCGACAGGCGCGTACGTCCGGCTGTACAGTGCGCTGGGCGTGATGGTGTCGTGGGACGGGCAGGGGAGCGTGTACGTGGAACTGGACCCCGACCACCACAACAAGACCTGCGGCCTCTGCGGCAACTTCAACGGGATCGATGCTGATGACTTCAGATCAAGATCAGGTACTCAAGTCTCAACATTGTCACGCATTGAAAGTGTATTGAACGGAACATCTATCTTTCCTTCCATCTTTCTATGTCCAGACTGTCTATTTCTGTCTCTGTGTCTCTCCGTCTCTTTATATTTGTGTTATTAGCCTTAGACCTTAGGTCCCCCTGTGCCTATCTGCAGACACATTGGGCAGCATTTATTGTTAGCAGTAGCATACAAATCAGATATACGAAGAAAATGGACTCCGAGTATGATAAGGGCAAGAGTAAGTAACAATTTATCAAACTACTCTTGATACTCAAAAAAATCCCTTCCCCACGGTCCAGGCGAACTGCTGCACAACACGATGGAGTTCGGAAACAACTGGAGGATGACGGGAGCGGAGGAGACCTGTCCGTTCGTCCCGTTCGACACGCCCGGAACTTGCGCAGGAGTACCGTCGGACGATCTGCAGGTTTGTCACAACTAACATGTGCACCGCGTGTCACACGAAAAATGCACGAGACTTAAACGAGAATTACGCGGCTTTTACACGGCTTTAACACGCGTTTCTTACGAAAAATACACGGCTTTCACAAGATTCTTTCACGAGATTTGCACGCATGCGAATGGGAAGTTCGAGATCTGTACTATAGTTATCGTTTTGTGGATAATCTACGATTTTCCCAAGGAATTTCCACTGTATCCTAATGAATTGAATTAAACACGAAAGCAAACATATCAAGTTGTAAGTGAAATAGTTTACGTTTTAGGTCTCAGTTAATCTTGCAATAAATGAATGTTTCCCTGTTGTTGTTTTTTCTAGGAGTTTTTCCAGATCTGCAGTGTTCTCTCGGAAAGCGCCGACTTCAGGCCCTGCCGAAACGCCATGGACCCGACTCCGTACATCCACGCATGCGTGTCGGACCTGTGCAGCTGTGCCTACGAGTCACGTGACGAATGCCTGTGTAGCGCGCTCACCCAGTACTCCCGCGCATGCGCACACAGCGAGGTGGTCCTGTCCTGGAGATCTCAAGATTTCTGCTGTAAGTCAATCCTTAATTTGCTGTAGTTATATTATTTTCTTTATAATGAGTTTGCTCAGTGAAAAGGTACATATATCACTTCTAGGCACTGAACTCACTTCAACAGCATTTCTTCTCCCAAAATCAGAAATATCAAGCTTAGGCAAATTTAGCAAATCTACAGGGCAATTAGAAAGTAAAGCATCGGTAACCTTTGTCTAGTGATTTGTGCTAGTGGATTTCTTAAAAGATAAAAAAAAAACATAAAATTCTTTAGTACTAGATTAATTGCTAGCTTGTGATAGGTCCATACTCTTGAAAATTGTAAGTCATGTAATCCAGTTGTGGTACGGTTTAATATCTTTTGATACTATATTAAGAATTGCTTCATCCTAGCGTCGTCTACTTTAAGGTTATATAAGGAATCTTAAATGTTACCTGCTCGGAAACCGGAATCACAATTATTTGGCTGCCAGGGCACGAGTGTCCGGCGGGAAAGATTCACGAGGAGTGCGGCACCGCCTGTCCGCGGACCTGCCGCAACCTGGACTCCAGCTACGCCTGCGCAGAACACTGCGTGGACGGGTGCTTCTGTCCGTCCGGCACGGTGCATCATGGCGACGCCTGCGTGCCGGGGGCGAACTGCAGCTGTCTGCACAACGGCAGGGAGTACCAGCCCGGCCAGACCACCAGACAGGGATGCAACCAATGGTAAGGACAACTATCTAGTCTGGTAAAGTGGCAAGATGTAGGTCCTCATAGAAAGACAATGGCGGATACAGCCCATAACCATAGCTGCTCAATTCATGGATTATATCACATACAAAGACGTAATGGGTTTTAGATTGTGCTCATCTATTGGAAAAATGATAAGTTTCTGTCATGGTCTTATTCCATATCAATGTTGGCTTTTAAGACTTAATTTCTTAAACATAAAAAAACATAGTAAGCGTGTGTTTGGATTTCAGCTTCTGTGAAGGTGGAAGGTGGACATGTACAGAACACGACTGCCCAGGTAAGTACTGTTCGAGTACAACATTCTTCATTTTTTTTTGCGTCGTAGCTTTCTATGACTATTGTCATCTGGAGCATCCTTTGCCAATACTGAATGTTTCAGTAGTTTTTGATGACACGTATATAGTACGCGTATATATGAAATCATGACTGTTTCCCCACCCAGCTACTTGCTCGGCTACCGGAGATCCCCACTACGAGTCGTTTGACGGGCGGCGCTTCACGTTCATGGGAGACTGTCAGTACGTGCTGGCCAAGGTAGGGACGACATTCTTATATGTCAACGATAAAAGAAAAAGTGAGGTCGTGTGGCGTAGCGGCAGCGTTCTCGACTCGGAACCAGAGGCCCCGGGTTCGAGTCCTGACATGCCACCGATCTTGTGCCCTTGGGAAAGGCACTTAACACGACTTTCCTCACTTCGCTCAGGTGTAAATGAGTATTGTCCTGTCCCTGTGTTGGTGGCGGCATTAATATAAGTGAAAAAAACTTGAGTGTGCCGTCACCACGTCTTGTGATTGCTTGTTTCGGAATATTAAAAAAAAAATAAATAAAAGAAAAAAATGTCAACAAGTCCTCTAACATGTGTTTACAGTAGTGGAAGTTGTAACGTTTTGGTTTTTTTTAAGAAAAAAGAAGAGAATCTTCGGCTAATGTGTAGTTTACGGCCCAACTTTTAACTTTGTCTGCTCGTAGCGCTAGTTGTGCAACGACGCCATTTTACGTGCGCGGGCATGTGGCGATTAAACCGCTCGGTGAATCTTCAAAGACAATTCAAACTCTACCACTGGATAAATCAATGTCATATGAGATGACTTCTGGAAATAATATTCGTAATTTATCCAGGAGTAGAGTATGATTTGTCTTTGAACATTGCCTTCATCAACGTAAGAAGAGAATATCTTCACAAGCAACAATGCATGAACCTTTCGCAGGACTGTGGAAGCGGACTGTTCACCGTCTACACAGAAAACCTGCCCTGTGGGCTGGACTCGGCCGTCACCTGCACCAAGACCGCCACCATCGTCCTGAAGTCCTCCGGGAAGAACGTCATGGTGACGTTTCACCAGGGAGGGGCCGTCAGCGTGGCTAACGTCGGCGTCACACTGCCGTATGTTCAAGGTAAGAAAATAGATCATATACAGTAGAGTGTGAAACCAGTATGGAGCAGTGTACATGTGTTTTGTTTGTTTCGCGTAATCAGTCAACAGCCTTTAGGCGCATCACACCAGTTACGGTAAGTACAAGCTTCGATGTGGACTGGAATATTAACCCACTCGAAGTGTGGCTCTCCTCAAATGATGGGACCTCCAGTTTTATGTCCCATTCGAGAGGATGTCCCTAACCGAAGCTAGGAACTCATTTTCACTTGAGTCGAGTGAGGAAATAGGCCTTGGTGCCTTTCCCAAGGGCACAACATTGGGGCCTGCCAGGGTATCGAACCTAGAGTCAACAACGTTAACCCCAACCACTAGATCACCTTGCCACCTGTGTGTGTGTGTGTGTGTTTGTGTGTGTGTGTGCGTGTACGTACAGCATAGATGTATATGCTGTGTGTGTGTGTGTGTGTGTGTGTGTGTGTGTGTGTGTGTGTATTGGGGGTTGTAAAAACAGGAACCACCTACTTCAGCTTACGTCGGTTGATAATTGAATGTCAATGTTGATGCCAATGTTACCGTAGATGACATCATCATCCATCGCTCCTCGTCCATGTTCGTGTCGCTGACGTCATCGATCGGCCTGATCGTTGAGTGGGACGGCGAGACCCGGATGTACGTCACCGTCAGCCCGGAGTTCAAGGTACGACCGCAGCAAAACGTGTTTCACTGTCCGATTATTTATGTTTTAGAGATAGTCATGTAATCGTGAGGCATTTATGATACCAATGGCAAATATTTTGCTATGAAAATTGTATAAACATTAGTCCTTACCTTACCTTACCTTCCATGTCCTCTTATCAGGGCTGTTTTCACTGTCCTTGAGGGAGAAAAAAATCACAAGGTTTATTCAGATGTTATGCTGCCTTGATGCTCTAAATTTTTACGTTCAAGTCTGACGTACCGATACATAGGGATACAAAATCCTGGAGGTTTGACTTTCGAGATACATATGATAGCTAACCAAACAAATCAGCCTTCTGCTCGTTTTCTGGTGGTCTAGGAATCTGTAATAATTTTTCCACATGTAGGGCAAAACGTGCGGACTTTGTGGAAACTTCAACGGGAACCAGATGGACGACTTCACGGTGAAAGGTCTGCCCGAGACGTCCGTGGCGGCCTTCGGCAACAGCTGGAAGGCAAACGCAGACTGCCTGGACGTACCCAGGGACCAGATCCTGGAGGCTTGTGCGGTGAACACACAAAGAGGTAACTGTGTTCTATTATGAATATAGCTGCAAATGTTCTAACTTTACGATGATGTTTCTTGTCGAACATTGTAAGACTGATGTACCCACCAATTTGGTTTTTAACAATCTGGTTGCAAGAACAACCAAAATACAGAACGATTTCCTTGGATGAATCGACGCGTGATGCTCAAACGCGAACAGTTGTTGATTTTGGCCACATTTTCATTTATCGGTTGCCTTTCAGCTCTTAGCTCTTTCTGCTGTTACATAAGATATGTAGATAATAAACAAGGTTTCACTGACACAATTTTGATTTCCTTACCTCCAGCTGACTACGCCGATTCCATGTGTGGCGTCATCAACAGTCCCATCTTTGCTGCCTGTCATCTGGTTGTGCGACCAGACCCATACTTCAAGGTAGATAACCCTGTGAAACACATAATGGATTCCTGATTTTTGATCAGTCATTCCAATTTTCATACTTCTTGTGGCATTCTTAATGTGATAATCTAATTCCATTCCATCCAAACCGTCATTGACTGGCGTAAAACCATTTAATGGTCATTCTACATATCATGTATGGATCACACAAGTCATCTGCTTGCCCGATAGGAGTGTCTGTTTGACGTGTGTGAGTGTGAGATGGGGGAGAGGTGTCTCTGCTCCGCTGTGGCTAACTACGCGCGAGCCTGTGCCAAGAACTACGTCCCTGTGGAGTGGAGATCACCAGAACTATGCCGTAAGTGCAAACTACTGTACTACTGTCTGCTGCTAACCTGCAGAAAGTCTTGAAGCATAAGCCCGAATGTAACGTTACCAATAACAGTAACTTTGATTTGTTGCACACATGCAGTTCTACTTCACACATGTCACTTTCAAGATCTCCGATATTCTTGAACAAAGTCGTATTATTTTGATGTTTGTACACAGAACAATGACAATGGGTTTACTCAGCAGCATTCACGAGCAAATACATTTATTTGCACACTCTGTAAAGTGTTAAACCTGAAGTGTATTTTCTTGTGTTCCAGCTGTTGAGTGCAGTGGCGGACAGGAGATGCAGCAGTGTGGGTCCTCCTGTACGTCCACCTGCAGGTCCCTGTCTGACCCCATCCAGGGGTGTGACGACGAGTGTGTGGAGGGATGCAACTGTCCACAAGGTACGGGGATCACAATACTATCACATATACCTTCATGATACAAATGTAGCACAGGAAAGAAAGTTTTGAGAGATATAGACACAGTAAATGAGTAATCTTTAGACTGAACAGTACCACAAGGTTAATTCTTATTGTATGAACACAATGACATGAACAACATCAACATGCAAATAGCATCGTACCATTGGCTATACTTACTGGAGACTATCGGTTGTGTTTTTATTAGCCTGTAGCTATGATACGAGGTTCGGAAAAGCATTGGCCAGGCCAAACGGATTGCAGCTAACTGTTATTATGACTTCAGGAATGTACCTGGATGAGGATGACAACTGTGTTCTCCCGTCGGAGTGCCCCTGTTACCACCACGGAGAACTCTACAGACCGAATGAGGCCATCCATAGGAAGGGATCAACATGGTGAGTTGGATGGTGCTCTCGATAGGCTGTATTGACCAAGGAGAAGAAGCAAACAATGAAACGAACCAAACAAGTCATAGGAAGATAACCTCACAGGGAGACGTTTCAACGTTAATGTTTGGACCTAAGGATTGTTATAAGAATAATGTAAGTGACAGGAAGATGTGAGTTGGTACTCATTTGACGTAACGTTTTTCTTTTCAGCTACTGCCAGGATGGTGTCATGGAGTGCTATGATTCCTCAGTCCAACCAACGGATGACAAGGCTGTGGGAGGACTTCGCGATCGAGAAGGTAGGTGCTACATTATAATGTTAGGTTTAGATCGACAATTGGTTGTACTGTGTGCTTGATAGAGTTCGCGCCACGGATGCATGGTTATTATTTGGATAACCAGGCATTGGTGTTTACACTTTGACCTTTCAAGCCCGGGTCACTTATGTGCCCTGGTTACCCAGATAGTGAACCGTACACCACGGTGTTACCGATTGTCGATCTTTGCACATGAAAGATGGTTTTGAGCAGTGTCTGATTTGTTTTGGGTGATTATATGGCGCCAATTTCAGGAACTGTATTAATAAACTTATAAATAATTAATGAGTTCCCTAATAAATGAGTTCCCCAAGTAACCAGATCCAACAAGAGCCTCATCCCCTATTTCATTACTGGGCTATACTTTCTCACTTATTTGTTTTCCTTGCCATTGCAGGTCGCTTTGCCATGTGCATACCGCCGTTCTTCTTCTTCAGCTGTTTTGCCAACCCTGGCTCCAAGGGCACAGAGTGCAGGGCGACATGTCAGAACATGCACATCATCGACCAGTGCATCTCCAACCAGTGCATCTCAGGTACATGATGTTGTACACAATATCCCTGGAGATTCTTTATAATTCTTTGCTTGACGGTCATAAAACACAGCACTTAACAGAGCTATATAATTATGGTTGCTGCCTACTAGGGATAGGATAAGGAATTGTTTTGTGCCTTACACTACGAGATACTGATTCCAATGTACATTTTGCAGGATGCATGTGTCCAGGAGGTCTGGTACAGGTCGGCTATGAGTGCGTCCTCCCCTATGAGTGCCCTTGTTACCACAACGGACAAAGCTACCAATCGGGAGAGACCATTCAAATGGACTGCAATCAATGGTAAACGATATGGACTTCTTATCAATAGTCAGATGTAACCATGTCACTAGAAGAATGAGGTTAACTAAGTTGATAAAATCTCCCCATGGAGAATCTATCGTGGCATGTGTATCATCCATAGCAGGGAAACGTGACTTTCTTAATCTTGCCATCGACGTACTGTAGGCAACATGATAGACCGTAACTCAAGCACAAGCCTCGGTGTTTGGCCCTCATTGGATCTCTGTGTCGCATCTTTTGACTACCTTCTCTTTTAGCAGCTGAAGAAGGATGGCGGATATCATCTGAAAGCTTCTGTGTTTAAAAGCTTGAGTTGTGTGTATCAATCTAAATATTCCTGAGTTTCACCATCTTTTGTCCCTACAGTACGTGTCAGGGTGGAGACTGGCAGTGTTCTGCACAGGACTGCACGGGGACCTGCACCGCGTACGGACAGGCGCACCACATCACGTTCGACGGGTTCCGCTACCATTTCTACGGAACCTGCACTTACGAATTCGCCACGGTGGGGATGTCATTTCATCTTGCAACTATCTGTTGAACAATCATAACGTTTGGCATGCCAAAAATAGAATAAAATAACACGAATGCTGCTAGGGTGTGTCTTTGTTTACTTACAATAACACCTGATGTTTCAGGACTTCTGTGGTGGCAGGGAAGGAACCTTCCGCGTGCACATACAGAACGAACTCTGCGGTTTGTTTGGAGCGACCTGCATCAAGACTGTCACCATCAAGTTACAAACTGTACAGATCATTTTCTACAAAGACCGACCGAGAGAGCCGGAGGTTCGCCCGTTGCCGGGTATACACGACCCGTGCCTCAGTGTAACCTACAACTTTAGACGTAAGTTGTGTTCATTGTCTCTGCGCTACATACTGGCCAATACTGGCGCAATGTCGCCTTCTCCTTCGGTGTACACACCAAGATCGTCGCGTATTCGCCCCCAACGTTGTTTAGTAAAATGCCCTTAAGTGTTTGATAAGAATCAGTGATTGGTAATTTTGGTGTGGTTTTTGTTGTAGTCGATATTCTATTGTATATGTTCAAGTGCCTGACCTTTTGCTGCTTGACTTAAATCACAGGAGTTGGATTTTTCCTGATCCTGACGACCGACCATGGTCTGACCGTGATGTGGGACTTCGGAACCCGTGTGTACGTCATGCTGGCCCCACAATTCAGGTAATACTGGAAACGACAGATGCTGTTACAATTACACCCAGTAATGTACTTATTATCTTCAACTCACTTGCCGAAACCGACTGTTGTTGTCAGCCGCCAACGCAAAGGAATGGTTGCGAGACTCGTGATGCCAAAACAGCACGTAATCATTTGATTGATTTGATTTATTGAAATTGCAAACAGTACAATACTTGTGGGCCACAGGCAGCGTAGGCTGGTGTTGTAACCCATACATCATGATCAAGAAGATTGAAATTATCACTTAATTTGATGGGCTTATTAGAATGAGATATAAGATCACACGTCGTCTCATTAGAATGGATGTAGTGCACCTTTGCTTGATCCTTAAAAATGGCTTCATGAAAGCTAATCTGTGTTACATGTTTAAAGTGATAACTTTGAATCCATCACAAAGAATGGTTCTCATCTAGAGCTTTCGACCAGTCAATCTGTAGACTGACCCATTGAGGAAGTGACCAGAGTAACTTGTCGAAAGCTCTAGGTGATGAGAACCATTCTTTGTGTTGGATCGAAAATTTTACCTTTCAACACATTATAATGGCCGTTCATGTTACAGAGGAAAGGTGTGTGGTCTGTGTGGAAACTTTGACGGGAACCAGGCGAATGACTTCACCACCAGGGCCCTGGACATCGCCGTGCAGCCGGAGCAGTTCGCGGCCAGCTGGCAGGTAAATGTGACATAAGGCACTTCATGTTCTATTAAGCTAGACTTGTAGGAAGCACATGTACTGGTAAATCTCTAAAAGCTACAGCAAGAACACTTAATTTTCTTTCTTTTTCATCATGTAAATCTAGAATAAATATTACAGTAACTACAGTAGAATCTGTGTAGAATTCCTCACAACATTTCTATCGAAACACTGCCATTTCATTATCATACATGTATTGTCATATGTGTTCTTTCGAAAATGTGATAATCTTAATGTTCCTACATGTTCCGTTCTTCTTTCAGGTGAACCCATTGTGTGTGACAACCCTCATGAATGAAGAAGAGAATGCCACCGCGTTATGGCTCAGTCCATGCCTGCTCAACCGCCACCGCGTCCCCTGGGCACGGCGACAGTGCGCCATCATACATGCAGCTGTCTTCCAACCGTGCCATTCCACGGTAATGTTTTCTTCTTCAAACCAAACAGATGCACATGTACATAGATAATTCTGCAGTAGTTAGCATCATTGATAGCTATCCTTTCGTGTTTCGCCTGAATGTTCTGAGAGTTCTGGATCATACTTACCTGCTATGATTCGATGTATTATGATTTCTGAGCACGGCGATGCAATCCACTGAGTTCATGAGATGACGAAACGTACCGTTTTGACCACGCGATCTAAATTCCAAAGAATAATAGACCAGTTTTAGAGAGTCTCAAAGCACACACGCAGTTCCTCGTATTGCCGTTTCAAAGTCAAATGGAGTGGTAAATGAATAGTATAATAGTACACAGAATTTAATCTGTCCATTATCTTGATTCGTCATAGATTGACCCCTATCCTTGGTACGAAGCCTGTGTTGATGACTCCTGTGCATGCGACATTGGAGGGGACTGTGAGTGCTTCTGTACCGCCGTGGCAGCATACGCACATGCCTGTGGAGAGGCTGGTATCCCTATCAGATGGCGTACTCCAGAATTGTGCCGTAAGAATGCCTTCGTTATCGTTCCTTAGTTCGTTACTGTTGACCATATCAGCAAAGCGTAAGTGTATGAGTAGCCACTTATACGTAGATGAAAGGTCTTGTTTTAAGAACACCAGACATAAATATGATATTGCATGGTAGAAAATACTCCTTTGCCAAACATTTGCCACATTTGTCAGTGCCCCCGAAGTAGTAGACATACTGAATGTATACTAGAAAATACCACAGTGTAGAAATTGTGTTAAGCCTGTAACAAACGTATGGCATCTTTATATTGCTTATTCCACATACAGCCACACAGTGTGAAGACTACAATACAGAGGAAGGTGACTGTGTCTGGCACTACCATCCATGCGGACAACCATGTGCAGAAACCTGTCAGAACGAAGAATGGCACGAATGTACTCTACCGTGCCTCGCGGGTTGTCACCCCACCTGTCCAAACGGCACCTTGTTGAATGAGTACACACGAGAGTGTGTTGAAGTGTGTCCTACAACATTGCCTGTGATACCGCAAACATGTACAACCACCCCGCCAGTTGAAACTACAACTCCGACTTCAACCACACCAGGAACCACCACTCCAGGAACCACAACACCAGGAACCACCACTCCAGGAACCACTACTCCAGGAACCACCACTCCAACCACACCCACTACTACGACTTGCCCTCCTTGCTACGAGTACGGCAATGTAATACCGGTGAGCTAATATCTTGTTTATACTGTTACATTTTGTTGTTGCCATATCCTCTTGTAAGAATTTTTTCCGTTTTAAGTCTGTGACGAATGTTCAAAGTTCAAAATAGCCTTGAGTTCTTACTAAACATGGGCTTTAGGTCAAGCTGAACCGTGCCAAGTCAAGAATATAATGCTGATATATTTGTTGAGTATAAAGTAACGTCAGATATTGTATTATACCTTTCAGAGTGGAGAATCATGGATCCGTGACTGTAAGAGCTGCACCTGTCAGTGTGGAGAAGTTTGGTGTGACCCTGTGCCATGTCCGCCGGTTCCTCCATGTCCAGACGGATCCGATCCGGTATACTTGGATCCTGAATACGTGGGGGACCCTGACAACCCCTGCTGCCCGATTGGAATATGCGTAGGTAAGAAGCTTCAAATGTCTAAAGTTGCGCAAGGCGTATATCGTGATCAATGCTGGTGTGTGTGTTCTGACATTTTGTTAACTACCGAATACACAGAAGATGACACAATTAAGAGCGACATGCTCGTCTAATTATTTAAAAGTAATGTATGCCAAAGACAGAAGCCAGGAAACTTGCATGTGAAGGATATCGATCAGTCCTTTACAATTTCTGGAAACTATTTTTTTCTTATTGCTTAATACCGAACTATACACCTAAATCACCACTCCAGGAACACCCACTCCAACCACTCCAGAAACCACGACTCCAACCACACCAGAAACCACGACTTCAACCACACCAGAAACCACCACTCCAACCACACCAGGAACCACGACTCCAACCACTCCAGAAACCACGACTCCAACCACTCCAGAAACCACGACTCCAACCACTCCAGAAACCACGACTCCAACCACTCCAGAAACCACGACTCCAACCACACCAGGAACCACGACTCCAACCACAACTCTCCACCCTTGCTGTGCGTGGTCAGAGTGGATGAATTCTGATACTATTATCGATACGACCGATAACGAAACTTACCCTCACCTGAGGGAACACTACTACAGTTTTTGTTGGCAGCCGACCGAAATTCAGTGTAGAACAGCGGATGTGAATTCCGAAGGTAATCACCTGACCGTTGCTGAAGCCGGACAGGTGGGTGTAATATGCGATGCTTCGGTCGGACTGCTTTGCCGTGGTGAACTGCAGCTCGAAACGCACGTAAAGGTGTGCTTGGACTATGAAGTGCGCGTGCTGTGTTGTGACCTTTGCACTACAGAAGGTACAGCAACAACAGAAGGTACCACAACAACCGAACGTACCACAACAACAGAAGGTATCCCAACTACCGTCTCAACAGAAGGCACAACTACAGTCTCAACAACACCAGGAACCACCACTCCAACCACACCCACGATCACATGCCCTCCTTGTTACGTGTATGGCAATGTAATACCGGTGAGCTATGTAATGCCTTGTTTATACTATTACATTTTGTTGAGGTCATATATTATTGTAAGAATGTTTTCAGATTTCAGTCTGTGACAAATGTTCAAAGTTCAAAGTAACCTTTCTACTAAACATTGCTTGTCTCTGATGGGCTGTAGGTAAAACTGAACCGTGCCAAGTCAAAAATATAGGCTGACATATTTGTTGAGTATGCAGCAACATCAGATATTGTTTCATACCTTTCAGAGTGGACAATCATGGATCCGTGACTGTAAGACCTGCACCTGCCAGTGTGGAGAAGTTTGGTGTGACCCTGTGCAATGTCCAACGGTTCCAGTGCCTTCATGTATAAACGGACAAACATTGATATACGTGGAGGACCCTGACAACCCCTGCTGCACGATTGGAATATGCGTAGGTAAGAAGCTTCAAATGTCTAAAGTTGCGCAAGGCGTATGAGGTGAGTAATGCTGGTGTGTGTGTTGTAACTTCTTGTTAATTACAGAATACACAGTAAATGGCACAATTGAGAGTGACATGCTCGTCTAATTATTTAAAAGTAATGTATGCCAAAGAAAGAAGCCAGACAACTTGCATGTGAAGAATATGATTAAGTAGTTAACAATTTCTGGACAATATTTTTTTCTTATTGGTTAATACCGGACTGTAAACCATAATCACCACTCCAGGAACACCCACTCCAACCACACCAGAAATCACCACTCCAACCACACCAGAAACCACGACCACTGTTGCAGAAACCACCACTCCAACCACACCAGAAACCACGACTTCAACCACACCTTCAGTCCCCCCGACGACTTGCCCTCCTTGTTACGTGGACGGTAATGCAATATGGGTGAGCTAACTAATATCTTGTTTATACTATTACATTTTGTTGTTGCCATATCTTCTTCTAAGAATTTTTTTCCGTTTTAAGTCTGTGACAAATGTTCAAAGTTCAAAGTAGCCTTTTTACTAAACATTGCTTATCTCTGATGGGCTATAGGTCAAGCTGAACCGTGCCAAATCAAGAATATATGCTGATATATTTGTTGAGTATGAAGTATCATCAAATATTGCATGATATCTTTCAGAGTGGAGAAGAATGGATCCGCGACTGTAAGAGCTGCGCCTGTCAGTGTGGAGAAGTTTGGTGTGACCCTGTGCCATGTCCACCGACTCCAGTGCCTTCATGTATAAACGGACAATCACTGATATATGTGGAGGACCCTTACAACCCTTGCTGCACGATTGGAATATGCGTAGGTAAGAAGCTTCAAATGTCTTAAGTTGCGCAAGGCGTATAATGTGATCAATGCTGGTGTGTGTGTTCTGAGTTCTTGTTAACTTCCGAATACACAGATGACACAACTAAGAGCGACATGCTCGTCTAATTATTTAAAAGTAATGTATGCCAAAGACAGAAGCCAGGAAACTTGCATGTGAAGGATATCGATCAGTCCTTTACAATTTCTGGAAACTATTTTTTTCTTAAGCTTATTGCTTAATACCGGACTATACACCATAATCACCACTCCAGGAACACCCACTCCAACCACTCCAGAAACCACGACTCCAACCACTCCAGAAACCACGACTCCAACCACTCCAGAAACCACGACTCCAACCACTCCAGAAACCACGACTCCAACCACTCCAGAAACCACGACTCCAACCACACCAGGAACCACGACTCCAACCACAACTCTCCACCCTTGCTGTGCGTGGTCAGAGTGGATGAATTCTGATACTATTATCGATACGACCGATAACGAAACTTACCCTCACCTGAGGGAACACTACTACAGTTTTTGTTGGCAGCCGACCGAAATTCAGTGTAGAACAGCGGATGTGAATTCCGAAGGTAATCACCTGACCGTTGCTGAAGCCGGACAGGTTGGTGTAGTTTGCGATGCTTCGGTCGGACTGCTTTGCCGTGGTGAACTGCAGCTCGAAACGCACGTAAAGGTGTGCTTGGACTATGAAGTGCGCGTGCTATGTTGTGACCTTTGCACTACAGAAGGTACAACAACAACAGAAGGTACCACAACAACCGAACGTACCACAACAACAGAAGGTATCCCAACAACCGTCTCAACAGAAGGCACCACAACTACAGTCTCAACAACACCAGAAACCACCACTCCAACAACTACAACAGGAACCACCACTCCAACCACACCCAAGACGACATGCCCTCCTTGTTACGAGTATGGCAATGTAATACCGGTGAGCTATGTAATGCCTTGTTTATACTATTACATTTTGTTGAGGTCATATATTATTGTAAGAATGTTTTCAGATTTCAGTCTGTGACAAATGTTCAGAGTTCAAAGTAACCATTTTACTAAACATTGCTTGTCTCTGATGGGCTGTAGGTAAAACTGAACCGTGCCAAGTCAAAAATATAGGCTGACATATTTATTGAGTATGCAGCAACATCAGATATTGTTTCATACCTTTCAGAGTGGAGAATCATGGATCCGCGACTGTAAGAGCTGCACCTGCCAGTGTGGAGAAGTTTGGTGTGACCCTGTGCAATGCCCAACGGTTCCAGAGCCTACATGTCCAAACGGAGCCGATCCGGAATACGTGGAGGACCCTAACAACCCCTGCTGCACGATTGCAATATGCGAAGGTAAGAAGCTTCAAATGTCTAAAGTTGCGCAAGGCGTATAACGTGATCAATGCTGGTGTGTGTGTTCTGACATCTTGTTAATTACAGAATACACAGTAAATGGCACAATTGAGAGCGACATATTCGTCTAATTATTTAAAAGGTAGGTATGCCAAAGAAAGAAGCCAGACAACTTGCATTTGGAGAATATGAATCAGTACACTTAACAATTTCTGTACAATATTTTTTCTTATTGGTTAATACTGGACTATACACCACAATCACCACTCCAGGAACCACCACTCCAACCACGCCAGAATCCACCACTCCAACCACACCAGAAACCACGACTTCAACCACACCTTCAGTCCCCCCGACGACTTGCCCTCCTTGTTACGTGGACGGCAATGCAATATGGGTGAGCTAATTAATATCTTGTTTATACTATTACATTTTGTTGTTGCCAAATCTTCTTGTAAGAATTTTTTCCGTTTTAAGTCTGTGACGAATGTTCAAAGTTCAAAGTAGCCTTTTTACTAAACATTGCTTGTCTCTGATGGGCTGTAGGTCAAGCTGAACAGTGCCAAATCAAGAATATATGCTGATATATTTGTTGAGTATGCAGCATCAGATATTGTATGATACCTTTCAGAGTGGAGAATCATGGATCCGCAACTGTAGGAGCTGCACCTGTCAGTGTGGAGAAGTCTGGTGTGACCCTGTGTCATGTCCAACGGTTCCAGTGCCTTCATGTATAAACGGACAAACACTGATATACGTGGATGACCCTGACAACCCCTGCTGCACGATTGGAATATGCGAAGGTAAGAAGCTTCAAACGTCTAAAGTTGCGCAAGGCGTATAAGGTGAGTAACGCTGGTGTGTGTGTGTTCTGAGTTCTTGTTAATTACAGAGTACACAGTAAATGACACAATTGAGAGTGACATGCTCATCTAATTATTTAAAAGTTATGTATGCCAAAGAAAGAAGCCAGACAACTTGCAAGTAAAGAATATGATTGAGTAGTTAACAATTTCTGGACAATATTTTTTCTTATTGGTTAATACCGGACTATACACCACAATCACCACTCCAGGAACCACTACTCCAACCACACCAGAATCCGCCACTCCAACCACACCAGAAACCACGACTTCAACCACACCTTCAGTCCCCCCGACGACTTGCCCTCCGTGTTACGTGGACGGCAATGCAATATGGGTGAGCTAACTAATATCTTGTTTATACTATATTACATTTTGTTGTTGCCATATCCTCTTGTAAGAATTTTTTCCGTTTTAAGTCTGTGACGAATGTTCAAAGTTCAAAGTAGCCTTTTTACTAAACATTGCTTGTCTCTGATGGGCTGTAGGTCAAGCTGAACAGTGCCAAATCAAGGATATATGCTGATATATTTGTTGAGTATGCAGTAGCATCAGATATTGTATGATACCTTTCAGAGTGGAGAAACATGGATCCGCAACTGTAGGAGTTGCACCTGTCAGTGTGGAGAAGTTTGGTGTGACCCTGTGACATGTCCACCGGTTCCAGTGCCTTCATGTATAAACGGACAAACACTGGTATACGTGGAGGACCCTGACAACCCCTGCTGCACGATTGGAATATGCGAAGGTAAGAAGCTTCAAACGTCTAAAGTTGCGCAAGGCGTATAATGTGATTAATGCTGGTGTGTGTGTTCTGAGTTCTTTTTAATTACAGAATACACAGTAAATGGCACAATTGAGAGTGACCAATCTAATTATTTAAAAGTAATGTATGCCAAAGAAAGAAGCCAGACAACTTGCATGTGAAGAATATGATTAAGTAGTTAACAATTTCTGGACAATATTTTTCTTATTGGATAATACCGGACTATACACCACAATCACCACTCCAGGAACCACCACTCCAACCACACCAGAAACCACCACTCCAACCACACCAGAAACCACGACTTCAACCACACCTTCAGTCCCCCCGACGACTTGCCCTCCGTGTTACGTGGACGGCAATGCAATATGGGTGAGCTAACTAATATCTTGTTTATACTATTACATTTTGTTGTTGCCATATCCTCTTGTAAGAATTATTCCGTTTTAAGTCTGTGACAAATGTTCAAAGTTTAAAGTAGCCTTCTTACTAAACATTGCTTGTCTCTGATGGGCTGTAGGTCAAGCTGAACAGTGCCAAATCAAGGATATATGCTGATATATTTGTTGAGTATGCAGTAGCATCAGATATTGTATGATACCTTTCAGAGTGGAGAAACATGGATCCGCAACTGTAGGAGTTGCACCTGTCAGTGTGGAGAAGTTTGGTGTGACCCTGTGACATGTCCACCGGTTCCAGTGCCTTCATGTATAAACGGACAAACACTGGTATACGTGGAGGACCCTGACAACCCCTGCTGCACGATTGGAATATGCGAAGGTAAGAAGCTTCAAACGTCTAAAGTTGCGCAAGGCGTATAAGGTGAGTAACGCCGGTGTGTGTGTGTTCTGAGTTCTTGTTAATTACAGAATACACAGTAAATGACACAATTGAGAGTGACATGCTCATCTAATTATTTAAAAGTTATGTATGCCAAAGAAAGAAGCCAGACAACTTGCAAGTAAAGAATATGATTGAGTAGTTAACAATTTCTGGACAATATTTTTTCTTATTGGTTAATACCGGACTATACACCACAATCACCACTCCAGGAACCACTACTCCAACCACACCAGAATCCACCACTCCAACCACACCAGAAACCACGACTTCAACCACACCTTCAGTCCCCCCGACGACTTGCCCTCCTTGTTACGTGGACGGCAATGCAATATGGGTGAGCTAACTAATATCTTGTTTATACTATTACATTTTGTTGTTGCCATATCCTCTTGTAAGAATTTTTCCGTTTTAAGTCTGTGACAAATGTTCAAAGTTTAAAGTAGCCTTCTTACTAAACATTGCTTGTCTCTGATGGGCTGTAGGTCAAGCTGAACAGTGCCAAATCAAGGATATATGCTGATATATTTGTTGAGTATGCAGTAGCATCAGATATTGTATGATACCTTTCAGAGTGGAGAAACATGGATCCGCAACTGTAGGAGTTGCACCTGTCAGTGTGGAGAAGTTTGGTGTGACCCTGTGACATGTCCACCGGTTCCAGTGCCTTCATGTATAAACGGACAAACACTGGTATACGTGGAGGACCCTGACAACCCCTGCTGCACGATTGGAATATGCGAAGGTAAGAAGCTTCAAACGTCTAAAGTTGCGCAAGGCGTATAAGGTGAGTAACGCCGGTGTGTGTGTGTTCTGAGTTCTTGTTAATTACAGAATACACAGTAAATGACACAATTGAGAGTGACATGCTCATCTAATTATTTAAAAGTTATGTATGCCAAAGAAAGAAGCCAGACAACTTGCAAGTAAAGAATATGATTGAGTAGTTAACAATTTCTGGACAATATTTTTTCTTATTGGTTAATACCGGACTATACACCACAATCACCACTCCAGGAACCACTACTCCAACCACACCAGAATCCACCACTCCAACCACACCAGAAACCACGACTTCAACCACACCTTCAGTCCCCCCGACGACTTGCCCTCCTTGTTACGTGGACGGCAATGCAATATGGGTGAGCTAACTAATATCTTGTTTATACTATTACATTTTGTTGTTGCCATATCCTCTTGTAAGAATTTTTCCGTTTTAAGTCTGTGACAAATGTTCAAAGTTTAAAGTAGCCTTCTTACTAAACATTGCTTGTCTCTGATGGGCTGTAGGTCAAGCTGAACAGTGCCAAATCAAGGATATATGCTGATATATTTGTTGAGTATGCAGTAGCATCAGATATTGTATGATACCTTTCAGAGTGGAGAAACATGGATCCGCAACTGTAGGAGTTGCACCTGTCAGTGTGGAGAAGTTTGGTGTGACCCTGTGACATGTCCACCGGTTCCAGTGCCTTCATGTATAAACGGACAAACACTGGTATACGTGGAGGACCCTGACAACCCCTGCTGCACGATTGGAATATGCGAAGGTAAGAAGCTTCAAACGTCTAAAGTTGCGCAAGGCGTATAAGGTGAGTAACGCCGGTGTGTGTGTGTTCTGAGTTCTTGTTAATTACAGAATACACAGTAAATGACACAATTGAGAGTGACATGCTCATCTAATTATTTAAAAGTTATGTATGCCAAAGAAAGAAGCCAGACAACTTGCAAGTAAAGAATATGATTGAGTAGTTAACAATTTCTGGACAATATTTTTTCTTATTGGTTAATACCGGACTATACACCACAATCACCACTCCAGGAACCACTACTCCAACCACACCAGAATCCACCACTCCAACCACACCAGAAACCACGACTTCAACCACACCTTCAGTCCCCCCGACGACTTGCCCTCCTTGTTACGTGGACGGCAATGCAATATGGGTGAGCTAACTAATATCTTGTTTATACTATTACATTTTGTTGTTGCCATATCCTCTTGTAAGAATTTTTCCGTTTTAAGTCTGTGACAAATGTTCAAAGTTTAAAGTAGCCTTCTTACTAAACATTGCTTGTCTCTGATGGGCTGTAGGTCAAGCTGAACAGTGCCAAATCAAGGATATATGCTGATATATTTGTTGAGTATGCAGTAGCATCAGATATTGTATGATACCTTTCAGAGTGGAGAAACATGGATCCGCAACTGTAGGAGCTGCACCTGTCAGTGTGGAGAAGTTTGGTGTGACCCTGTGACATGTCCACCGGTTCCAGTGCCTTCATGTATAAACGGACAAACACTGGTATACGTGGAGGACCCTGACAACCCCTGCTGCACGATTGGAATATGCGAAGGTAAGAAGCTTCAAACGTCTAAAGTTGCGCAAGGCGTATAAGGTGAGTAACGCTGGTGTGTGTGTGTTCTGAGTTCTTGTTAATTACAGAATACACAGTAAATGACACAATTGAGAGTGACATGCTCATCTAATTATTTAAAAGTTATGTATGCCAAAGAAAGAAGCCAGACAACTTGCAAGTAAAGAATATGATTGAGTAGTTAACAATTTCTGGACAATATTTTTTCTTATTGGTTAATACTGGACTATACACCACAATCACCACTCCAGGAACCACCACTCCAACCACACCAGAAATCACCACTCCAACCACACCAGAAACCACGACTTCAACCACACCTTCAGTCCCCCCGACGACTTGCCCTCCTTGTTACGTGGACGGCAATGCAATATGGGTGAGCTAACTAATATCTTGTTTATACTATGACATTTTGTTGTTGCCATATCCTCTTGTAAGAATTTTTCCGTTTCAAGTCTGTGACAAATGTTCAAAGTTCAAAGTAGCCTTTTTACTAAACATTGCTTGTCTCTGATGGGCTGTAGGTCAAGCTGAACAGTGCCAAATCAAGAATATATGCTGATATATTTGTTGAGTATGAAGTAGCATCAGATATTGTATGATACCTTTCAGAGTGGAGAAACATGGATCCGCAACTGTAGGAGCTGCACCTGTCAGTGTGGAGAAGTCTGGTGTGACCCTGTGTCATGTCCAACGGTTCCAGTGCCTTCATGTATAAACGGACAAACACTGGTATACGTGGAGGACCCTGACAACCCCTGCTGCACGATTGGAATATGCGAAGGTAAGAAGCTTCAAATGTCTAAAGTTGCGCAAGGCGTATAATGTGATCAATGCTGGTGTGTGTGTTCTGACTTATTTTTAATTACAGAATACACAGTAAATGACACAATTGAGAGTGACCAATCTAATTATTTAAAAGTAAAGTATGCCAAAAAAAAGAAGCCAGACAACTTGCATGTGAAGAATATGATTAAGTAACATAAGTTAGTAGTTAACATAAGTAAGTAGTTAACAATTTCTGGACAATATTTTTTCTTATTGGATAATACCGGACTATACACCACAATCACCACTCCAGGAACCACCACTCCAACCACACCAGAAACCACCACTCCAACCACACCAGAAACCACGACTTCAACCACACCTTCAGTCCCCCCGACGACTTGCCCTCCTTGTTACGTGGACGGCAATGCAATATGGGTGAGCTAATTAATATCTTGTTTATACTATTACATTTTGTTGTTGCCATATCTTCTTCTAAGAATTTTTTTCCGTTTTAAGTCTGTGACAAATGTTCAAAGTTCAAAGTAGCCTTTTTACTAAACATTGCTTATCTGTGATGGGCTGTAGGAAAAGCTGAACCGTGCCAAATCAAGAATATATGCTGATATATTTGTTGAGTATGAAGTATCATCAAATATTGCATGATACCTTTCAGAGTGGAGAATCATGGATCCGCGACTGTAAGAGCTGCACCTGTCAGTGTGGAGAAGTTTGGTGTGACCCTGTGTCATGTCCAACGGTTCCAGAGCCTACATGTCCAAACGGAGCCGATCCGGAATACGTGGAGGATCCTAACAACCCATGCTGCAGGATTTGGCAATGCCCAGGTAAGAAGCTTCAAATGTCTAAATTGTGCGAGCTATATAATGTAATCAATTAATACTGGAATGTGTGTTCTGACTTCTTGTCAATTAAGGAATGCACAGTAAATGGCACAATCATGAGTGACATGCTCGTCTAATTATTTAAAAGTTATGTATGCCAAAGAAGGAAGCCAGGCATTTTGCTTGGAGAACATGAATCAATCCATAAGAATTTCTGGACAACATTTTTTCTCATTCAATTTGTTTAATACCGGACTACACTACAGCAACCACTCCAGGAACCACCATTACAACCACACCAGAAACCACCACGCCAACCACACCAGAAACCACCACTCCAACTACAACAGAAACCACCACTCCAACCACACCAGGAACCACCACTCCAACCACACCCACGACGACTTGCCCTCCTTGTTACGTCAACGGCAATGCAATACCGGTGAGCTAAATAATATCTTGTTTATATTATAACATTTTCTTGTTGCCATATCTTCTTGTAAGAATTTTTTTCAGTTTTATGGCTTTGACAAATGTTCAAACATCATAATAAACATTACTTGTCTCTGATAGGCTTTAGATAAAGCTAAAACGTGCCCAGGGAGGAATATAAAACTTTGCCGATATATTTGTTGAGTGTGAAGTAACATCAGATATTGTATGACACCTTTCAGAGTGGAGAATCATGGATCCTTGACTGTAAGAGCTGCACCTGTCAGTGTGGAGAAGTTTGGTGTGACCCTGTGTCATGTCCAACGGTTCCAGAGCCTACATGTCCAAACGGAGCCGACCCGGAATACGTGGAGGATCCTAACAACCCATGCTGCAGGATTTGGCAATGCCCAGGTAAGAAGCTTCAAATGTCTAAATTATGCTAGACATAAAATGTAATCAATGCTGGTATGTGTGTTCTGACTTCTTAATAATCATAGAATATACAGTACATGGCACAATCAAGAGTGACACATTCTTATCTATATATTCAAAAAGTTATGTATGCCAATGAAAGAAGCCAGGCTACTTGCGTGGAAGATATGAATTAATTCTCAACAATTTCTTGACATTTATTTTCTTGGTTTATACTTGACTTCACCACACCACAACCACCACTCTAGAAATCTCGACCCCAGGAACCACGACTTCAACCATACCAGGAACTACCACTCCAGGAGCCACGACTCCAACCACTCCAGGAACTACCACTCCAGGAACCACCACTCCAACCACACCAGGAACTACCACTCCAACTACTCCAACCACACCAGAAACCACTCCAACCACACCAGGACCAACCACAACCACCCCAGGAACCACCACTCCAACTACAACAGAAAGCACAACAACAACAGAAGGCACCACAACAACAGAAGGTACCACAACAACAGAAGGTACCACAACTACCGTCTCAACGGAAGGCACCACACCTACAATCTCAACTACTACGACTTCAACCACACCAGAAACCACCACTCCAGGAACCACCACTCCAGGAACCACAACTCTAACCACACCCACGACGACTTGCCCTCCTTGTTACGTGAACGGCAATGCAATAGCGGTGAGCTAACTAATATCTTGTTTATATCATAACATTTTGTTGCCATATCTTTTGGTTGACATTTAGTTGGCTGTGTAGATAATTAACACCATCAGATTAATGCCTTTGACAAACATAAATGGAGTTCAAAGCAGACTTTTACCAAAACTTGCTTGTCTCTGACAGGCTTGAGATAAATCTGAACCGTGCCAAGGCAAGACTATAAAACCTTGCTGATACTTGTTGAGTATGAAGTAACGTCAGATATTGGATAATACCTTTCAGAGTGGAGAATCATGGACCAGCAGTATCACCTCCTGTACTACCTGCACCTGTGTGTGTGGAGAAATTTGGTGTGAGCCATTACAATGCCCAGCGGTGACAGTGCCTGAGTGTGTCAACGGAGCCGATCCGGAATACGTGGAGGATCCTGACAACCCCTGCTGCAGGATTTGGCAATGCCCGTGTAAGAAGCTTCAAATTTCAGAAGTTGTGCAACACGTATAATGTGAGCAATGCTGATCCTTAGCTTAGTTAGAGAATACACGGTAAATGGCAAGAGTCACATCCTCCTCTAGTTATTTAGAAGTTGTGTATACCAAACAAACAAGCCAGGTAATTTACATGTAGAAAACAAAAATCAGTCCTTATCAAATACTGGACAACATTTTTTTCTATTTCTTTTTTACTTATTGGTTACCACGTAAAAAGACCCAAAGGCCACTTCAAAGTGTGACCCAAAGGCCACTCCAAGGTTACGGGTTACATGCATCAGACTGTAACAGCATATCTTCTCTCTATCACCCCACACTAGGCGACTGCTTCCTGTATGGTGAGCCTCATTACTCAACATGTGACGGCAGGAGATTCTCTCACCAAGGAAACTGCACCTACCTGATGGCCAAACCGATTGGTTCAGACGAATTTGAGATTTGGGCCCAGAACTTCCCTTGCACCAAACCTTACGGGGCGATTGCAACCTGCACCAGGAGCGTCACTGTGCATTACGGAGGGTTCCAGGTGGAACTTGGCAGAACTGGATGGGTAAGATACATTGCAGTAGCGTCAGATATCATGCTGTATCTTCGAAGCTTCATCTTGCAACATGGGAAATATGTCCTCTGTTGTCCCATACTAGAAATTCCATTTTAGGAAGGACAATAATATTCACGGTGCCCTTAATAACGGTGCTCAGATTCTAATTATCTTCACATGCAAAGTCTGTGCTGTAAATGTGAATAATTGCCGTAATGTAGACTATGTAAAACCGAGGCTTTTTGATTGATTAGTAGTTCAAACAGCTAAAAATGACCGGGAAGATGGGATCTGTTTATGTGTTGTCGGACAGCATGTTTTCCTGTCTTACTCACTAAACAATAAAATTTTTATGCTTCATGTAACACGATACGATTGTGACATTAAGACGTCAGTAGTTCCCAGGACCACTACAGATTGTACATGGTCTTGACATTCTTAATCTTCTATTCGTTTTATCTTCTATGCTGTCACAGGTGATAGTGAATGGCCAACCATTGAGGCCTCCTGTGAACGTCGGCGGAATGACCATCACCCGACACGGCTACCACACCATGCGTTTGGTCATCGACGCCCTCGGCGTGGAAGTCAACTACATTGAGCTGAACTACATCGCCTCCATCTACATCCCACCAGAATTTTTCGAAGACATTGAGGGTCTTTGTGGTAAGAAAGACAGCTGGTTGTTTGTTGGTGATGGGCAGACATACACAAATAAGCAAGGCAGACATTTTTTACGCACCGACTCATTGACCATAGACAACTTTTAAATAAAATGGAGTTACATAGCAGAGGATGTAAAACCCTTAATCGCTCAAGGCAAAGCATGCAAATTATAATATGCATGTCAGAGATATGCCAAAAACATCCTGAAGAGGAATATTCCATTCACGTGCAGGTTTCTATGACAACGACCAGTCGAATGACTTGACCCTGACGGACGGCACCGTGACGACCGACACTGAAGAGTTCGGCTATGATTGGCTGGTTGAAGGAGAGTTGGAGGACTGCTACGTCAACCACACAGACTGCGTACTCGGCAACACAACAACACCCACGGCATGCGACATCCTACTCAGCGACGTACGTCCTGTTCCATTCTAAAGGAGACAAATACTGTCGCATCGTTCAGTGCTTTGATGAATTTTATTGATCAACGCACTGAAAGACGCGTAGTACAATTTAATAAAAGTGCCATTTTAAACTACATGTACGTCATAGCGAGTGTCATAAAAATACGGTTTATGAAATACAGTAGAAATAATGTAATACGTTGTGACTGATATCATTGATAATGCATGCTTTCTACGCTTACGTATCCTAATGGCTATTTCCCACTCAGGCCATTTTAGTTCATGTACAATCAAAGTTCAGCATTTTTACCCAGGCAATATGTAGTTTCTTGTTAATGGACATATACTCGAGAGGTTATACTTCCCCTCTATCCCTGTTTTCTTTGGCTTCGACTAACTCCTTTGCTTTTGTACATGAAATATTTTGTCTGCAGGTATTTGAGCCCTGTCACGACTTGGTTGACTACCACCAGTTCCTGGAGGACTGTGAGTATGACGTGTGTTTGGAGACGTCGCCATGTTGGACCATCACTGCCTACGCCATGGCGTGCCTGAGCCACGGCGTGTGTATCGACTGGAGGGAACTTGTACCAGAATGCCGTAAGTATTCCGCGTGGAAAGGAGCGAAATGTTTATATCTACTTCTTATTCCTCCACGTTCGTTTCCAATGATGTTTCGAAACTGCTAGCTAAATTGCCGTTACTAGTACTTACCGAAGTGATAGCCTCCTTCATACAAATTTGTTTATTACAAATTTTGAACCTGCAAAAGTTCAGTGCATTGTCCCACAGTAAATAAATGTAAACATTTGTTAATATGTTTTGAAACGGTTTGAGACGGTTGACAAACTATCGTACTGTAATAGTTCAATAAGTGGCCAATTGGCTTTGTACCGAGCAATGCCGTTTAAAAAGTTTCCATTGCTTTTAATGTCCCACAGCGAAGTTGCTGCATGACAAGTACATGTATGTTACCAGTTACCTTTGTTAACAGTATATTTGTCTAGTGAATAAGAAAAAAAGAAACCAGAAGAAGGAATAGGAAGCGTAACCCCTGGTCTAAAAGCGCCCTGAGTGCAGGCAACTTGCGATATGTCCAAGTCTATGTCCAAATGTAGTGAATAAGAATCATATCTGTCTTCAACGTTTTGTTCGTAGCATCCGAGTGTCCCCCGGACAGAATCTACACCCCATGCGCGACCGAGTGTCCCGAAACCTGCCAGCACCAAACTATCACGTGCGGCACAGGCTTCATGGAGGACTGCGCATGCCCGGACGGCTATGTCTTGGATGTGACGACAGGAGACTGCATTCTCAGTACTGACTGTGGTAGGTGCACCAGGCATCAATAGCGGGACGGACATTGCAAATATTGATGAACAGACTTTATCAAGTTCACAATACTTCAAGTCATTATCATTTCACGATATATTATGATATATCGTATTTAAACACGTCATTATGTTACGACATAATGACGTGTTTAAACTTGCCGCTTCAGTTTGTAAGAATTTTGTTATATTTTGGTTACATATACATAGAAGTGACATTATTTTCATTTTTTCCTACAGCTTGCGTGGATCATAATAACGTCCCGCACCAGGTACGTTAATTCGGATTCAAAACATTTCATAGTCTGAGAGAACTGAACTATTTCCCAACAAGTATTAGTTGACAATGAATATTTGCTAGATTGTCTTTTACAACGCTTCTCTAGACTCTGTTGTAGAATACCATATGGAAGCTCATACTAACGGAAGCATTCAGAAGAAAATACCTAAAAATTTCTTACAACCTTCCAGCCCGGGGAGACATGGTACGAGGGGCCCTGTCGTGTCTGCACGTGTAATGAGACCCTCAGTGGTGATTACATAGAGATCTGCCACGACATCACCACCTGTCCGACTTCCTGCCCTCCGGTAATGCTCTACTCTTTATCTACTTTAAACAATCCAATATGTCCAGGTTGTTTACAGACACCTTGTCCATAGTTAACTTACTAGTAATTCTAAGAATTTGGAACCACACAACATGGTGTCAGAAGTGGGATGTACTAGAAGGGAGTAGGACATGTACACATTTTGCTAACAAGGATCCACACACTAGGCTAGAAGGTATCCGGTTTTCAGTGTTCTGGGTGTGGCATTGTCTATAGACACCTAGCTAGTCAACAGGTCAACAGTACATATAGAACTGACTTTCTCATCCTCGTTCGTGACCACCACGACCGAGAGCAGACGTGTCTTTGCAGACTCTATTCGCTCCATGTAAGATAATTCAGTTTAACGTTACTCCAATGAGTTAGGTTCATTCTAAGGACCACAAAACATGGTGTCAGAAGTGGGGTGTGCTTACAGGGAGTAGGATTTTTCATTCTAGAACAGTGTGTACACAGTTTTGTAACAAGGATCTCAACATATCCACAGTGTTACACCCTGGTGAACAGCCCGGGGACGTGTTGTGGTGAGTGCGTTCCGACCTCGTGTTGTGAGCAAACCAGCAGTGGCGTCATCATCGATCATGCTGTAAGTATCACCAATAGCGTGCCTACGATACTTATTTGCTTGTTTACCAATATGAGCGTATGCTTTAAAATCATAGATTTTATGAACGTTCCTCTCCATTGCATACATTATGAATCACGTATTTCTCTGTATTTACATAGCAAACATTCTGATATGTGGCAGCAATATTTATGTTAGTATTTAACAACACGTGCGTTCAATCCACAAGATGGCCAATAACCAATATACCCTAACAACTTCCTTGGCCTCATTTTGTTTTCTTTCCATAGGTTAACTCAACCTGGTCTCCGGGTGGCGACCCATGTGAAGTGTGTGAATGTCGGGAGATGCCCACCACGGGTGAAGCCTTCGAGATCTGCTCCACCATCACATGCCCTGCACCCCCAGCATGTCCTCACGTAAGCAAACGTGAAGATCTATATCTTCCATTACAGAGAGAAATGCGGATGTTGTCCTTGTTGTATCACATGCATGGGCATGCGAAATATAATATCCAACTATAATATAAGGATGCTGCCAAAATTCAGAGTAGCTGAAATGTACCATGGACAAGAATCATCATAAAAATCTTACGAAGATGACCAAAGAGGACCTCGGTCAATTGATGTTGGCTTTCGCTAATTCTGCATGTGCATTGACCAAGTGATATATACTTCTACCAGCGACTAATATAAGTTTGTTCAATAGGGAGAACTTGTGGAGGAACCCACTGACGGATGTTGCCCGACCTGGCGCTGTGAGTCATTAGCTATTTTGTTTATCTACTTTGAACATGCAATTAGCTATCAGTTAAAATCAGTTTGATGACACTTATAAAGGCACCTTATTGTAAATTACGGTTTTCATAGATTTTCTCTGTTGATGCATATCTGTGTTATCATATGTTAAAATGGCATGAAGCGAGTTATATTACTTTACAAAATAATGAACAGACCTATATCCACAGAGCGTCATATCCTCATTGCCGTAATGTTTGGGAACAGTCAGGCAAGTGTTTCATATGATATGAGAACAGGATGGTATCATTCTTCCCCGACCCGTTTAGGTGACATCCCGGAAGGTGTCTGTGTCCGGTACGAGAACCAGACTGAGCTGACGGTGGGCGGCTGCACCAGTGCCAAACCAGTCTCCATCTCCTGGTGCGAAGGAAGGTGCCCCAGCGGGTAAGATCATACACCATTTTACAGACCCCCCTCTCTATCTTTCTCTATAGATGCTCTCTATGGCTATGGCTGAACAGTCCTATACGATAATGGTAGGAGTAAGTCGGGGGCAAGGTCACTTGGTTTTCGGTGAGGTCGACTATTGTTCGGCTGCCTGATCCGAATGTTTCAAAATGCTTAAAACATTCGGTTATGGACGGCAGATTCGGCCATGGCTAGTTTTTGGCTGGTGTTTGGGACTAGGCTAGCAGGCGTGTTCGCAGGTTGAATTTGACTCAAATTCAAGTCGATTCCTATAGAAAGATGGGCGTGGCCTAACTCTGGCCAGACTGCTCCTGAACTTGGTTGAATGCTGGTCGGGGGAAGGTTCTCAATGTGTGCCAGTTACAGCCACGACAACATAGACCAGACATGTCGGCACAGCACGTATTGCCATGGGAACTATATAGTTCTGTTGGGACATAACATACTTGCCTTGTTTGTCTCTAGGTCTCACTATCATCCAGAGACCAACTCCTTTGAGCAGTATTGTTCGTGTTGCGGGCCGGCCGAGACAGAGACCAAACCCGTGTACCTGTCATGCTCCGACGGATCAGTGCAGACTCACTACATCACCAACGTGGTCAGCTGTGACTGTAGCCCTGATAACCAGAGATGCTAAGGGACCGAACCAACCACAGAGTTGGCGTGGTACCCCTTTCCAAGTTCCCTTGTTTTTCCCACAAGCGCTTTGCTGGCCTTTGCTGCTTCACTTATATCTTTTTAAAATCACCTATTTTCATAATTGCATTAGCCTACATCATAATATAACCATATCAGAGATATTGCCTATTGGATTGCCGTTTATGTTCAGTTAAAAAGTGCACAATGTGAAGGGCTAATAGCCCTGTTTTCAGATTTGCAAGTTGTGCCAACGTTTGATTTCTATTACACACTTATACTTAATTCTCATGGTGTTTGCGACTGTATGAGAATCAATCTACTGTCTTAGCAAACAAAAAACAGTCCAATTGAACAAACACACTGATGTTAAATGAATGAATGTAGTGTTCAAGCATAGTGATAATAAAGACCTATATAGGGTTTTGTGTATCAGAAATCCAGCAACCAGACGGGCGAAACACATGTAACGTAAACCCTGTAGTCACTTTGTGAGGATATGATTATTTATAATTCAAATATGGTCTTGTACCTTGACGTCTTATACTACTTTATCTGGTGTTATGAGTGTTATATGATAAGTATAACAGGTTTGTGGTTTTGCTTCATTTATGCGCAAATAAAGCCTTTCAGCTTCATGATGATATGTGAATGTCTGTCTATCATTATTCTGTGCTTTCAGAATAGAGCACAATTTCTTATTTTAGTTATGCATAGATAACTAGCATAATCCTTATGCTCATATAACGTGTGATTATATATAAAAGATCTATCTATCAGCATTGGTTGCCCTGTTGTAGTACATTTGTGTTTATGATACGTAAACCGTCTATTGGTTTACCAGCATATATTCTTCCAGTGAAGAGTTGGTAGAAAAATGATTTTGACAGCGACAGCACATACACACGGCATTTCAATTGCAATTTTGATCTGACTTAGGATCAAAATTGACAATCACTTCACGATAGGACCCATGTTTCCTTTCACCACTCTAGCCCCGAGTAGGGCAGCCCTGTAGTCGGCCATCTGCCCCAGCTTAGCGTAATTCGGTGCGCAGGGCATGGGCCCGATGCCTTCGCACAATTTGGTCGACTTCAGACGCAGGAGTCGCTCGAACTCCAGGCGGTCGGCCTCCCGTTTCCGCCGAAGCCCGAGCGCGTTTCTGACCATGTCCACGAGGGCGCTCACCATGTCCTCGATCGACGGAAGGTTGATGTCAAATCTGAACTCCTGTTTAAAGAGCGTTATATCGTTAGTGTTACTGAGCGGTATAATTTTGAGTTTTATGGTTTAATATGATTTAGCATTAATACGGTAATTTAATACTTTGTTATTTTACTTTTCTATATTTATCATTTGTGTGTACCATGGGCTCCCTTGGACAACAGCCTGTTTTGGGCTGAAGGGACTACCATTAAAGATCAATAAATAAATGAAAGCCGTGGATGATTAATAAAAATGATTTTCCCCTATACCAATTTACTAAACAATGGTATTAATGCACCATCATTGGTCATTGTATTCTTTGAAAAGGAGGTAGGGACAGATAGGCATTCCAAAAGTTTCGACCAAAGTCCAGTTATTCGGACACATATTAATTATTTGGTAGGGAAAGTCGATTGATTGGAAATGATTTTCAAATATCATGCATACTGCATTAGCAACAGGAGGAGCGCGCGCAACGATTGTCCTTTGGTTCTTCAACATTACCCATCTAAAGTCATCTCATTATGAAACTTCAACGTAACAAGACACAACTTATAAGAGCTAGCATGTACCTTCGGACTCCCGCCGAAGAAGGCCACCTTGATCCACCCCCGGAAGTGACCGCTCTGTGCGACGGCCAGTTTCACGCTGAATCCGATCTCCTGGATGTCTATTATCCCGCCTAGTACCGCACCTGCCACCTGTATCATAGAACATAATTACCCCCGTTGTATGGGATAGGATTGAGTAGTATACGAGGTGCCATAAGTATGGTAATCGGAAGGTGGTGACCATGGGTTTTTGCTGACAAAGGTAATTTCTTCTATTCTGTTTTAATCATGTAGTATGAGACAAAAATTAAGTGCTTGTTCATGCTTTACCATATCACTTGGATATTTTAAACATATGCATGATTGTATTATCATGTCAAATACCAACCATATGGACCACAGACATGCTGCAAAGTTTGGTATATACAAATTACCTTCTTAGCCACCTCTGCTCCAAAGCGATTCGCTTGCTTCACACCCTCAAGGAAACCTTCAGCTGCATCTAAGATGATACTAATCGAGTAACATAAAAAAACCTTAACGTCAACAAAGTATCACAAACCCACAACCCATTCGGAAACTACCTCAAGCCCATGCATAAGATTGTATTCATGATGAGCATAAAAGCATCCGCAGTAAATAAGACCCTACTTTATTCCGGATGGAACTACATGTATATATATATATATATATGTCTGGCAGTGCACATTGTTTCTGATTTAAATTATCAATAACATGCTTTGCATTTTTAGGAATATAAGTTACAATCTGAAACATTTCTATTAGGAAAACGAAATCACCACAATGTTTTAAAGTATGATGGTGTTAGGTACGTACAAACGAGTTTTTTTATCAAAAAAAACTTACCGAGATTTATCGACGAACTCTTCGGCACCTTTGAGGATTAAAATGGCGGCGTCGAGAAGTATGCGGCTTTTGTCCACTATTTCCCGGGCTGCTTTCATCGCGAAGATGGCAACATCAAGCAGATATCGGCTCTTGTCTACTACCTGCTCAGCCAACTGTTGGACCAGAGAAAGAGCGGCACATTACACTCGAAGCTAAACTACATTACGTCAAGGTGCAAGGCACTCTATCTATAGTTTCTATCGATTTGCCATTCATCATCACTTATTACATGTACTAGTATTCCTGGATGTGGGTCACATGACTATTAATGTTTACCATGTCATTACTAATTACACAGCAAAGCAAATTTAGATAAGAGATGCGTCACATACCCACAGTGCTCCTTGGCAAATGGCCCGACCAGCGTTTTCTGCATGGCACCATACTTCGTCTGTTGGAAAGTAATGAGGATAATTTGGGTAAGGCAAACGTGTTACCTGTTGAAATAGTCTTTATGTGTGTGGGGTACAAGAAAACCAGTTCTTTGATGCTTACGTACGTACGTGTAAGATGCTTAAGTATAAAAAATACATTTACATGCATGTAGTTGAAATAGCTGAAACAGTTACTCAGGTCAGAAGAATCATATATATGTACATCATATACAATGTAAAGGATCGACTTCCCTGCCCCGCAAAGCCCATTATGCTTCATGATTTTCTGGCATTTTCGAGTTAACTAAAATTTTTCAATGTAAAACAAATGAAATGTTGAAAGGCCATATACTTACACCACTTGCACTTCTTGAAGGAGCACTTGGATCTTTCGTGACGCAGCGCAGCGACAGTGTCGTCCCAGTGCCTCTCCGCTCCCCGGACATCCTTTATCTTCTCGTTAAACCAGGCAACGGCACGGTCCCAGTGGACTTCCGCAGAGCGAACCTAGGACAATATCGAAGAATTCAAGGATAATGTCCGGAATATTGATGACCCAACCTTCATGTGAAGTTTTATTTAACAGTGTAATAAAGGAAATTCAATGCGATTCAAAGTAGGAACAGAAGCAAAGTAAGAGTTTATTCTTTTAAGTAGTAAAAGTAATATAGAGTATATTAAGTATATATAATACTGTATTACATTCTCACCTTCCTTTGTGCTTTTTGTATATCTTTCACTGCGATGTCCCAATTGACTTCTGCCTGCCTAACTTTGGCTTTAGCCGCATCTATGGCCTCGTCTGCTTTTTTCACATACCTGGGGCGTAAGGTATGAATGTAAAATGAGTTTCAAT
>NW_017804353.1:5745719-5747652 GCF_001625305.1 Branchiostoma belcheri
TATGCATGATTGTATTATCATGTCAAATACCAACCATATGGACCACAGACATGCTGCAAAGTTTGGTATATACAAATTACCTTCTTAGCCACCTCTGCTCCAAAGCGATTCGCTTGCTTCACACCCTCAAGGAAACCTTCAGCTGCATCTAAGATGATACTAATCGAGTAACATAAAAAAACCTTAACGTCAACAAAGTATCACAAACCCGCAACCTATTCGAAAACGACCATGAATGAGATTACATTGTATTCGTGATGAGGATAATAGCATCCGCAGTAAATAAGACCCTACTTTATTCCGGATGGAACTATGTCTGGCAGTCCATATTTTTCTGATTTAAATGATCAATAACATATATAACAATATAAGTTACAAAATCTCAAACATTTCTATTAAGAAAACTAAATCACCACAATGTTTTAAAGTATGATGGTGTTAGGTACGTACAAAGTAGTTTTAAAATCTCACCGAGATTTATCGACGAACTCTTCGGCACCTTTGAGGATTAAAATGGCGGCGTCGAGAAGTATGCGGCTTTTGTCCACTATTTCCCGGGCTGCTTTCATCGCGAAGATGGCAACATCAAGCAGATATCGGCTCTTGTCTACTACCTGCTCAGCCAACTGTTTGACAAGAGATCGAGAGACACATTGTACTTGAAGCTAAACTACATTACGTCAAGGTGCAAGGCACTCTATCTATAGTTTCTATCGATTTACCATTCATCATCACCTACTACTTGTAGTAGTATTCCTGGATGTTGGTCACATAACTATTAATGTTTACCATGTCATTACTAATTACACAGCAAAGCAAATTTAGATAAGAGATGCGTCACATACCCACAGTGCTCCTTGGCAAATGGCCCGACCAGCGTTTTCTGCATGGCACCATACTTCGTCTGTTGGAAAGTAATGAGGATAATTTGGGTAGGGCAAACATGTTACATGTTCAAATAGTCTTTATGGGTGTGGGGTACAAGAAAATCAGTTCTTTGATGCTTACGTACGTGTAAGATGCTTAAGTATAAGAAATACGTTTACATGCATGCAGTTGAAATAGCTAAAACAGTTACTCAGGTCAGAAGGATCATATATACATGTATGTACATCATATACAATGTAAAGGATCGACTTCCCTGCCCCGCAAAGTCCATTATGCTTCATTATTTTCTGGCATTTTCGAGTTAACTAAAATTTTTCAATGTAAAACAAACAAGAAGCCATAGGTGACAATCCTCCGTGAAGTTTTATATATTTCAACAAAATCCCAAGCGTCAACGCCAGACCTGCTGTGCAGACATTATAATTAGGCAACGGTTAATACAATGCGGGCGCGTCACAAGCATAAAACATACAAAGAGCTAAATCCATTACTGCTCCCAGGGCGTGTAAAGATACTGTGCTTCAAGTTCGAAGTTCATTTTAATTACACACACACAATCATTGCATTCACATAAAGATCGGACTATCATGGTCGTGTCTAGTAACAAAGACAGCCCCACAGTCTTACCGTGCCTGTACCTAATTAAGCGCGCCTGGAACAGGCCAAATTCCAGCAACAGTCGCGGCCAGCACCGCGAGTGTTACTACCGCCGGCCAGATAACCAGGATATCTGCTTAGAGTACCTCTGCTACCAGACAACTGCCACGATGGTCAGATTTGGGCCCAAAAGTCCCACTCCGCTACTATGGAGATCGAATCCCCCGAACCCGCGAATCTTGTTCGATATGACGTCATTCGAATAGAGCGGGCGTTCGATCTGGGGTTACCCGCGGTCATTTACAGTAAAGCCGCTACAACCGGCTACTTCAAGCCCTTTTTTACTTGGGAACCACGGAACAGGAAAAATCCACCTTTCCACAAATATGAACCGTTTTCAAAACATTACATCTATGCCGTGATTTTATTGTGGATATGTAACATGTAA
>NW_017804353.1:5747672-5771940 GCF_001625305.1 Branchiostoma belcheri
GTTCCACCCCCACTGCTATTCCAAACAACGCATTTTTCTGGACCATTCCAATTCGCCTCGTAATTGTAGGGGTGCGTCTGCAATATTACATTGACCGCGAAAGCAGCAACGGCAAAAATACACATTCGTGCATCAACACGGGCATGCCCGCAGACGGCGTATAAAATTGCGTGCGGATTACACAAAGAGAACCCAGTGTTTTGACTGCGAACATGAAAAATCAGCCGATCACAACACTCCGTCCGGAGGTCCTGACCTCCTTCACGGAGTAATGAACTGTCGAAAGGCCATATACTTACACCACTTGCACTTCTTGAAGGAGCACTTGGACCTTTCGTGACGCAGCGCAGCGACAGCGTTGTCCCAGTGCCTTTCCGCCCCCCGGACATCCTTTATCTTATCGTTAAACCAGGCAACGGCACGGTCCCAGTGGACTTCCGCAGAGCGAACCTAGGACAATATCGAAGAATTCAAGGACAATGTCCGGAATATTGATGACCCAACCTTCATGTGAAGTTTTATTTAACAGTGTAATAAAGGAAATTCAATGCGATTCAAAGTAGGAACAGAAGCAAAGTAAGAGTTTTATTCTTTTAAGAGTAAAAAGTATATAGAGTATATTAAGTATATATAATACTGTATTACATTCTCACCTTCCTTTGTGCTTTCTGTATATCTTTCACTGCGATGTCCCAATTGACTTCTGCCTGCCTAACTTTGGCTTTAGCCGCATCTATGGCCTCGTCTGCTTTTTTCACATACCTGGGGCGTAAGGTATGAATGTAAAATGAGTTTCAATGAACTCAGAATATACTCCGAATGAAAATACGTAACATCATTTGGTGACGATGTATGGACAGATGACTTTAATACGCACCCATCGATGGCATTCTCGACTTTCTCTCTCAGCCTGCGGAAGAGGTCCTGTTGCATCTGTCCCGTCACCTGGAAGGAGGCTGTCTTGATGGAGCCGTAGCTGGCCCTCAGTTCTAGGGACGCTCGAAAGAGATTTAGGAAACTGCCTTCGACGAAGAAGCGTGTTCCCTGTTCATCCATGGTGATGTTGACCGTTTGCTTGATGAACAGAACCGTCACACTGCCTTCGATCTCAAGCTTGGCGCGCGGCGGGAGCCATCCGATGTCTACGAGGAGACGCGGCCCTTGTTTGCGGCTACGTCCTTCAATTGCTATCAAGCCATTGGCAATGTTAAATGGTGCGACTGTCATATTGGCAAAAATCGACGTCTTGGTGATGGCAATGTCGGCTGTGACCTTGAAGAACAGGATCTCTAACTTCCCCCGGAAGAAAAACCCCTGACGGATGAGAATTCCGTTCGGCAGCGTTCGCGTTATGGCCGAGAAGGAAAATTCCAACCCTTCGGTGAAGCCTATCTCGTCGAGGAAGCCCGGCAATTTCGGGCGGTAAGCGAAAGCAGCAAGGATAGACGGGATGGTTAGCTTGGTAATGCTGCCTTTGCAGTAGCTCTGAAGAGGGGCGATCCTGTTGATACCAACATACAGCTCCGCCCTGATAGGCTCAGCGTCCGACCTGTTGAATCCGATCACCGCCTGGCCTCCAAAGTCGATCCCCGCTATGAGAATCGGGTCTGGACTGATGGCAATCTCGAAGTTTAGGTAGCCGATTGATAGGAAGGATAGACCAAAGGCGTTATACCACCACCCCACCGACGACATCCCCAAGTACACGCCTTTGTTGGAGAGACCGAACCGACCCGTGAAGAGAAGCGGCGGTTGGTCCAGCTGCAGGGAACCGGTGATGCCGATGTACGTTTCATCTGGAGGCCTCGCCAGCTGTATCTCAAACCCGACATCTCGGATGTCTGCTCCGTGGAATATGCGGATGGGAGTGGGAATAACGGCCTTCATGTACACGCGGTCTATCGAGAGGGCACCGTATATCATGAGCTCGACATGTTGTCCCAGAAGTCTCTTAGCGACCTTACAGAACTCGTCCTGTCCACAGTCCCGAGGGAATTTGAACGAAGCCACGACACCTACACCATTCACAATGTCGATGCTGGAGAGCAAGGGAGCGGAAAAGCGCAAGTATTCGTTCAACTTGGACATATCCGATGAGGAGACCACGAAAGCAGCTCGAGCGTTGGAGAGAATGGAAGCGCCAGGAATGACAGACAAATCGACGTTGTCGTTCGTCAGTGTCTTTACCAGCTCAACGATCCCAATACGCTCCAGGACTAAACCAGTTGCCACGGAGGCAGTCCCTCCCAGGGACCCTACGATAACCTCAACCGTGCATCTCCAATCATTGACGACTGCATCTCCAGCTAGCTTCAGGACAAAGTCTTGCCCCATGACCAAGGAAACGCTTGGATTCACCACCTTAAATGCGTCTAGACCGATGCTTTTCAGACCATCTTCCATAGGACCTGACGGAAGTAGTGCCACTCCAAGATCCTCTATCAATTTTCCGATTTCTATATCGACCTCTGGGGCTCCTTCGGCGATGAACACGTTGCCTCCTGGAGGCTTTGCTATGGACAGCGCTGTTTTTACGTTACCAATGTACCACACGGATGTTAGCTCGAAACTGAAGCCACCGCCTCCAGTCTGGGTGACGGCAGTACCGGGACGAGGTGCTAGGGCGCCGGGAGGAGGATTCAGACCACCCGCTGTGGACTGGCCTCTCACGATGTAAAAAGTCGCGTGGAGGTCATCCAGGACAAGTACGCTTGGTATGATCGTGAGGGATGTTTCTATGGCCACAGGGATTGTAAAGGTCCTTGTGTTCCCGTCGTATTGAAATCCCCGTAAAGTGCTGGACAGAACGTCGTCAAGGGGGAGCTTACTGGGGAGCTCAATAGAAGAGACTGAGTGGAGCATCTTGTTTAAGAGCGACCCTACTCGGACGACAGATCCAGGGAGGAGTTGGAACTGGAACCTCCTCTTTGACACGGCTAGGTAAAATGAACCTAAAGGATCGCCGTCGGTCAACTTCAGTTGGAACACTACGTTGAGACCCGCTGCCACGCCTGGCATCCTCTGCAGAAGCGAGTCAGGGTACGAGGAGACAGAGAAGGGAACCGTTTTGGTGGAAAGAAGAAAAGCTGCCTCCGGAAGCTCAAGATCACTTAAGACGGGCACATCAACACCTTCGTTTGTAAAGCGCCTAATCAAGTCACCGAAACTGATGGACTTAATCGAAAGGGCCACAGAGAATACCTTCGTCTGGTTGTTGCCGAATTTGATGGAATCAAGCGAGGCAAAAACTCGGGACTTTGCGATACCAGTGTCAAACGCCACTTGCAGACCGTACCCAGTGTTACCAAATGTAGCCGTCATTTTTATGTTTTTCATCACAAACTTGTCGAGATTGACACTCTTGAAGGTCTCCCTTGCGCCGTTACCAGGCAGCAAGGATGACGCTAACCCAGAAATGAGCCTGCCTACAGGAATGACGGTATCTACCGGCTCACCAATCACCACGAAGCCTCCATCCGTTTTCTCAACCGTCAGCTGAAACAAGATACTCCCGATCTTCCACAAACCTGTGAACTTCACTTCGAACGATTTAGTAGGAATGAAGTATCTGACGTTTATAGTGAACCTCTCGAGTGTAAGCACAGAGGGGACTATGGTAACGGCTTCTGTAGACCCAGTGGAGATGGACAGTTCTTCCTCACATCGATCAAAGTAGCTGTCGGAGATGATCCAGTTGAAGGGATTCAACGATCCGCCGATGGAGAAAGCGTCACCTAGTTTCCAGTCGGGAAGTGCAGTGTCGACCAACTCTCGCACTGTTAAGCAATCAGCCGGGTCGCTGCGGATCTCTATCTTGCAGTCGTCGTTGTTGAGCTCAAGTTTGCACGTTGTGGAGATGGGGTACAAGCCCTCTATGTCACCCTGTGGCATGTTCAGGAGTTCTGTTGGTGTCGGTAAGCTCTCCCCTAACAAGAAACAAGACATGATGCTTAATATAAACTAATCGAAGATAACAAAATGTCCTTCTATGTACTAATTGATTTTGTGTATTTCAACCAAGACATTTGACTCTGGGAACTTACACGTATAATTATCAAAAGGAACCTTTACAACAGTCTTGATGTGAGCTTGATGTCATTGCTTGGCACCGAGTTGGGTCGTCAGTCTTCCACATTCTATTACCTGTACCTGTCAATTGCACCCCCTCCCGTGAACTGAGAATGAACAACGTTAATGATTACCTTTGCAGGTCTGGATAGATTTGGTGCCCTCTAAAACAGTAGTGAGTCCATCGGGACACGGGGTACAGGCGGTTTTCTTCTCCTGGTCCTGGTAAGTGCCCACCGGACAGGGGAGGCACGTGTTCACGGCGGTGTCGTGGTAGGTTCCTCGGCCACAGTTCACTAAGACAGATCAGTAACTCAACAGTTCTTAATTTTGTATCAAGGATACACTATAGACAACTGTGTCATGTAAACACATTTCCAGTTTGGTTAAACAGGGAGCTTCTTTTTAAACCTAAAGGAAAATTGACATCTATTAGATTATTGTTTTGTTTTCAGCGAAGCAGCAAAATTTTGATAGAGAATGAGGTACTCACAACACAGCCGCTTCCGTCCCTTGCGGTGCAGCACAGATCCCTCCTCGCACTGTCCGTTGCTGGGGCTGGAAAACCCTAGGGAAGGAATTAATAACCATTCAGCGCTTTGTTCTTAGGTGGATTCGTCACTTGGCTCATCATTTTAGCATCATGAAAGCTGACATTAAAGAGGTTGGAAACTTACCCACGCAGTCGACAATTTTCCGGGAGGGTCTCCATTCTCCGTCGGCCTCGCAGGCGTACGTCTGCTGCTCGTCCCCGTCAGCAGGTACCGTCCCGTCCTCACACTCCGGCGAGCAGAACCGCCCCCGCGACCACAGGTCACAGTTACTGTAGCCGCGGTCGGGCGGAATCGGGAATCCACAGCTCTTACCTTTGCAAAAAAAAAAAAACACAGAGGAATATGTTTGTTGTAGTCCGGCTACCACATTGCCTTGTTGCATCTTCAATAAAGTAAAATAAAGTGATATCTCAGGACATGTACATAGCAAAAAAAAGAACATTTTCGTCCGACGTCCAGTGTTGATCAAGGATAACCTGGCAAGTTATCGTAGTTCTTCGTGGTGAAGGACACCGACTGTTGCTCTTTATCAGGCTAGGGATGCTGGAGAAACATAATGCTCTCTCCCTCTCTCCCTCCCTCTGAGATAGAGTTTTAAAGACTAATGTTTATTCGAACTTCAAAAATTTCAGGTTAAACAGACAATGGGTAAAAATGACAAGAACTCACGTTTGACTTCCACTGTAAACGTGCACTCAGCTGAGTTGCCTGTCGCATCAGAGGCCGTGTACGTCACCCGGTAAGTGCCCCACGTTAACGTCTGGTTGGTTTCTTGGCTTGACCACAGGTTGACCACTCCAACATTGTCGGTAAAGATCGGTTCTTCCCACGCCACCCTGGCATAGGTGGTGGCAATCTCCGTGGAAAAGGATGTTGGGCAGCCATGGACCTTGGGAGGCTCTTGGTCTGAAAATTCAAGCACCATCATAGTTTACGACACGCAACTCAAGAGATGCCGTCGCCCCAATCCTACATGTATGTTAACTATAAACCAAACTTGTCAAACGCTCTAATGTACCCCTAGCTTTGTGACAACATATCTCACCTATGCTGACTCTCGAAGATTGTGTTATAAGCTTCAATACATATTAGGTGTATTATGAACTTCAGGTTATAAGGAAACACTCACTCTATACCTATTCTGCCGCTATATTGTACTACTAGTGATTTCGATACAATTTTATCTCCTACGTTTTCTTCATGTGATGCATGTTGTGTCCGTGCATATGGCTTTTATGAAACATGACTTAACTGTGACGTGTAATGTTGAGACACAGTGAAGTCTTACCGTCAACATATATTTTGGTGGAGCAGCTGTCTCGTTCGCCGCCAGGAGAGACCACGGAGAACGTGACTTCTGTCTTCCCCAAGGGAAACGCATTTTCGCCAACCTCGTACCCATCGCTCACCTAATATATCATGACACAAAAGACCACAAAACAACTGTAAACCGTACTCGACTCCATAGAAGGCACTATGCATGGGGATAACTTTCTGATAAATCCTGCTGCATACAATTGTTGTCATAGTAAACTAAACATGTAGGGTTACATTGCACTTACGGTGACGTTTCTGTAGTTGGACCATGGAGTGGGCAGGTCAACGTCTGCCGTGTCATACCCACGGTCAAGGGTGATGAAAACATCTCTGGGACACAGGATTCTTGGAATCGGGCCGTCTGCACGCAAAATTGAAAAAAAAGCACAGCTGCACAACCGCTGGGAATGAGTGGGGCAACAAACAAACCAGGCAACAACGAAAATACTGATTGATCAGGAGAAATTGCTGTAAGAATCCACGTTGTCCTTCTATTACTAAAAGCTGCATTGCACATCGCGTAAACTCTGACGATATTCAAGAAGTGAATAAAAGTTCTAATTTTCCATATAGCGTCGTTGGAACTACGTGGATTGACGATTGGTGATATTTGTCTAACATTCATCTATACTGGGGTCTATAATCACAACTTGGAATTCGTTACATAATCATGACTGAGACTGGTGCCTCACCTGCTAAAGATGCAGGCAGACCACACAGGAGAAAGACAGCCGCGACTGTCAGGATCACCGTACGGCCCCACATATTGTCATCGGTTGGAACCCGCCCTGGGTAAATTTGGTAAACAAAACACACTCTGATCGCATCATTATACTACATGGGATATGGACTATTAGAAGTTAACAACACAAAGCAACTAACCCAAAGTCATGAAACATACAGACACATACTCCTTTTGATCGACACAATTGCAAGTAAAAAGAAAGTTTCACTGCGATATTCCATCTTTACCAATTGGGTAGACCTACATGTATCAACTCATTAAAGTGTTAGACAGCATTATCGTTACACACGCACAGTCATTTGGTAGATCAGTATTGATACATGATTTTATGACTTATTAAAATCTTCCCACCTAGTCACTTCTCGTTGGCCAAATGTCCCCCAAAGAACGGTTCAGCATCAGGCGCTGCAGGCCTGTAGTTAACGGGTGTAACTCCCGGACAATCCGCGCTGCTGTCCGGACGGTAGGCACTCGCAGTTGTTTTGATGTGATCGCAGCGAATGTCTCCAGATCAAGAGCAGATCAAACAAAAGTGGCGGCTTCTCAGTACCCGTCATAAACCCGACGATAAACACTTTGCGCTTTGCTCGACAACACAATGGGCGATCATCATCAGATTTATAACTTAAGTCAGCGACCGATAAGCAATCTCCAAGCAGAGGTAGGGACGTCCCAGCTCAGTCTCACCACTTGCTTAAAGAACTTCACTTAATCATGCAAATACATGTATATCATATGTAGTAGTACTACATGTATATGAGTCATACATACGTAGAGACGTAATGATGAATTTTCCTTAACATCAACAACAAACAAAATGCATTTTGTGGACAATGTTTATTCGATAGCAATCAAAATTAGACTACGTAATATATATTTTCTAGCAATATTCTACGATATGTGTTCACGTTAGTCATGTACATGTACATGCCACGAACCTTCAGTTTTCTCTTTATAGGCATGTTGTATGCATATGCAGCAGTGACCTTTTCTCGGAATATTTGGGTATCTATTAAATTCCTTTTCTATACCAATGTAGAATGTAAGCACCATGATTGGATAAATGCTGTACTGTAACGTTTTTGGCATCTAACTTGTATGGCTTGGACACGAGCTGCACATGAATTTACCAAGCAATTACACACAATAGTGATTGCTCTTGATGAAGAAACTTAAGGAGCATGTAGAATCCAGTGATGTAAAAATACTTGGTATATAGCACAATGAGGCTGTGAAGAATGACATTTTCTTTTGACGATCCTCTTCAACATTAGGAAGTCAACACAATAACAATTTAAGTATTGACCGAATTTGCTGCCCCCTCTGAAGTGGGGACCCAGACATATTGTTTGCAGTAGGCTTGACTCAGGGGTACACAAGGACATTGTATGTAAATCCAACAGTAGACATTACAATGTATACTGCAGGCATAGAATTACATTGTACAATGCATCGTTTTTTCCAAGCATACATGGGCATATAGTTCTTAAACACTACACATTTCAGCAAACCACAAGATGGTCATTCAGAAACAGGTTGCTCACAACTGCACTGCATCGGATCTTACATGGTTCTTATACGTGGTTGTCTTCAATCTATAGGGGTTGCATATAAGGGCTGATAATGAGAAAGGTTGCTATCATGATCAAACAATGGTAGAAATGTAATATATATGTGATATAGTATAAAAAGATCCTATAAAAGATATATACTATAAAAACTTTGGTATATAAAATATTGTGCTCACTACTTTCAAGTGGCTATTACAAATGTATAAACATACAAATACATTGTAATACTTTGTCATCAATGAAACCCTACAAACAAGGTCTAGTTGGTAGACTTGGAAAAATGGCACATAAAAGTACTGGCATATTTATCCTAATTTACACCTTCTGTAAATGTGTTACTAACGCTTTATTACACCTACATTTGTACCTAAGGGCTTGGTACTAAGGTGAAAAGAGTTGGTCCACATTAGTACAACTTCATGACCTTTGAGGGGCCCTTTGTTATGGATTGATAGGATCACATGTATGGTACCAGAACAATGCTCCGTCCATCATATGTGATGTAAACTTGTCCTGTTACAAGCAAGTTTTACAACACATGGTGTATACTGGGTGGGAGCCGTGGTTGCAAAAGGCTCAGAAATTTGGGCCATAATTCTTGGCCTTTAAGGTCTCTTGAACACTCTGTGTCCCTACCAAAAGCAAAATGTATGTGACAAAGCTACATGTAGCACCAAGCCCTTGTTTTGTATACATCGTACTAATACATTTGTATTTTCATTTACTATCATGTCTAACCATCATATACCTTTAACCATGTACTTATGGTGATATTTCTGAATAGGATTTGTGATTATAATAGTTGTGAATCAATATAATTGTGTGTTGAAGCTTTCAATGGATTGAATATATGTTGCAGAACTTGGTCTTGTACAAGGCTGGAAGCTGAAAATAAATGAGATAGATCTTTATTAGAACAAAGACATATCTACATTTGATACATACATATTAAGTATAAATCAAATGACTGCCATGAAAAATTTAATTCATCAACATCATCATCATAGAAAGAGTTTATCAGGCACGGTACCTTTACATTACATTGAAAAGAAGAAACTGACTTTTAAATTGTATACCGACAATATGAACTTAACATATATTTAGATAACTACATTTTTCTGTAAAACATTAATAGAGCAAGAACCTACCTAGTCCTCTTCTCCGTTTAGATTCTCTTCCATTCCCTCACTCTTGGTGGTGGAGGAGCTGCCGCGGCGACTGTCGTGCCCTTCTCGTTCCACGTGCTTCAGGTTGGCGCGGAAGTCGATAATTCCCGGCTTGGCACGGCGCGACTCCGCCAGGGAGTTCAGCATGTTCTCTGGGGTCACCTTCACTTTCTTCAGCTCAGGCTTTTTGCTGTTTTACAATTGCAAAATGAGACAAATAATTTACATTTTGGATGTTACAGAGAACTGACAAAGGAACCTCAAATTATGTAAAAAATGGGAAAATGTCACATGTGCACATATAATAAGAAATCACACTTCAAACTCACAATCTGCCAGTGAATGACATGATGCGCATGTTTAAGTCCTCAATCTGGAAAGCAGATGGTATAGATTGGTGACTATTTGTAATACAATCAAAACTATTAGTGCTTACAATTACCTGGAGCAACTCATCTGAAGATAATCTTGTTGTCATACAATGCACTGTAAGACTTGAATAATCATAACACATTCTATACTCACAAGCAATGATTTTTACCCAAAAGCAAAATTTGTACAAAGTTGTTTTTCTAGACAGTTACTGCAGGTACAGTACATGTACATGTAGGTGTCACTGTAACAGTTTTATATACATGTACCTCTTGGTCATTCTTCTTGACTTTGTACTCAGCTTCAAAGCGCTCCTCTTCTGCCTGTTCTATTTGGGCATGTAGATCACGACAGAGAGACTCCAGGGCATCCTTGGATAGGCCTCCGATCTTCAGAGGTGGGAGCACATCCTAACAAAGGGCAAGTAAAGAATAATATCAAAATGACATCTTAAAATTTGTTGGGGGGAGGGGGGTCTCAAACCTCCCCTGTGGTTGCTTCATTTTGGGTTTATTAAACATTAGGAACCCTTTTCCCATTTTACAGCCTTAAAGTTGACACGAACAGCTTCCTAAGGGGAAACAAACTCTCCTACATCTTTACCTCCAGATATTTGCGCTTGGCAGATTCCCTCTCTGCTGCCTCCTGGGCCAGGTCTTCTTTTGCTTTCTTCAGCATCAAGGTCTAGAAAAAGGCCAAGATGAAGATCAGTATGACAATATTAAGTATTTCAGTCTACATTTTAAAATATAGCTGCCACAAAATAGTTTGTTGTTTGCAATAACATTTTGAACACCATTTAGCTCAATTTTGCTAAGGGCATTACGCTTGTATGTTGTCATCTAAATGTTTAATTGGAGGGTATGTAAAAAAGAGTACACAAGGAATCATGTTTACAGGTTTAAAAACACTGGCAACTTCAAAATTTCGTATCTCCTTCCATACATGAATGTAAAGCAGGAAATCAATTTTTCAAAGAAACTAAAAGGAATCAATCAGTAAACCACACTGCCACAAGAAACACCATTACTATTTTGATTAATATATAGTAGCAAGGAATAAAAAGTAATTAATCAGCAAATCAAACTGCCACAAAAACAGCCTGGCATATTATTATCATGATAATCATTTGTAGTACTTAGTAGTAAGAAATCAACAGTAATCAATCAGCAAATCACACTGCCACAACAGCTTACAGCACATTACAACTGGCAAATCAAGCATTGCGAAATGTAACAGAACAGTGAGGTGTTGCAGCTACCTGCTGAATGGTACAATTTAGCAAAGTGCAACTACGTACGGTGCACAAATACTAGTAGAACAGTGAGATTACAAAACAGGACAAAACGACAATGAACAGGTTACAGCTAACGCAAACATTTATATATTAGAATTTTTTTCAGCAATGCCAATGGTTACTTTTGCACCTCAATGTTCTTGACAATAAGTACATGTAATTGATGTTACCAGCAACTGTTTGGCTAGAGATTGTAAATGATTGGTTTATTTCCTTCAGGCAAGGAGGGTGCAACACACAAGGTGACTTTATTGTGTACAAGGTTGAGGGATAAGTGCCTTGGTGCAGGATTATAATAGCACAGGTGCAGTGCAAGGTGGTGAGAAATAACACAATAGCTTTAAAAACAACTTTGATGTTCAGCTTGCGGCCGGCAGACAGCTTTGACTTGAAGGACGATAGCGACGCTTTCTCCTGGGTCTTCTCTGGCGGAGGTTCAGAGTTCTGGGGTACACCATTGTAGGGAGTCAGTTGGCAAGGGGAAGGGTTAGTGCAGGACAAGACAATGTCTAAAGTTAGGTTTCTTTGCAGATGAATTGAACAAAACTTTTCTCCAACCAATTTGCCAAAAACATAAAGCTAAAAGAGTTCAATAGATTCTTTCTGCATGTAGCAAACAGTCTTTATGGCGGAATGAGTTTTAGCAAAGGTGTTGGAGAAAGTTTGTTTTCTTTCATCCCACATGCATCTACGTGTACTACAAGTACAAGCAGGAATCACTTAGGTTGAACATACCCTGGCAAGGTTTCAACAGTGTGTTTGGAAATAAACAAAGTTTATAAAGCAAGGGGAACACTCAAACTCAAAATCTACTAGTAATTACAGAACAACAGCGTACATTTATCAGCATGCTGACATATTGAATGCACATCACACAGGGACTCAACCAAGCAGTGTAGTATTTTGTGATCAGGAATGATGATGAAGATGAAGCTTTAGGATGGGAAATAATTATAAGGGTGCTTAAGTGCAACAATATATGACTTTGTAAACTAATGTCATTAGAAAAATATCACTGAATATATATGTAATAGTTTCCACCTCCTGATGAAAATACAAATGTATGTTGCTGGCTTGATTGATATAATTTTTACAGCTATTTTCCTACATCTGTTCACAATTAATTATCATCTTTAATTTAATTAAACCTTAGTTTTCTTTCTGTAGATCATTGCAAAATATAATATTATCAACATCAATTTTCAAACTTGAAAGTACATATATAGTGTTTTAAAAGTGTCATGATCATTCTTTTAGCAATATGTGATATATCATAATCTCTCAGCCACACTTGACAATTAAGAGTTCCTGGAGACTACAACATAAAGTTACATTCACATATACATAACAGTAATGCTCTTATCTAACATTTATGTACAGTGACACCAATTCTGTGAATATACCAAGATGCAACAATGATGAAGCTTGAAAAATCATCCATGGTGCAACATTGTGCAAGCATAACATCAGGATGTGGCTGAAAACAAACGTGTGCAACATGCAGTTCACTGTGATGCAGTAAGGGGGCAACAGTGCACATAAGGTGGGCTGGGGTGTATGTACCTCATCACCCATTTCTTCTGCAGGGCTATGGGGTCTTCCCTTGACCATAGGTTGCTCCGATTCCGCCTGTTTTGCCTATTAGAGGTTCAGGTACATTATATGACACCACTAATCTCCATCTGACATTACAACTTCATCATAACACTGAGGATATAATATCTGCTACAGCTACAAATGTATAGTTTGTTTTGATCCAGGGAAAGTTTGATATGGCTCACTTATAAGTTATATATATACCATCCTAGAATCACACAGTTCAAGTCACCATAATGTACCTGTACATATAAGGAAGGAACACAAAGTACCTGTACATGTAAATGTACTTAGAAATCCTGAGCTGTGAGATTCAGCATTTATTTCCTTTAATCCTTTCTGTAACAGTTACTAGTACATCAGCAAGAAGGTTGTAGTATTTAGGTTCAGGAAAAAAGATGTTGTGTTTTTGGTTACTTGACCTACAAAAATACCAGTAGCTACCGACCCTAAATTTTTCAGGACCATTATCAAGACAAAACATTTAATTTTCCAAAAAGTATTATTAACCAAGGAGCTTCAAAGGTCAAACACACTAGTGTTTGGACCTCCTTGCAGTAGCATAGCATATATCTGTTTATACAGGAAAGTTTCTGGTGACCTGTATGTACCTTTGGTTGCTCTGCCTTCCGAGACTCTTCCTGTCTCTTACGCATCTCAGCCTTCTTCTTGCGAGCCTCCTCCTCGCGGCGCTCTTTTTCCTCCTCTTCTTGCCGACGCAACTCTTCCTCCTCTTCTTCCTGGCGCCTGCACATGTAGATACAGCCCCATTAACAGTTTATATTTATTCATTCAGTTGCAAACTCTTGCTGAACGCCTAACTGAAAGGGAACACACAGGCTGAAAACAAGTGTGTGCAACATGCAGTTCATTGTGATACAGTAAGGGGGCAACAATGATACAGGTATGAGAGTCTAAACTTTCTTCTCATACATGTACTTACATCACTCTCAAAGTGACACTTAGTTCTTGAAATTCAGCTTTTAGCCTGCCATTCCTTTTTTAACTCTGAAGACTTCTAATTATTATCATCTGATCGATGATGAAACCTTTTTTCTTCCTCCTCCTCCTCCTCTCTCCTTCGTTCCTCCTCTTCTTCTTCTTCCCGCTGCCTCCGTTCTTCCTCCTCACGTTGCCTCTTTTCCTCTTCTTTTCGCTTCCTCTCCTCCTTTTCATAAAACAGAATTAAATGTTACTCTTAATATAATCTCTGAAATTTGATAACAAAAAGTATCACTTAAAAAGCCCTTTATATATACAGGATGCCTCAGTCTACATGTTGAGTGTCACTGTCAGTCCTACCTCTTCCTTTCTGCGCTCTTCTTCTTCTGCCTGTCTCCTGGCTTCTTCCTCTTCTTCCTTCTTCTTCTTTGCCTCTTCCTCAAGTTTTTTCTGTCCAGGTGTAAAACAAACTTCTACTATTAATACTGGTATTCCTTAAGGCTGTTTTCATCCAACCGGTTAAAGATTAAAATTGTGTAACTGGACAAATCCTACAGAAATATCTTCAATTATATCTATAAGTTTAATGTGCCTATTGTACAATCATGTACTAGTATTTCAAATGTTGTCTAAATCTATTGAATCTTAATCTTTGAACTCTTTTAGAACATAAACAAGTGTCATGTTTCCTTAACCTGTGCAAAAGCTAAAAGGGCAAGAATCCTTATCTTCAATTTAAATAAATGTATAAAGGCATGATATTTATGTTGATAAGTGACTATGTTACTGCATTAAGTTTGTTCCTTGTGGAACTAAAAAAGAATGTGCTATGGTTTTTCTTTTTGTTAAATATATTTCGACAATGTCAATAAAAAGAGAGATACAAAATATAAGCATGTTTCCATTTTCATAATCTGGTTTTTGCATGGAAACAAATTAAACAACAAACATTAAACAACATCATTTCTGCAAGAAAGTTTGCCAAAACAACAATAGCTGAAGACAGATGCTGGATGTTGACATAGCATTGCTGTTAACTCTCCTGTCACACCTCTTAGACATAATCATGCCCCAAGACTACATGCCAAGGCACTTTGAGACAGATGTGGGGGCAGTACATTCCAGTGATGCCATATAAGGTTGGGAAGTTTGCTTCCCCAGTGTTGGGAGACTAAGTGAAGGATACAGGGCCAGTGACAGGTCAGTGTAAGATACAACACAGGGTGCAGAACAAGGGGACCAGCATTCCTACAGATACACAGCATGTATGTACATGTACATGCCATGTGGTAAAAAACTGAAGTAGAGTACAGTTCACCATATATAGCATTAGAAACACTGAAGTATGCCACACATCAGACTAGCACTCATGCATGTCACATAAAAAGTATGTGATACGTTAATGCTCAGCAAATGTTATTTTGTACATAATGGATTGTAACTATAAGATTGACAGAATCGATGAAACATTCCTTTAATAGGAGGCAGTTTTTTTTTAATTTTCTGAAAGCTCTCTAGCCAAAGTGAACTACAGTTTCTCTAGTGATGTTTAACCTTTTGCACCCTCATTTCTTCAATTGAAATGGTACATTAAAAACTGTAAGATAAGCATAATTGGGTTAGCAAGAAGTCACAGACACAGACAAAACAACCAATAAACATGTGTTTACCTTAAGGAATATGCAAGAAGATCAACAGTACAAGCTTGGGACTGCGCTCCAACATTGCAGCTGAAGAAAGGAAAGGCTGACAGAGGGACAGAGCAGTAATATAGCCGCAGGACTCAGATTGTGACACACCGCAGCTTTCACACAGGCATGGAATTACCAATTGTCACATCCTATCTAGTGTACAACATGCAAGAGTGGGTAACATAGCATATACATAGATTGGGTAGTGATGCACCAGGAAAGTGCAAGACACAAACTTAAGAAGCTTTCGAAGATACATGTAGTTACATAGTACATGTCCACATTTTGTAAACATCTAAGGCCACACCAATTTAATTTCTTGGTTAACGGATTCGCCTCTTCATTTTTTTCTGATTTGCAAATAAAATAAAAATTCAGAATCAACTGCAAAATGCTCATATTTTGCCCTGAACAGTTGAAAACAGTCGTTTTCATCCTACTTGTTACAGTTATTCCATCTTTCAATGCAATGGTATCATTAAAAGTTCAAAATTCATTGTTTAAATTTTGAACCAGCCTGGTGTGTTGACTTCATGGCTCCTATCGTACCATTTTGGGCCATAATAGGATGCCTAGGCCTGTTTTTATTATTTTTTTTTCGCCCGCCCGCTCCATTATTTTTCTGGAAAAATCCGTTAACCAAGAAATTTAATTGGTGTGGCCTAAAGGCAACATGTAAAGGACACCACAACAATCAACGATACAACAATCCACACTATCATACTGTAGCTAAAATCTAGGAAAACACAAACTTGATTGGCAGACTAACCTGGCTGGCAAGACGATCAGAGTCATCCTCGTTTTCTTCCAGCCCTTCTCTCATCTTCCTACAGTGTCAAGAACAATTTTTTTCAGTTTGCAAACTTTCAGTGTTTGTCAGAAACATTGTCATGAAAGAAACCCAAAGCTTTTGTTCCACAAAGGATAACCAACTACTTACCTACGGCGCATGCGGCGGGCTTCCAGTTCCTCCTGTGTTAACAGAGCAATCAAGTTTTATTATCAAAACAGTGACTTATTTTGACATAATCCAACTGCATAGAGAGCCACTCTACACTGATAATAAGTTTCATAACATAGGTGTGTCTGAACATGTAGTACATGAAATATACAAGAAATAAAACAAACAAATGTAGGTGTGTTGGAACAAAGGGGTTGGAACATATTTTTTCTAATTTGGGTTGTCTCGGTATGACGAATGCATGAAGCTATACACGCACAAGATAAACTGAAATGATGCTACTGAAATTACAAACCTGCATCTTGCGGGACTCCTCTTCTGCCGCAGCGTTGGCCGCCTCCCGCTCCCGACGGCGCCGCTCCCGGGCCAACCGTCGCTCCTCATCAGGGTCCACTGTAGGAGCCGCGCTCGCCTCAGCTCTAACAGGTCAGACACAACTTCAGCAGTTAGAGCATATCATGGGCAATAGAAACTACTATTAACAATTTTTGCAACTTTGAAGAACAAAACGACGGCCCAAAATTCCATATAACATCTCTGAATTTCATTACCAGCCGCAGCAATGCTACAAAAGGAAAAAACAGGTTTTATAGCTTTGCTACAGGTAAGAAGTCACGTAACTTTGGCATAGCCAGTGTGAAGTAATGTAGTATCTTATATAAATATGTCTTGTTGATTGAATTTACCAGTACTATAAGTTGTGACAGTTTTAACGTCTTAAATTTCACTAAACATGCAAGGTACACTTTCCTTGATAATAAACACATAATGTATTGCAATGCCACAACAACAGAAGCAAGACAAACACAGCAGAACAAAATGGATTGCACGTCATTAGTGATGCCAATGAAGCTGTATACTTCTATCGGTCAAGTCCCTGTTCATGATGTCCAGTCACAAATTCCTTTAACGTACGTAAGTACCCGGTAGTAAAGATGAAGGTACATTCAGTCTTAAAGCAATCCTGATAACAGATGGTACAAATATTGATTGCGAAAGCTATTCTTCCCAAACAGCTTAACTTACTGCACAAAGAATTACCATTGCTTTAGTCCAAAGTAGGTCCTATATGTGCAAACACTTGAACAGCCTGATGTATATGTATTTGCACACAGTTTTCACATCTAATGAATCAGATACATCTAAAAAAAATGGAGCTGAACATTTTATGTCTGACCAGACCTGCTTTTCCTTTAAATTTCACCTGGTAATTGTATACAGAGTTATTTTTACAGACTGATCTTGTACAAAAATGTACTTTCACTGTGATGGAAAAATAGGGAAAATATACATGTATGACTTAGTCTACATGATGGTGTCAATGGCATATGCATGGATGAGGCAAGCATGACTTGTAACAAGACGTTGCATGTAGACACTAAGGGGTTAGGAGCTAAGTAAGTACTACTGAGCTGAGCCTAAACACTCTGGCATCTATGTCACACACATATATGTATAGATAATGTACTATACAGCGTGGACAGCAGTAGTTTGTGCGTGTCTTACTATTAGTTACTAACCTATAGCACTGCACACAGGAATTATAACTACTAGTACATTGGTTGGATTCACCAGGTATTTGTCATGAAGAGACAGCTGCCAGGTGACTACATTGCACTGTGAGTGATTGGCCATTTTTTCTTGCAAAATCAGAATGCTAAAAGCTCTAATCACAGCAAACACGCATGTACAGTGTATGATTACACTCACTGTGTGGATGACTCTTCTGCCTCACTGTGAGTTAGATACAGAAAAAAATACATGTATCTTCAGAGGGGGTTAACATTACATCAAAACTAAATCTACAGTCTGCCAATCAATCAATCAATCAATCAACCAATCAATTAATTAACCAATCAATCAATCAACCAAAAGTTTTTCTTATTGACTGAGTCTAAACGTCTTAAGAAAAAAACTTTTGAATCTTAAGAAGATTGTGATAGAAAGAATTGCTAGGATGACATGAAGTAAGTAAGGGCTATAACAGGTGTGTGGAGTGAAAGAATTTCGTTAATCATTGGTCAAAAGTCAGTCGTCAACTTTCGTAAATTCATGTGTCATTCCAGAACCTTCGGTTTCAATGGATACACAACAAAAAGCATGTTCAAATCCATCTATATGTACTACTAGTATAGTATGATATACTATCACTTGTGAATTGACGTTTCAACTCCAACCCAATACGGTACAAGTTGGTAGGGCAAAGAAACACAACGGTACTGTTAATACAATTGTCTATATCCGGTGTTCACTTATGAGGGAACATTATTTGAAAACTAAAATTTGTTGATATACGAATTGGTAAGAATTGTAGCCTTAAGCTAAGCACTCACTCTATCTGTCTTCTCCTGCGGCGCTCCTCACGACGGCGTTCTCGGTCATCAGCATTCATCTTGTCAACTGAAAGCGAAAAACAAATGGAACAGGCCCACTCAGACAGGTACACGTACGTATAAGACTATTCCAAATGTTCATTCCATTTCTATCAGTGTCTACATGTATGTAAAATGTATATTTACACCAAAAGTGTCTCTCCAACACCATACATATGTAGAGTACACGTATGTTGTATATGTAGGTAAAACAATCTGCCCACCAGCTTGAGAATGTAAGATATTTCCTGACACTGTCTGGCAAGAAGTCGAGACGTTGACCTTTTACTCAAACGTTCCTGTCAGTCTGTCTGCCAAGATGTCTTGAATGTGACTGCAGCTAGCTGCTGATAATGTTACATGAACTATTACCAGTAGAACAGCAACTAAAAAATCAGTACTGTACTGTGGTTTTTACATTCTGATACCGTAATAGGTTTGTGAGAATGTCGCTGGACTACATGTAAAAGCCACACAGGCCAGTATCTATAGGCTGTAGATTTTTAATTTTATTAACACCTTTAAAAATATGCCAGGATAATCATTGCTTTTTAACAGTTAACTCTAAATGTATACCCTATAGCTACTGCAGTTTGACAGTTCTTTTTATAAGGATTTTAGTTCCATTTTAGCTACCAGTATATAGGGTGTTTGCTACACTTTTGAGCTGCTATCTGTAATGTTTGTAATGCTGAGATAACTTTGTTTACTCAACCATTAACAAGAGATTTAGGGTTCGTCCATGATCACTTACCACAGCACGTCTTCATAAAACCTGCATGTGATATACTACTTTAGTATTTTTAAATCAAACTGTAATTCCTTGAAGTAGTGCAACACTGCAGGCAAAGTGTACATGCATTGTCATGCTTTGTCTCCAGATAAGCCTACTAATACTATAGTAGGTTGTTCTTTCAAAAGGATCATAGTCACAGTTGTGATGATTATGAGCTGAAGCAACATACCTGCCCCACCACCTCAGACATATATAACAATTTGGCTAAAACTTCCTTTTACAATATATAACTTTGTGATAGATTTTGGATTGAAATAAATACATAAAACCCAGTTTTTCTGTTTGAAACTTTGAGCAGCTGTGGGCATGTGGAAGCTTTCATTGCCACATTCCTGAGGCATGCCAGATCCACATTCCATAGGACAAACATCCTGAGGGCTGTACCATCAGACAAATTCTTGGGGGTGGGGACAGGTGGGCGGCAAATGAGACCTGGCTGAACCCCCTCTATTCTGTTGACTTACAAATACGCTCTTATTCTTAAGACTAATTCTGATTCAAAAATATCATATCCAACATTCCAACTTAAATTGTTAGGCTTACCAGGATTCAGCATCAACATTATATTACTAGTAATAATTTCTGTATATAGCAAATAAATGGACAAACATATATCTAGTGGTTTCTTTTGATTTTATATTATGATTTTATTTGATAGGATACATTCACTGCATTTAACACTGAACTTGTAGTCATCATGATTGTGAACACTGAGCCAGTGCCAATCATCTTGGAGTGGCCTTTAAAAGTTTTGAAACAGTCCCTTGCCCTAGAGCAGAGTTGACAGGGTCAACAAGCAATTGGAACCAGAAGGTTTACAAAACTTATCTCTGGTCAAATTTCAGGGGGACATTGTACGTATATTTTTGTACACTCACTGAGCCAAAGCTAAGTTATACAGTGGAGCATACAAAACAAAAAAGATATTTATTTTGACAATACCTCATGTGATCAAACCATTATTAACCCATTTATGGCTGTTCGACATGTAAGTTTGATCAAATCATTTTCATTTGGTACAATTTCTTTAAAATAGAGCACCTCACTCATGATCATGTTTACAAAATTAACATGTAACAGTAAGAAACGGATGCAGTGGTATTGGCCAGATGTGGTCCTTCAGCAAGGCACGAGGGCAAGACTAGGTTATTTTCTTTCAAGCAATGTCACCTACGATAATTCCAAACACGGTCAATGGATTAAGTCTTGGAGTATGGATGCAAAGTGGCTATTTGCCTTTGTCCCAGATATTCCATAAAGCTACTGTGAAACCTAGATGGCAGGACAGAAGATGAATATAAATAGGCAGAGATAGGAAAAGCACGGTTTTTAATTTAAAGGGATAACGTTAACATTACACCCCCTTTAAACAATCTTAAGTGGCTGGGAGAGTACATTTCACTGCTTGTCAAGTCATCGAAAAAAAGTCCTAAGAGTCCTAAGAGGTTGAATATATGGGGGGACGAAATTTTCGTGACACCTTGTGAACTTTTAAGACGTAATAGGCCTTATTTGGTTTCAATGTTTGCATTCTTCACCCCACTACACAGTGGGGGATTAATGGATCGTACCATTCCATGAACAGGGTAACATTACACAAAACAAGAGTCTCTATAAAATTCCCACAAGTAGCCCCCTTAAAAATCAAAGACACTGAAACATCTTATGTGTGTAAAGAGATATATGCATTTAAAATTCGCGAATACGAATGTACATGTACCTTATTCATGTAGCGCCCCATACCATAATACATGTGAGAGTTAGGGGGTCTTGAAAATATCACAGACACAGAAAAGGGGTGCCTCTCTTTTCTACAAGAAGTTCCCAAACCACCAGCTAATTGCTTCAATTAACATTCTGTTGAGCGTATGTCGATAGATGTTAGATCTATGTGGCTTGACTATACAGGACGTAAAGTTGGCCTTCTTGTTTGTTCGGGCACTGTACTTCACTGTCTAGCAAGCAGAATCCAAGACATGCCCCACCCTCCCAGTCCCCCACAAATAACGGGACATGTCTCACCAAATTATGGGCCACATTTGTTCAAAGCCTACCTGTAAAACGTCCTCTTCTTGTAGAGAAACTTCAAATTGGTCGTGGATGTTGCAAGACTCTGTAGTCGCCTCAGGTACGCCGATATTTATAAACTTTCTTCCGTCCTCCTCAGAGATCCGATCGTGCAGTGGTCGCCCTTATTTGCCAATGGAACACAAGGCCCCCTACGTCACCAAGCGTCTTTGTTTACCTTGCCATTAGAGTGACTCCCAATCCCCAGTGGCATGACGCAAAGTAGGCATACGATATAAATTTGCCCTGCCTATACTCTAGAAAGGTTACAGAGTGCACAAAATCCACCATAGAGGGTGAAGAATATTAGGATATCTTACTGTTTTAGAACGATCAACAACCTTAACTTAACGTTAACTGTTATCGATATCCTTACTCCAGCTCAAATAATCAACCATGCTTGACCATGCCCATCGAGTTGTATGAAGACGGGTCCAATTCCCATGGTCCCGCGATCTTGCGGGGGGTAGAATTTTGGGCTAACAAAAAAGTCGCAAGTTCCTATACAATTTGTAATAATATTTATCCAACATAATGCAACTTTCCATATCCCCTCTTAATCTAGCCATTGGTCGATTTCTCAAGCTAGCCAATAAAGGGTAGGAGGGCTAATGTTAGACAGTCAGAAACTTACTTTAATCTTTTTGATATCATAAAACGTACACATGTACATATCACGTTCAGTAACGCCGTTAACGTTAGAACTATCGTCATGCCGAATATTAGATTGCACGTGTATTTCGTGTTTTTTTTTTAAATGAAGAAAAGTAATCGCTAACGTTATCGTTAATTTCTGTTTAGGCCAAGTTGATTTGATTATATGGATGACATCCACGCGCGCATGAATTTTCGGCCGTTTCCAAAAAAAAAAAGTTTTCAACCATACTGTAAATCGTACAAAACAGTTGCAAAATGAGCAAAAATATACCATAAGTTACAAAAAAATTAATATAAACTATACCAATGTCGTAGAATGCCAAAATCAAACGAAAAAAGACGAAATTGTAAAGAAATGAACTTGAAGACTAGATTATTGGCCAAACCATATGCTGTGCCATTTGCTCAACCCTCATGACCACGTAGATTTCATAATGAAAAGAACTTTTTTTTGCCAAAACTTTTTTTTATTCGCACGCGCGCATCAGTTTTGGGGCTCCCGGAGGATGTCATCCATATAATCAAATCAACATGGCCTTAGAAAAGGATCCACAAATTGTAAGTCACAAATGATGTTATTTAAATGACAGTCAATAGATGGCGCTGTTGCTTCGCCTCTTGCGGACGTCTGCATCAACCGAGCCAACACAGAACAGAGCAAAATTAGCTTGAAACTAGTTCCCGGTTGGGCGCAGTAAGCCAGGATTCCTCCGCACACCTTCTACAAACTCCTTCAACTTCAACGTACCGTCTCCGTCAACATCCACCTCCTGTACAGCAAACATATGGTACAAACTGACGTTAACCATGTGATTCTTGTCAAATTTTACAATGTAAATCGTCCGACGGTCCACTGATCCAAATGGTAACTAACGATGGGAACATGTTATGACAAACATTATTAGCTTCTCGTTGACACTTGATAGCTATCCGATCTATACTTAGACCTGTATAATATCCTTGCTTGAATCAAAACTGTCCGACATTTCCTGTAGATTTATGTACACTGACAAAGTCGCCTTTGTGCTATATTTTGAGGAAGAGTCTTATCTGGAACTGTTCCACCCATCAGGACGGCAAAGTCTGAAATAGTTTCCAAAGCCAATTGTGTGCATCTGACGTTGATAGAAATGCTAAAATTCACATAAAATATTATATAGTATTCTGTTGTCCGTATGTAGATGATCTGTGTACTAGTAGCCGTTCTATCGGCGTATCTTGGTCGTAAAAACGGAATGTAACTTCCCGTGAATATCTTATCTGCAACTGTCTCCAGATGTTCGTCTAATGCATCCACGTTCTCCACTGCCATCTCAGGGTAGCGCAACTCGTGCATCATCTGTCAGATAAAACCGTACATTTATTACGCACTCACTAACGCAAACTACGGCTGGATTAGGCATGTAGGGCCGTCGACAAGCTACTCTGAATCCCCAGATGTAACATAAGCTTTCTATTTCCTTAGGCTTTCGTGTTCTATACTACTGGTGATTGTAAGCATGGATTAGGCTTAATTGCAATAAAGACAATTAACGAGCGAAATACAGCCAAAGGAAAGCTTGAAACTCATGAAAAGACCAAGAGATTTATTCGACCGACATTCGGTGACCGCCTGTCGCCTTCCTCAGAACAAATCTGACTGGTTCACTGGTACATGGTTGCACATTGCACAGCACAGGCGTTGATATATGTAATAGAGATGCGTTCCCAAACGAAAACTATTGTTTGCAAAGTATTTACCTATCCACGCGGTTACAGGAAACAGTAACTACATGTTATTTTCTAGCAACGTATCCAAACATTGGGAACTTCTGAAAATCTGAAAAGACATGGCCTTCACCTTTAAGACACGGACGAGCTCCTGCTTGGTTACGGAACCGTTACTATCCAGGTCATACATGTTGAAGATCCACTTCAGTCTCTCCACCGTGGTTCCCCGCATGAGCGCGCTCAGCCCGATTATAAACTCACGAAAATCCACCTGTGCTCACGTAACAATGTCATATTTTCAATGTTGCAGGTGACGTTGTTTGGCTAAGCTTGTACAATGTCAATGACATCTAAAGACACTTATAAGAGCTTTATTTACTTATCGT
>NW_017804353.1:5771960-5938349 GCF_001625305.1 Branchiostoma belcheri
ACCCTATTGTCACTACAGTACTCCCCAGTAGGGTCACAACATTTTTACGATGCAGTACGCATTCTATATCGTTTTGGAAGATAAGTAAATAAAGCTCTTATAAGTGTCTTTAGATGTCATTGACATTGTACAAGCTTAGCCAAACAACGTCACCTGCAACAATGAAACATCATTCCTACATGTATAGTATATTATTCTTACATGTACATGTAGGATTTATATTTCAATATTTCTAGTTGTGCTCACACGGCGTTGGTTTCTCACATTTACCTTACTGTAAACCCCCGTTATCATTTCCAGTTAATCTTCATCATTGCATAATTAACCGTCCAGTGCATTGCCATGTTGATTTACAATGTGCAAGGAAATTCTACGAAAGCTTCTTGCAATGTGTTGGTATTTCTAACACGGACTACAGAAAGTGTATCTTTTTACAACGTAAGTATACAAATGTGGAAACAGATAGCTTATAAAACAGCTGTATCTTACCGAACCGCTAGCATCCCTGTCGAAAGTGCGGAATATCTGCCGAGCTAAGGTGACTTTTTCCTCCTGCCTACCCATCTTGAAAGACTCCGTGAAATAGTGCAAGAAGCGTTGTTCGCTGTATGTAAGGAAATTCAAGAGATACGGCTCAGAGACGAGTTGTGCATGGTGGAGACAAGACTATTTCGTAAAATCCTGCGTTTTCAAAGTAAGGTGCTAGTAATAACATAATGAAAATATTTGACTAAAAAGATTTTTACTTGCCCCTATTGTCCAGCTTTAAACTAAAGAATTCCTCAAATACGAATGAACAAAGAAATGTCAGACTCGCATCTATGCTGTTAGTAACAGGGAGGTATACGTAGTAACCGACCTCAGCAGTCCATCCGGACAATCCTTTATGAAGCGTTTGTACCATTCCTTCACCTCCTCCTCGTTGAAGTACGTGATTCTGGTCAGCTGAAGCACCAGGCGCCGTAGTTCGAAGGACCCGAGCTTCTTTCTTCTGCCTGCCGCCTGCTGTGACGTGCAGCTGGCCCTGCCGACGCCGCTGCCCATGTTGATGTACTTGTTGAGAAATTATATAGCCGACACGACGTCTCACTAGAGCAGGCTCGTCCGGTTGTATAGCTCATTGCTATCTGATGATCTTACCGAATCATTCATTTCGATGCTTTTAGGTTGGGCATCCCCTCCCGGCAATGCGTCTTAGCGATCTTTGACTTTGCAAAGTTATCATATCTGATACAAGGTGATGAATATTGGTGAGTTACAGACACTTTGTACAGTTCAGAGTATGGCGATAGTTGACTGTAGCAAATAGAGTCGACTAACAACAAAATGTGTCATTGGTTGACCTGATTCCGAATGTTTTATCTGTTATGTACCTCAATATCCAGGATGATGAAATTACAATCATTACAAATAAAGGATTATTATAAGTCTGTATGTAATACCGACTGATATAATTTTTGGTCAGTCTAATGTTCGCATATTCGGTTACGAATGCAACATGCAAGTCAACAGTGTGCAGAACAAAATGTATCATTGCATAGATAAGATCAAAGTAGGTCGGAATCAGGCATCTGAAACTTATCAACGGATTAAACGTACCAGTATATGATGTCAATGTTCACTTAACCACGCTATCTTCAGCTTTGGTCAGTGATCATTACTCGTCGGCGTCTCTGAAGCTGCTGTCTGTTGGGAACTATACATGATCCGTTATTCAGGCGTACGTCCTATCACCACTGTGTGCAAGTCAACCGAAACTTCATCCATATTCCCCAGAAACAATCTCCCCAGGATTTCTGATTAATATCTAAAGCCCACCTTACAGAAGTATTACAACGGTCGAAAATATTCAAGCCCTTATTCATTTTGATAGAAAATATCAATATCGCCTAATCTCCATATTCTGTATTTTAAATTCATTTTAGACTTAATTTTGGCATCAAGAATAAAGCTGGCCAATTTAAAGGGAAGAGAAAACAGCAATATTTACTAGTATAGTTTGAGGCGATTCGCCTGTCACCACAAAGGTACAGATGAGTCGGTACATAAGAGAGTTCCTACATGTAGATAGCACTTTTGCCAAGGGGTAAGAGGGGCACACATCAAAGTGTGTTTGACATGCCGGCTGGCACTAAGCTGGAGATAGTACATAAAACAGTGCACCAGACCACGGGTCAGAAAACAATGGCCCTTGGATAGTCTAATACCGCCTCTAAAAGCGTGTTCATCATCAGATAGGTTTGCTTTATGTCTGTCAACACAGTGCAGGGATAATGGAAGCCTTTTAGCCACCTGGATCTAAGGTAGCACATATACTCTTGATACATGTGGATATTCATTCTATTTGTCAAGTTCTGTTGTGGTCAGACTGGTAAATTTGTGTCTTTCATGAAAAATGTGCCAATATGAAAATAATAGTTAAACTTTAAATTAACGTGCATGTTTATGTGTATGAAGCTTGTGTTGGTACACAGCATTATGGGAAAAACAAATGCAATACGATTTCAAAGCACACAAAAGAAAGAAGATTGAAACAGACTGTCGAGCTGAATCGGAATTTAATACTTGGCCATGCATATACAAAGCACAAAAATAATTGTTACTTTGATCGTTTTACGGAAGCGACAAGTAATGATGCCATTGGGAAACAGCCCTACAAAATCCATATACATGTATATAGCCTGGCTAAATCGCGCGCTCCTAGCGGCTGGCCCACCCGACAATTGCCGTCAATTACCTGTAGCCAGTGAGGGATCGTGCAAACACAGGCTACCAAATACAGCCAAACCTAAACTAAAGCATTCCTCTCTACTGTTGGAACGTTACAACATGGCTATTACAGCTTAGTGACAATGTACCAGAAGGTAAACTGCGAGTATTGTTGTCTCTATTTTCCCAGGTGCAGAAGTGCCTTGCTGCGGACGTCCCTACAGCCGTTCTCAGAATACTTCACACCATCAGTCTCTAGGAAGGAAATCTCCTCCGAGATTCTGTCCCACATCTCCTGTGATAACAACACAAAGAAGCAGCGTTAACACATGACATCACCATTGACAAATCAGATGAAAAGATACTCACAACACATGATTTTGTTGTCAGCTAATTACGATATTTTTTTGTGTTCAATTACAGTGATTCATCAAGATACCATGTAGAACAGCAAACAAACACTACATTATAATTCCTATATATGGTCTCCACAAACCAATGGGTACAGAAAGACATGAGGTAGTGTTGCAAAAGGAGTAGGATTATATTGATGGCTGTCATATCTGTTGTGCATGGTGCACGTACAAACTACACGAATATGAATGTTGTTTTTTTGTGATTATCCATTACAAGAACAAGTTTCTGTGGAACTACTCACCCCGGTAAGCCTATAATCCCTTAGGTCATTAATCACGTCATCGATACACTCCTTCACCTCCTTCAGCTCGAGCGGGAGGAAGGGAACCACGTGCACCAGACTGTGCTTCAACAGGGAGGCGTGCCACAGGCCCGTCTTCTTATCGGTTCCTAGTGATCATAGGAAGGAAGGAGGGAGTAACGTTACACAGTATCTATTACACAGAAACGTGCCTGGTGTAGACTCGATGTTTTACTTTTAGACGTGACCGAAATGCAATTTTTCAACTTCAATCAAATGGCTCGTTGACCATTTGATGGATGGATGTTCGTCACCAGCTTGTCACTGATCAACCAACGCATCCTACTAGTAGTTATGTATTCATTGTTTGTTAATTTCTTTATAAAGGCTGAATAGTTGGATGCTTTGATCAGTGAGATGTCTAGATTTATGCATATATAGCACAGCAAAGTGGAACTGTAAAGATGCAATGTTTGAAAATAACAATTCAAATGAACACAAATATAAAGTACACTAACCATCGGTGGTCTCTGCACTCTGCTTGATAATGTTTTCAAACTGCTTGATCCCGAAGTCCTTCCGATCGGTTCCACCCTTACGAAGTTCGATGAATTTTCCAGTAATCGTGCCGGCCGCCGTGTTGCTAGAACAATTGAACCACTTCGTTATAAATGACGCTACAACAATGTACTGCTACATAAGACAAAGTCTGGATTTGTAATTGATATGATATCAATTTACCGGTAGATTGGACATTGGCAAGGCTATGACTACAGCGGCGAAGATGATGATGATGATGAAGGCTCTGACTGCACTGGAACAAACATTGTGACAGCCTTGATGGCAAATAAGAAACAAAATCACTTTAGATACCTCAGGAACAGAAACATGGCCTTGTTGAAGTTCTGTCCGTCGACTGGACCCACGTCCACGTAGGGTTTGATGGTGTCGATGAGACCCTCTGGCATCTTGTCGGTCTCGTCGAAGATGAAGAGAGTTCGGGGACAACTCCGGATGGCCTCGGGGATGAGTCGGTGCAACATGTCCAGTAGACGACAACCATTTAAACAGCATTTGCAGCAACAGATTCAGAATTACATAACTGTACGTATTCTAGCTCTATTATTAACGACGCTGCTAGGGAGATCTAACCATGATAGTTTGAAAGAAGCCCATTGTTTTGTCCGTTTTCGATGCCTATTGTGCAATTACCGATTCAGTATGATAGTAACGCTCGTCAATCATATCCATGGGAGTAGAAATTTGTTGAACACAGAATTCAATAGATTTTGACAGATTATCGTTATTTTTTCTCTTAAAGTCTTTGTTTATAGCCATAGCCTATGAAAAGGTTAATGCCTAGATACCTTATATCCCTTGATGTTGTCAGAATCGTGATGAGGAAAGTGCTTTGTGGCGGTGAACGCGCGGACGCAGGGGGAGTTGAGTCCATCTAAGAAGAGGCTGTCGGCGATCATCCCTCCGACGTAGTTCTTCCCCACTCCTTGCAGGCCGTGGAAGGACATCGCCAGGGCTCTTTCCGGGGATTTGTCGACATGGTCCGTGATGTAGCGAACCACTATGTTCTGCACTAGTGGCTGGCCGTGTAGTTTCCGCTGTATGGTCTCGTCCAAACCTAAAAAGAATATTTAGATTGCCCATTCTATTCCGTGAATATTCTTAAGCTTCGCCTTGTTTCATCTAGCCTCATAATTCGGCCTTTAATTTTTTTTGTGCATGGTAATGGTATTTTCCATTCATAAAATTGTGTTAGATTGGTCAGTAAAATCCATTGGTGAGCCTGTTGTTAACGTTAAAAGAATGTAAACAAACCTGCTTCCCTAAGCCCCGTGGGTTTTTGTGAAGCTCCAATGTACGTGAACCCACTTCACAAAATTTGACTAATACAACATTTATGCGTGAGCCAATCGTACAACAAGGTCATTTTGTTTCGAGACATTAGCAAGCAACATGGGAGTATATGAATGTGTGTGATCGGAGGGGGGATAACAGAGAGACGTTACAGAGCTTATATAACTGCACCAGAATTATAGTGTTTTGACTGCACATGACTAAGTTCGTTTGAAATTTTGACCAGATATCTTGGATAGACAATATCATGACCAACGTTTTACCGATCAAATATTTATGCCACACATTAATACATGTTCAAACATAATGCCGCACAGTATTTGTGAACAAAAAAATGTGTCAATCATCGATCAAATCACAAACACAAAGGATGTCTGGGATGAAGTCGTTTACCAGTATACCAGTGACGTTCTCTCTCATTGCTGATGACATTTACACGTCTGTCGTCCAGTCTGTTTCTGCATAAAGTTACTAGTACTAGTTATGTGGGAGCTGATCTGTGTGGTACTCACGCGTCATGTTCGGTTTGAACTGTCCGCCACAGTTGTCTGGTACTGTGATGAAAACGATCACCAAGACGGCCAAAACAAGCACGGTCACGGCTGACGTCATCACCGGTCGAGCCCTTGCCTGGTTGATTGGCCATTCTAACACACGCCTGACACGACCGGGCTCTTGGTGAAGCTCGTTGGCCCTCAGAATCAGGAAATGGGCCAGGCGGACCCAGGACTGATGCTGCTGGACGTTCAGCTCTGCCAGGCCGAGCAGAAGCCGTGGGTTTCGGTTGTGACACAGGACCCTTAGCTTCTCCTCTATTTCACTGATCGTCAGGCCCCTTAGCGGCTGCCCGGCATCAAACTGAGCCGGTTGGCTCGGCAGTGGACACGCATCTGTACGTTTAGCGCTCTCAACTGCCGGGAGGAAGTTTTTGCCCGGACCAAGTGACGCTCCAGGGAGCAAGATCGTCGCCATCGTCAGGTGTTTGAGGACTTTCGTCAGGTGTGCTGGCCAACGAAACGTATGAAGACAGCCTGTAAAGCAACACACAACAGGCAAACACAGGTGATCACTATCCAATCACAGGTACACACGCTAGTTCCTCTTTTGCAGTATCGATGGGTGACTCACTGTTGGTCATGCACTGCTAAAATGTTTATAGCAACCACTGACTTGGGGGCATACTAAGAATCCGTGTTCTTTCAACCTCCAGGTACATAATAGCTGTGCTTTCATTATCTTCGTTGTGTTCATTGTCTAGATCACTATTTGCCTGCCGCCCCCGTGACTTCTTTCACTTTTGTCTACCGTCAGACTTCGAGCGTCCTCTCTGGCTTAAGTCAGGAATCTCCCCCACGGATACGAAAAGGGAACCCATCATCGAAGATTTCTACTTAACTTGAGTGAGTTACCTTCCTCTTTTTGAGTTTCTATGAATCAGACTAGTCATCCTCACATATTAAGTGCAAAAAGGGCTTTCTATAGACATATTTACAGTCTTAATTCTTACTGCACGGAAAACATTTCAGACCTGATGTTTATAGAGCCATTCAGACCTATTCAAGCAAAGCAAACGTATGTAACATAGGACGTTGGGTTGTTGACGACCCATGTCGCTCGTCTTGGGAATTTCCGTCACGTATACGAAAGGCCGGGGAAAACCTTTACCGAAGATTCAAGGTTAATTTGGCAGAGGTAAGTCTTGTGATGGCCCAGACAAATAAGTATAAGACGTTCAACAAACCTCTCAGAAGAGAGTATGAAGACTTGCAGAGTAAAAACTAACATATGCTCCCTGGTCATCACGCCGTCATGCACCTTGACCCTACTGTAATTATAAAGTAAACTAAGTGTTTCTATGGACAGTCTCGATCGGTGTTTGTATTACACGGATCCATTCAGGTAAAGCAAACTGTACATTGGACGTTGACTTGTTGGCCCGTGTCGTCTTCCATCATACGAAAGGGGAACCTTTACCGAAGATTCACGGTTAACTTGGCGGAGGTAAGTCTTGTGATGGCCTAGAAAATAGATATCTAAGACGTCCAGGAAACCTTTAAGAAGAGAGTATAACAAGAGTTGCAGGTCGTTGCAGTTACACATCGTGGCGTGGTGCACCTTGAAAAAGAGGAACAAGGCGTTACTCAGATTTACTGGGATGTCCGGTGACTTAACAAGGGCTATCCTTTGGTCATACGAATAGAAACGTACAATGTACATGTACATAAACACGTCATCATTACAATTTCCTGGTATCGCTCATGTCTTGCACAGATCCCCCAAGTTTCAGGCAGGACCGATGGAGGGACGGAGTGGTGTCGAGGTGCTGCGGGAGGGGACGAGTCTGAGGGGGAAAGACATCATTCCTGAACTGCTTCTCATCGACGACCCTGCGCCGGTCTCATACAATAGGTAATGCCTTAATCACTATTTGAAAAGGCCCCTACTGGCCTCTGAACTCGGGGGATACCGACTGTTCTGATTGCAAATATATTTTCCTTCACACTGACCTTTCACCGGGACCCGGTGTGTGTGTGTGTGTGTGTGTGTGTGTGTGTGTGTGTGTGTGTGTGTCTGTGTGTGTGTGTGCATGTGCGCGCGTGTCTGTGCACCTGTGTGCGCGCGCGTGTGTGTGTGTGTATGTGAGTGTATGAGACGCTGAGGTAAGGGGGTAGCTATATCTTCGCAAGTGCAAATCGGAGCCGTCTAGATATATTTTTTGGCACTGAACAAAATATGCCGGTGTTTCATCGTGTTCAGACCTTACTGGAGTTCCTCCTTCTTCTCCAGCTTAGCCTCCTCTTTCTCTTTTCCGTCTTTACTCCTTCTTAAACCAACACTGTTTTTTCTGTCAGGTTTCATGCAGACGTTCCCCTGGAGAAGATGGCAGCCCAGGAGATCAGCAGACGGATCGAGCTTCTGACCGGCTACAGCACGGCGCGGCTACAGGAGCTGGTGCGGGGAGGAGCGCCACCTGTGCGGGGAGGAGCGCCGCTGGAGGGGCGCCGGCTCTACATGCTCGCGCATCTGCTCATAGCTAAGGCCAACAAAACTTCTGGCGGTCAGGGAGCTGGCGAGATTGGGTTCCCCGCTTTCCCTGGGTTGAATATTTTGAAACCCCTTTTGTTTGTCGCTCTTGTGGTTCTTGTTTTTGGCGCCATGGTTCCTTGGGTCCGAAGTCCAAGGGATAATACCACAACTACTGTTGATAATTCAGAGAAAAAGGAAACAAAACTCGCACCACCGGTATACGTAGAATCGCCTCCTCCCACAAAAATGGAAATCTTTGAAACACGATTTTCCAAGCTGACTAAAAAATTCTCCCAACAGAAAGCAGACGTTTTTGAACCCCTCAAAACAAAACTAACTCCCGTTGTCAGTGAGGAAGGAAGCGCCCTTCTGACTATCACAGGCCCAGGTCCAACCGCCAGAGCCATGGCTGAATCCCTCCCGTGGGTTCTGTCCAGAGCTTTTGTTAGCATAGATCCTCTTCAGTTCGGTAGCTTAGGTTCTGAGCACCGAAACCAAGTCATTGACGAGGTCATGAAGGCGTGGGCAGATGGTCCTCACGATGTTCTGATCGTCCAGGAGCCGGGCAGGCTGCCAACTGACGTGTTGGAGGCGATTGTAGGGCGGTGCCGAACAGCCATGGGCAAGCACGGTGTCGTCATAGCCTGGGGAGAGTCGGGGATGGACCTACTGTCGGGCTGTGGCGGGGTGACTGCACTAGACGTGACGAGGGAGACCGGGCTAGCACAACCTCCACCTATCACAACTGGTAAGGCCTACAAGAAAATTCTCTGATTCTTTTATTATAGCAAAGGAGCAACTGTAACTGGATCTCTTTTCATGAACACAGGTCCTTGTTATAGAGGTAGTTTTTTCTCAGGTAGATGCTGTCAAATACTTATCTAGTACTGAAGATTTTAAAGGCTTATAGTTATGGTCATATGTTCCAAATGTACTGTGTAACTGCACATTGTGTTTTTGTTATTTACAGCAATTGCATATCATACATATACCTATGAACTACGAACATTGTGTAACTGCACATGGTGTTTGTAATGTTTTCCACTACAGGAGACCATGAAGCCTCCATCAGCGCGTTGAAGAAGACCTTCCCGTCCCAGTCAGCACGGCTGTGGCGGGTCTCGGACTTCGTGATCGGCCAGCACCTGCGGGACAGCGACCCCCGCCAGCCCGCCATGCTGATCCTCGCCGGGCTGCCGGGCGCCAACAGGACGGTCCACCAGCTAGCGGAGGGCCTGGCCATGGTATGTGCACTTCTACCTTACATCCGGCAGGTGGCGCTGGTGTTCTTACTACCTCTGTGTACTGTTCAACATTACATGTCTACACAACATGTAGAGTTTACAAATACATGTACATGTCTGTTAGCAACCGGCTTTGCTCCCACCAGCTAAACAAGCATTTATGGCAGAAGCACATGAAACATAGAGCTAACCAGAACCAGCTATACGTATTTCAGGTAACAACTAAAAACAATGCCAGCATGATCGTTAATGTAAATGGATCTTGATATCGAGATTGCATGTTAAGAGTTAACTCCCCTAATTGATCGACAAAGATTACCATGATCGACCATGTATCGTGGTGGATCTCCTGTAACATTTCACCCCGTTTCTCTCTAGATCTACTCAGAGGAACCCCTGGTCATCAACAGTCGCCAGTTCAGCCGGGTGGACCCAGCCCGAGGCAAGCTCCATCTGGACCGGGCGCTGGACTCGGCGTTCCGCGGGGGCAGACGTGCCGCCGTCCTGACCGAGCTGGACGCGCTCCCGCCCGGCGCCGCCATGATGCTCCACTCCTACTGCGACCACGACAGCGCGCAGTATAAGGACGTGGCCTACTTCATGACGCTGCAATTAAGGTAATCATCCAGCAATACACAAGACACACCGGCATACATATGGGCCAGTGTTGTAGCTATCATTTATGAGATGGAAATCATTTTCACGGCAAGACCACTTTAATGATTGTCTAATTTTCCACCAGCTATTTTGCATGTTTTCCTGCAGCTATTTTACGTTATGTTCTATCTTTGCACTTTCTTTCACGGTGGGTCCTTACTGACTACTTATGATCGCCCTCTAGCGTTTCTCACCCGAACTGTTGGTTGTGTTGCAGGGAGCCTGTCGCCCCCGGCCTGACGGCGGCGGGGCAGGACCGGGTGGTGCGGGAACGCCTGCGGGAGGCGTGGGCGCCGCTGGGCGGGGAGAAACGGGACCCTCTCATCAGCAGGATCGCCACCATGATCGTTCTGGTCCAGCAAGAGGATAGCTTTGATGTATTTTCAGACGTCTAAAACTCGTGTATGTTCTCAGAAAGAAGGGGAAATTCTAGCTATAGACTTGTCACTCGAGGTAGTACAAATTAATGATATAAGCCTGCTCTTTGACAAAAGCTGCATGTAGTATGTGTCTGAAGATACAAAGTACAAAGCGCTGCCTTGAATAGGTATCCCTCAAATGTTTTAATATCGTTTTGCTCAACTAGAAAAGGAAAAGCCAGCAAAACATTACATAAAACTGTTACACATTGTCTATGATTAAGAAATTCCTTACAGACTTTGAAGAAATCCAATCAATGTAGATACCATAGTTTTCAACTTCTGATGCACTACTAGAATGTTGTAGTTATGTATACTACTGCAGTTACAAGTAGACATTGAATCCCTGTCATTAGTTTGCGTTTCTTTTGTATCTTTTCTTAATAAGAAATTTAGGGGTAAAGAAGTACAGGCATTTTAGAATACAATTTTAGTCTGGGCTAAAGCTTCTACTAGAGTAACACAGGGTGTAAAACTGAGTCTGAAGCAAAAATATAGAACAGTCGATTATATATAGTATATATAGTATATATAATCGACTGTTCTATGTGCATACATGTAAACAGCATGGATAGGTATATAATATACCTATCCATGCTGTTTCCATGTATTCACGTAGTGAAAAAGAGCCTCCAGGCATGATACAATACCACTCATTGTCACGACTGCCTTCCTGTTGTAAAGTAGGAATCAGCAATACATAAACCTTAAAACTCTTCCCTCAAGCTTCGCACGGAAAGTTCCATAAATATATAGACAGACCATGCAAGAATCTTATGACATCGCACTAATACTTACCCATGACAAAGAATTCAGTTTTGTTGCAGTGGCGAGAATTGCAACGTGCTGTATCTACTTTTGTCATGGTTGATTCCGATTGCGTGAGTCACGAAGAAGGCGTTTGGAGAAATTGCAAAAGAGGCTTTTCTCTATCTATATTACCGCCATCTGTACAATACCATTTAAATCGGGACGTCTACACGTATATTCTACCTTGACCATTGTGACGACTTGGTTTTGTGTATGGCGTGACACATTACCAGGTAACAAATCTTACTGTGCGACTCGTTTGCCTCTGCTTGATCAAAGTCAGTCCGTGTCCTAGTGTAGAAGCTAGACCCACAGTCGGACCCAATTTCTTTGTGGATTGTTCAGGGGAGATATAATTTCCACACTATTTCCTTCATTTGTCGTCCTCAACACTTACCAATCATAGCGATGATGCTGGCAATTTGTCTTGTCCTCGCTACCCTGCTCGTGAGAGAGAGTCAGTGTATAGACGCCGAGGAACGGGCCCTCCGGAGTATGGAGCGGTACATGAACATCCCGCCTGTACCCAACACTCGACTCAAGCTGCATCGGATGTCTAGTTTTCAGGTGAGTTTCACCGCAAAAATGTTGAAGGAAAGAAAGCCTATAGTGTTTAAACTTAAATCAAGGTGGTAATAGCCTAAATATATATTTGTTTTTCTACTCGTGTCTTCAGTGTGACCAGCTGCAGTTCAATTCGTGAGGCTATGCAAAATCCTCATGGCATTAATTGTTACACAAACGTCATTAAGTGTTCCGAAATCTACACATGTACAGATAGATCAATTTTCAACACAAATCCGCGTTTGTGACAAATGTATTGTAATAACTGATAAATTGACAGCTCTTAGCAAGCCGGGAAAGGCATGACATACAAATTATATTGCATGCAAATTCTAAATGTCATGCATTGAATGTGAATGCACTTGTTCCAGGTAAACCATCATTTCCAGTGTTCTCAGCTCTGCTATCTCACCCCCGGGTGTCAGTCTTACAACTACCGTAAAGCAGACGGCATCTGTGAGCTGAACAACAGCACCAGGGACGATTCTGTGTTCTTCACTAAAACAGAGGAGGGATGGGACCACTACGAACGCTACTCTGCTCTCATCTCCAGGGTAACTCTTCCAGATGTTCTCCACTTTAAAAGGCTTGTATGATATCTTCTAGCGAATCGGGCATAACAATTTAATATTTTTGTAACCATCCGATTTGTAACGGCAACCCCGAAAAAACAATTGCACCCAGGCTAAGACTACACATCAGGACAGGGACAACTCTTTACCTTTGTAAGCATGTAGATTCTATTATGAAGCTATCTTAATTCTATAGAAGCCCCAAATCATCCTACAAACAGTGACACTATTGCTGTCACGTCACATTTTCTTGATACACAGCAGGATAGTAGCCTGGGTACCATCCTAGTTAGTTACGTCCACTCCCACAGTCGCTACCGACAAAATAGTGACATTGGTTAGTCGGTAGCGACTGTGGGAGCGGACATAACTAACCAGGATGGTACCCAGGCTAGCAGAATAGGCTAAAAGCATCGTAACTTACTGATGGCTCATGTAACGTGAAAAGACACCTGATTTTTGTTCCCCAGTCTTTGTGGTACGAGTGTTACCACACCAACCCCTGCGTGAAAGGTTCGATCTGCGTCCGTAAGCTGCTGATGGGGCGGGAACCGGAGAGATCACCCCGGGCACCTCTCTGTGTGTGCAGGGAGGGCTTCTCAGGGGCGTACTGCGAAAATGGGAGGTCGAAATACCCCTTAATGAAAAGTAAGAAAAATCAGCTCTTTTTGTGAAGAATGTGTAGCATGTAAAGTGTTATATAATCTTTACAAAGTAACTTACATTCACGTCTGCTCCACTTCTGGGACATCGTTTCATTGTAATGCATTTGCATGTTTACATAAAAGGTAAATTTAACACGAAAACTTTTCACCTGCATGTGTATTCCTTTCGAGGAAATCTGACTCCAAACGTCCAGGATACAGTTTATGTGAAACATCGTATACACAAACAAAATGTTGCCTTCTAACCGGATACGGGTAAATAACCCCCTCGTAGAAGGATATCTATGTGAAGTCAGCATACTTCCGAATAAATGATTTACACACTGCAAAAGCACGTAAATATGGCCGAATATGGAATGTATTCTGTTCCAGGAAAAGTATCGTGTGACGCAGTTCAGTACGGATCCAGTGGAAGTATTTGGAGCCCAAACTATCCCATGGTACACAGATTCTTTGACAAAAAATGACAATAATAAAATAGCTCACGAATAGAAGTGTAAATGTATCATATGTAGCAGAATGATAACATACCGAAAGCTTTTATTGTACATTTACAAGAACATTAAACGCAATTATGAAGAAGTACCTTGAAGTGGTATGCCTACTATCTATCTATCTATATAATTGATTTACGAATTTCTCAGATACGTAAGAGGGATGTTAAGTTTGTTGATAGTTTTTTTTTACATCGGCAATTGTAATTTGGAGTTAAGAGAATGGGTCTTCAGCCCATTGCTGTAAATGTCCTCTGCTCAACAGACCGAATGAATAAAACACAGACTTCAATGTTGCAGGCTTATAGCAACGGGAGCTGGTGTGACAGCAATGTGACGGTTGCAGAAGGACATGTAGTGGAGTTTACCTTTGACCCAGTATTCCAACTTGAACATCAACGCCACTGCCTTTACGATTACGTTCAGGTGAGTTACAAACTGACCGACTTCAGATTAGCATTAATATAGATCATCGATATGACACAGACCGATGTTTTTCATGTTTCTTTTCAATATTCACTTGTATGTAATACTAGTAAGATACTGCGGCTATCTTAAGTGGGGCATACAATGCGATTATCATACAATTCGCCGGTTCCCATGCACTTGGAAAGTTTAAGCGCTTCAACTAGTCGTTCTTTCAATAATCTTGTATCACTGTGGATGCTTATTTTGTACTCACTGTAATCATCGGCAATCAACTGCATTGTTGGTATTAAGACAAGACAGCTTACCACCATAACTGGTTTTCAATTGTTTGTTTGTTCGTTTATGTTTGTTCTTTAGCTGTCGGAGAATGGGGCCAACGCTAACCTCGGTCGGTACTGTGGGGACAACCATCCCGAGGGCCCCATCAGATCCTCTGGTCAGGAGATCACGGTAGAGTTCCGGTCAGACGATACCATTGTGGGTTCGGGGTTTCTGGTCAGCTGGAGGACCGTGCTGAAGGATGGTTAGTACTAAAACAACATCCACCAAATCTTTCCGTTAATAACGTAGGAGCAAGTCACAAAACAGAATGCACTGGTGCTATGTATACCATGTTGGGCACACTGATTTTCAGATGACCATGTATGTTGCCCTTCAATGGTGTTTTGAACATCTTTGAGTTCCTTGACAGTATCCTTGCTAGTATAGTATAGTATGATATGCAACAGTATCCTTTCTAGTATAGCTACAGTATGGCATACATGTATCAGTGACCTTGCTGGTATAGTATGATATAACAGTTGCTACTGTATATGATACGGTAAAATGATACGTTTCGTTCAAGGTCAGATCACAGCTTTCTGCTATTGACAGATATATTTACGTTCTATTCCTTGTATAGCATGCACGACTAAACACACGGGTACAGATCTCCAGTACAAGTGGGACCTCCCACCGCTCACGGGACCCCCCTTCACGTTTGAAGTGCAAGCGAGAACCGACGCCTATGTGGTGACTGCACCGCTAAACCAAGCCGCCGACGGTGACAATATGTACTCCATTATATTTGGTGGATGGGGAGGCGCAAAGTCTAGGATATACCGCTCCGGTAGCAACACGGAACTGGTCTCAACACCTGGTACGTTCTGTAGATAGATAACATAGTTCTGTTAATACATTGTACCTTTATTAGATGGACACTTGCTTCTCCCTAGCCTGGTTACCAAACGTATTATAGCTTCCGACCCGAGTCCTACATACTCTCGTCTACTCTAGTGTAGAACTCGGAAGCCTCCTACTCAGTGTCCCTGGTGTGCTCCCTCTCTCTGATGTACCTAGCATGCATTGCGGAAACACAAGCGCACACACACACACACACACACACACACACACACACACACACAGACAACCCTTCATAGGAGCAAAGTTAAAAAAAAACTAGAAAGGCCAATATTTGCTTTGGAGCAAATACAGCGATGGGTTCACCACATTTTACCACATGGCAGGGAAAGAATGAGAAACACAAGGGAAAACAATGATTTACATTGATATACCTATAATATGAAGTAACATACAACTAAAACAACAGTTGGATAGCTATTCCCTACTTTATTGGTTAGGATTTTTAATTGCATAATGCAAACTGTTGATTTTCAAAATAAAATAAAAAAGTTCATGCCCCGCATTCCAATGCTGGAGCAGAAAAGCTTGAAATACCTACCAAAACACTTGAATAAAGACATACTGTCAGTATGGAAATGCTCTGTGCAGGTGTTAATCAAGTTAAATCCCAACAGCCAATCAGCAAGAAATGCTCTGTGCAGGTGGAAATGCTCTGTGCAGGTGTTAATCAAGTTAAATCCCAACAGCCAATCAGCAAGAAGTATAGAGGAAAGCTGCATGCCTATTGGTTGATGCCCTGCATTCCATTGTGATGACTCATGCCCAGACGTGGTAAACACGGCAGACTAACACAGTAATACATTTGCTATAACACAGCCAAAAAACTCAAATAAAACCATTCTAAAAGCCTGTATCACAAAAATTTAAAAAACGCCTAGGGGTATTTGCCCACTGTACCTCCATACCAAATTTCAGGACCTTAGGCCCTAAAATGAAGAAGCTGAATCCATTTAAAAAATGGCAGGAGGAGGAGGAGAAGGAGGAAAAGGAGAAGAAACATCAGAAAAAGCAATATGGGTTCACCACCACTTCGTGGTGTGGTGAACCCATAAATATTCAAACACGGTGATTTCAATAGCTTCATAATCACTAACGTTGTATCATATACATCGTGCCTTCTCAGATATCCTCTCTGCTACACAGTACAAAGCCTTCTGGATTTCCTGGGACTCAGACGGTACCATTGCGGTTGGGAGGGGTGGCGAGGCAGACCCGTTTATGCGATGGGTGGACCCGAATCCTCTTCCGATTGGCCGCATCGGGTACTCTACTGCATATGGATCTTCCGGACAGTGGACTTTCTGTCCCACTGTCCGGCATGGAGGTAGAAAGAAAATGAGTTTTGGTATCTTAATACACACACAAAAAAATACAACGGAGGCCTGCGAAAAAAAGTTCATCATAATGTCATACATATACATTGTAAAATTTCAAAATAACATCATAAAATAATACTGTACAAAGTCAGTACATCTGTACTAAATCAGTATGAGTTTATTTGTGTTTGTATGTCTGTGTGTGTGTGTGTGTGTGTGTGTGTGTGTGTGTGTGTGTGTGTGTGTGTGTGTGTGTGTGTGTGTGTGTGTGTGTGTGTGTGTGTGTGTGTGTGTGTGTCGTCGTCGTCGTCGTGTACGTACGTGTGTGTGTGTGTGTGTGTGTGTGTGTGTGTGTGTGTGTGTGTGTGTGTGTGTGTGTGTGTGTGTGTGTGTGTGTGTGTGCTGTCGCGCCTGTGTGTTTTCGTGCGTGTGTAAATATATATCAAATTCATGAACGGCGAAAAAATAGTTCGTCATTTGAAAACCATTAGTTTGTTGGAATTGACGGGTTGATTTGTTGCTTTCTTACAGCGTGTGATACCAAAAACACTGCAGTAAGTACCCAGTACCACTGGGATCTCCCACCACTCACCAGATCACCCTTCATGTTTGAAGTCAAGGCTGATAAACACGTGAGTCTAGCCTTGTCATCCCAGAACAAAGACGTCGACATCATGTATGACATTCGCCTCGGCCAGGGATCGGTCAGAGAAATGTGTAGCATCCGCCGTGGCTCAGATGATTCAACAAAACAGAAATATACTCATCGTCGTAAGTGTCTGAACGTTCCGGATTCTTTTATGCCTGCCTCAATTTCAGCACTCGTATTTCCAAAAGTAGGCCAACTACACACGCGATGAGAATACCAAACGATATAATATAGCGTTAATACACATGAATATATATCTTATCATGGTACATGTACCTTCCGAATCGCGTGCGTAGTGGTAGAGACGCTTTAGCGATAGGGTTTTGGATTCATAAAAATACCTTTGCTACCGCTGACATTGAGCATTCAATGATTGAATGACGATACGTTGCCTTTCACAACAATATGCATTGACATCATAGATGAAGCTGATACATTCATCAGAACTAAGGCAATACACGCAATGGCCCAAATCCCCCACACGTGCCTGTGAATACCGCCATTGAAACTGAAAAGTGAAGATCACACACAGGCTAACATGTAGGTATTGAGAGGGAGTGTATTCGTATTTGTTGTATTTGTATTTGTGCTATACTAATACAAATGTATTAGTATAGCCGGTATAACCGCCCTTCGGCGTAAAACACCAGGGTGAATGGATGTTTCTCGCCTTCGTTTTAGACATCATCACAGCAGACGAGTACAGAAGCTTCTGGATATCCTGGGATCCGAACGGAGCCGTAGCAGTCGGAATGGCGGATGAAGACCGTCCGTTCATGCAGCTGGTGGACACAGAGCCGTTACCGATTGTCCATGTGGGGTATACTGTTCGCAGTGGAACCCAACTGGGACACTGGAACTTCTGCCCCGCAATCGCACACGGAGGTGAACGCAAAAGTTAACATGGTAGCTAACTCTAGGCCTTTAAATGATGTCAACTTTACCTTTTTCATATGTTTGGTCTGAATCTAATATACCTCTTCCCTCATCATCATAGTCCTTTGCATCCTGGCGGACGATCCGTTCGCTCTTCCCTCATGACATGAATGAAAAGAGGCATGCAGGCCGATTTGAGCTTTTGTTGAATGAAGAATGGTTCAAACAACTTCCTTATATATACAACAATGACACCAGCCGTAAAGAAGATATGGCACAACAACAATGCATGTGGTTCTATCAAATCATCAACTATGATTTACCTGTTTTGTGTAAACTTAGAAACCTCTGTATCTTGCAGGAAGACCACGAGACTGTTCTGCTGTGTTGAGTGAAGGGCACGAGAGCAGCGGGATCTACGTCATCTACCCATATGAGAATGACAGCGGGAGAAGCATCGGGGTGTTTTGTGACATGGACACGGATGGAGGTGGCTGGACTGTGAGTATACATAATTTTTTTAACGATTATGCAGAATATCCTCCTAAAATGTGACATTTGGCAGCTTCAAACGTTTGAAGCATCTTGGTAGTCCTTCAACTTCGTAGTCGAAGATGATAGTTGGCGTCCTGACTGTTAGTTTGAAGCATGCATATTTTATGATGCACATAGTTCTATCAAAACGTCAACTATGAGTGCTCTACTGATTTGTTGTGTGAACAGGTTTAAGATTACCAGCATTAGACCATAGGCACAAATGGTACGTCCGCTATTGTTCACATGACTGTCTCTCAGTTGGTATATCAAGGTCACTAAAAAGAAAACAGAAAACAAACAAAGGAAGTAAATAATTGATGGCAATGCGATACACAATATCATACCTATAAAAAAAGGAAATTTGTTTTCTCTTCAGGTTTTCCAGCGTCGTCAGGATGGTTCTGAAGACTTCTACCGGGGCTGGGCTGATTACAAGGCTGGGTTTGGCAAACTGGACAGAGAGTTTTGGCTTGGTGGGACATCACACATTGTGATGATACAGCTGCTATACTATTTGGTTACTATTACACAAGTTTTGAAACCTACATTGTCTTGCAACCCTCATGTACAAAGCTAAAACAGTTACAATGCACTGAACCTGGAACTCTCATTTCCTCTCAATATCATAGGTAACGACAAGCTCCACCAGCTGACCAGCCAAGCCCAGTATGAGATGCGGGTTGACCTGGAGGATTTTGAGGGCAACAGTGCGTATGCGCAGTACCAGGTCTTTACTGTGGGGAGTGAAGATGAACAGTACAAGCTGACTATTGGGGGGTACACTGGAACTGCAGGTAAGACCAAGAGACCAAGAAGTATGTATGTCGTGAGGCGATGTCACTACATGTGTATGTATGTAACGTTATGTATGTATGTATGTATGTATGTATGTATGTATGTATGTATGTATGTGGTAACTACATGAATTCAAAAATGTACAAAAATGCCCATAGTATATTTCTACTCGATATTATTAAAGCACTCCGAAATTGAATTGATGCAACTACAGCTAAAGCAAGTAGCACATTACGACCCTAATAATGTCAGCCCTAATATAACAATATGGCTCTAAGCAAACCATGTTGCCGATGGTTTTCTAACGTATATGTACACTTTGCACGACTGTACACCATGCCCCAGTTGCCATACATGGACTCGAGGTCTGCTGCCTGACGTACGCAATCTGTGTATCTTTATTTTTTGTAGGCGATTCCCTGGCCTACCATCATGGGAGGACTTTCAGCACCAAGGACAGGGACCATGATAGCTATGCTGCCTCCTGTGCCCAGATATACAAGGGGGCCTGGTGGTTCAGTGCCTGCCACAACTCCGGTCTGAATGGCCTGTACCATGGAGGTCCACATACTTCCAATGCAGATGGAGTCAATTGGGTCCACTGGAAGGGGTGGCACTACTCCCTGAAGCACTCAGAGATGAAGATACGTCCCATAGCTAACTAAAGCAGGGATGTTCGAAGCCTGCATGTTATGGTAGCTAATTGCCCTCCAATGGCTTTAAATATAAACGAACGTTTCATTCTTCAAAGTTTGAGAAAACGTCATACAAAACAACCGAAGTATCTTTCCTGTCTCAACATCAATACCTTTCTCAGTTACCGACTGTATTTGCCATGCAAAATATTTATCCTGTAAGCTAGTGCTGGTATACAGACAACACATGCTGCATGTACCTGCATGTACAGATATCTAATGCCTTATAACAATATCCAGTAAGACTGTTTGTTGCTCATACTGACAAGCCAAGCAAAACTCTTAAAAGCGCTTGAAATATTTAACATATATAGGAGTGTGTCGTAAAATGTCACTACCATTTCTTGATCATTGACAAAACATTCCTGGTAGAAAATGTTGTAATGTTTGTCTATGAATCATAATGATTGTACTAGGTAGTTACTTAGCAAAAGTGACAGACTCATAAGTAACCTTCCTATAAATGTGTATATGTGTATGATGCATGGAGGTACTTTTTATCATTATTTGTGACAAAGGTCTAGATTAACTATGACCTGTGTATCACTTGATAATAGTGATCAATAACTATAAACATTAACAGTTACATAATGTATGTACATAGTCAAGTTAGTCAACACTTTTCCTCTACATAAGGAAGGTTCACACACGTAAAGGAGGCGCTGATTTTCGTGTGTATGGGGGGGGGTGTGCTTAAATAAATACACATGCTCTTCAGGATCAAAGGTTTCCTTTCCATTGATGTTTCTTTTAGTCTAATGTTATACTGAAGGGAAATGCTTGCGATACACGTCTGAGTCGGCCAAAATAGCCGCGTGACTTTTTTTCCCTTTAAAACATTGCTCTATATACCTTTTCGTCTTTGTAAACGTAGCGTGACTTCCTCCAAACCCATAGAAAGTGTTGCAGGGGATTTCTTTTGTGAAACGAGCCTTGAAAGGATCCGTTAAACAACTTACTGCAACCTCTGCCTGATTAAAACAATAGCAACAGTTTCTGAGCAGATCCAATACCAAAATCTTGAAGAAGTTGAACGTTAAAACACTAATTCCGGAAAAGGCCACACGATTTGAAAACTTTGACCAAGTTTTCTCTGGAGCGATGCATGATGGGATACAAAAACTTTTCAAACTTGAAAAGGTCATAGGTCGGCAAGATGGCGGACCATATGTTGCACAGCGGCTACCATCACCCAGTTTTGCGGGAATGGCAGCAAAACGACTGCAAATTCAACGCGTCCAACCTGATGTACCCAATCTTCATCACGTAAGGTCTCTTTGGTGTACGTCTTGTGTAAAGTATCATTGTAAAATGATGTTAAAATTGTACCAAAAGCTGTAAGTGCGCTCGCGCACAGTCCAGGTTTCTTCCGCCCACAGGAGCTTTGTTATCTGACGGCTGTTTGGCAAGGACGTTTCCCACACGTGTATGTGACGATATGTGAGGCAGCTCAGACACAAACATATGCTACATGTAGTTGGTTTGATGCCAGTTCACCCAGGAAGTTTCCATAATTTTGTGTGACATGTTAAAAATACATGTAACGTTACATTCTAGATTGGTAGTTATCAGAAAAATAGTTTGCATGTTTTCACATGAGAACTTCATATGTTTTCTTTACCAGCGACGATGCTGATACTGTAGAGCCGATTGCAAGCCTGCCTCTTCAGTCAAGGTGAACATTAATTCAGCTGTCACTATAGTCTAGATCTTATTTATTATACACATTTGCTAGAACGTTAAAATTCCTGGTGAGGTATAGCCTGTAGGACTGGCATAATGATAACTACCTTGTATAAATGACTTGAAGTGTCTGGAAGAATATTATAATTACAACATTTTTTTAATAGTGAGATTTTTATATAATCATTTTAATAATCATAATTTGATCATGTGAAACTTACAGATTTGGAGTAAACAAGATAGTGGAACATCTGAGTCCACTAGTCAAGAAAGGTCTAAAGTGTGTTCTCATATTTGGGGTTCCTTCCAAGCTGCCCAAGGTTGGTGCTGAGTTTATGTACACTGTCCCTTTCCTTCCATTTGTTGATAATAAATGTCAATGATTGTTTTGTTATTGGCCATGTCATGCTAGAGTATTTTATTGGGAACAGGTACACATGTTGGCTTGCAGAAATTTCCAGTGATTGTTGTCACTGTACCTTGAAAAGAACCATTCTGTCAAAACAAAGGGCTGTCAGAATATATACACTTTGATGTTTCTCTCCTCTACAAATTAAAGCTTAGAACTACTAAAAGAAGAGCTTAATTTGATCTTAAGCACACTGAAGTACTTAGTAGGTTCTCTATTGGTTATGGGGTTAGGCAGCAGAGATAAGATTATACGAAGTTAATTTCCTTTGGCAATCACGTTTTGCAACAAGTAAGGGCATGACAGTGTTCACTTTTGTTGCTGTAACAGGTGTATTCTTCATTTTGTACTTAAGGATGACCGAGGTAGCAGTGCAGATGTGCCAGAGACTCCTGCTATCTTAGCTGTACAGAAGCTGAGAGAAGCCTTCCCAAGTCTCCTGGTAGCCTGTGATGTCTGTCTGTGTCCTTACACCAGTCATGGGCACTGTGGTGAGTTATGCACCAGTAACTGCATTCCATATCTTACAGCAGGGTTTGTGTTTGCTTTGTAATATCAACGTATCATTGAATCTATTGAAATTCACCGCAAATGTTTTAACAATGCTTCTCATCCTGTGTGAAATTTTATTATGTTATGAATTAACCACAAATGTCAAATTGCATGGCTTCAATTCTTCAAAGCATAATTCATACTCATAGGACAGTAAGTAGGTGTTGGTTTTTTAAATTGATTTATCTAATAGTTGTAAGTTTATTCTGCTGTTGAAGGGTTAGTATTTCAAGGGTTTTAAAGTTTCTTTGCTTGGGATCTTCATTCAAGTGTTAGTATTAGTATTTAAGCCAGTATTTAAGCCAAGCAGGTACACACAGCATGTATTGTGTGTATACTACATGTAGCTTACAGGCTACCGGTGATGGTGACCCGAGAAGAAGAAGCTTACAGGCTAAATACCGTATTTTAGATAGCAAGCACAGTTAACTGAGAAGAGCATTGATGTTGAGACAGGAAAGTACATTCCTGCAGTCTGATACAGCATTTGTTTTGCAGAAATGTTTCTAAAACTTTGGGGGATTGATCGATGAGTTGAAAGTCATGTTGAAGGCCAACAGCTAGTATGACATGGAACTTCCAGCTTTTGTACACCCCTGCTTTAGTTAGCTATGGGACGTATCTTCATCTCAGTGTGCTTCAGGGAGTAATAGTAGCCCTTCCAGGTACTCCAGTTGACCCCATCTGCAGAGGAAGTATGGGAACCTCCAAGATACAGGCCGTTCAGGTTGGAGCTGTGGCAGACATGGTACCACCAGGCCCCCTTGTGCCTTTGAGCACAAGCGTGAGAATGATAGTCCCTGTCCTTGGTGCTGAATGGCATTCCGTTATGTGTAGAGCTCATGGAGTCTCCTGCAAAAAGGTACATAGAGTCCTTGAAGGAATGGAACTTAAAGTCATGTAGCAGAACTCAATTTGATCTCTGCATGAAAACTGAGGCATGGTGTACAGTTGTGCAAAGAATACTTTTATATGTACCAGCTTTACTTTGAGGAATATTGTTATTAGAAGTGATAGTGTGATACTACTTCCCAGATACATGTAATTCTCTTTGCAGTCTGGCATTTGCATCAATTTCAGAGTGCGTTGGACAGAAATATGAAATGAGTAACTGTACATTTATGTAGTTGCCACATTCATCTGTACAAACTTCTTAGTCCTACCTGCTGTCCCATTGTATCCACCAACAGTCAGTATGTAGTGTTCAGCTTCACTCCCCACAGTAAAGACCTGGTACTGCGCATACGCACTGTTGCCCTCAAAGTCCTCCAGGTCAACCCGCAACTCATACTGGGCTTGGCTGGTCAACTGGTGGAGCTTGTCATTACCTTTATTTGGTAGCAAGGAAAAAGGAAAATGTTCCATCAATATTTGGGGCAGCACATTTACATGTATGTCTTTGCTTTAAACTTTTCTTAGCTAGATTTGTGGACATTTAGAATTTTTCAAAACTTTATAATTTCCCACCTAGCCAAAACTCTCCATCCAGTTTGCCAAATCCAGCCTTGTAATCAGCCCAGCCCCGGTAGAAGTCCTCAGAACCATCCTGACGACGCTGGAAAACCTGAAGAGAAAGGCCAAATTCTCTTTACAAACTTTATACATATATATGTACCACCTTTCAGTTGATAATTCATTTTCTGTGACTCTGATTGAGAGACAAATAAGTCATAGATTATCATAGTGAATGTAACCATAAGAAAGCAACTTTCCAGTGTTGAACATTTTGGGAGTTCCTTGCTGCAATTGGAAAATAAATGATGATACATGGTATAAATATATGAGCAGAGCTAAACATCAGTACTCACGGTCCATCCACCACCATCTGTGCCCATGTCACAAAACACCCCGATGCTTTTTCCACTCTCCTGGACATCGTTGAAATAGGGATAGATGGTGTAGATCCCACTGCTGTCATACCCTTCCTGCAGCAGGTCGGAACAGTCACGGGGTCTTCCTGCAAGGTTAACAACAGTACTGTTATCATACTTTTGTTTCATGGATGTTAGCTATAGTCAAATGCGTGCATGCAAAAATTGATGCTGTTAACTTACATAAACTACAAGTCATCATTCCTTTTCCATTATTTTTAGGGAAACAGTTAGGCTAACCTTGCAAGGTCTGTATCAGTTGCATCTGATTTTGTAGTTGAGCCTGCAGAACAAGAATTGTTTGCTCAATACTTGACAATGTACATTTGTAAGACCATATGAACAGTTATGTATTTTACACATTACTTGTACATTTGATATAACATATAAATACAGTATTAACACAGAAAACCACAAAAATGACAGAGAATTCCACTATTTGTTATGTTTTAAAATTTGTATAGCATTGAGTTAAATAATGATACTAGAGTAACTAGATGTTAGGGAGACAGTACAAGCAAGTCATACCATGCCAACCTGTTGACTGGACACCATGTTCTGTAGTTGCTCAACAGTATTCTGTAGACTGGAAACCTGGCTTTCTTGTGCAACCTGGTGACTTGAAAGCTGGCTCTGCAGTTGCTCAACGGTAGTCTGCAAACTGGACACTTGACTTTCCTGTGCACAGGTGGCAGTATGTGTAGCCTGGTTCGCACAGCACAGGGCACAGTGGTCACTGGTCTCATGTCCAACAACCACTCCCTGTTCTAACTCATTACCTGGCCACTGGGCTGTGGTCTGGCCTCCCATAGAGGAGAGGATCAGGCACAGGACAAGTGGAGTCATCATGGCTCAGAGATACTGTATTCTGTTAGAACCCACTAAGCCCAACTCTTCTCTGTCAATCTCAGAGTGCTGGTCAGTTCAGGGGCTACTTGGTATAGATTGGGAGTGGATGTAACTATTTTACAATATGGGTGTGTGGGTGTGCGTATGTAGGAGTGATTTTACTTCCAGGTTTTACATTTGAAAACCTGTTGTCTGTGTTATTTGTTACAGTTTGACTGTTATGCACTTACAGAATGACACTGTAGGTTTTCATGAGGAGATGATGTAACATACACTAGTCTGTAGCATATATTTGAGGACACCCCTTGGAAGTGCTTTCTTCCAGTTGCTGGCATGTCCAAAAATTATGGCTCCCAGACTAAAACATGCTGTTTGGTCTAATAGATATGTGTGTGTTGACTTCTCAGTTATTCATTGTAAACATTGCCATTAACTTAATGGACATGTTTGTGTTTGAACATTTATTTATGAGAAGAAAGTTTGCTGAGCCTTGGTTAATGTCTCCAAATGTTTTTGGACCAAGGAGCTGCCAAACACAGGTGTAAAACTTTACAAATTTTACTTTTTGTAAACAATTGATCCTTCCATAGGGCATTGAAGTAATAGTGATATGGAAGTGTATTATTAAATCCAAACACTCAGTAATGGAAAAAAGGTGATTTGAATTCTGTTGTTTAAACAAGGAAAGAAAGTCTCTTTATTATTATACAATACAGTACATTCATAATTCAAACTAACTGGCAATTCATTCAGAGCAAAATTTATTGATACATCCATGGTTCGTTAAGCTTATACAATGTATATCATCTTAGCAAATTAACATTGTAAGAGTTATGAAATAGCAAGTAATTTTTGTTTTTCAAGTTGTGCTGATGACCCATGGTCAATGTGACAAGCTAACTAGTACATGTCACTCCCCTGCTTTAGTTAGTTATGGGACGTATCTTCATCTCAGTATGCTTCAGGGAATAGTAGTGGCCCTTCCAGGCAAGCCAGTTGACTCCATCTGCATAGGAGGTATGGGAACCTCCATGGTACAGGCCATTCAGGTTGGAGTGGTGGCAGCTGCCGTACCACCAGCCCCCCTTGTAGGACTGGGCACAGGAGCCAGAACTCCCATCATAGTCCCTGTCCTTGGTGCTGAATGGAAAACCATTATGTTTGTAGACCATTGAGTCTCCTGCAAAAAGATACATATTATGCTTGAGCTCAGTCATGTAGCAGAAATCAGTTCAAATCTGTCAAACTTTAGGCAAGGTGTCCAGTCATGCAAAGTATACAGGTACGTACAAACAAGCTAATAAGTAATCTTAGTCTTACCAGCTGTCCCATTGTATCCTCCAACAGTCAGTATGTAGTGTCCAGCTTCACTCCCCACAGTAAAGGCCTGGTACTGCGCATACGCACTGTTGCCCTCAAAATCCTCCAGGTCAACCCGCATCTCATACTGGGCTTGGCTGGTCAGCTGGTGGAGCTTGTCATTGCCTTAAATGTGTTAAGGAGGTCTCTTAAATGATCCCATGGCCAACATGTTGTATCTTTATTTGTGCGTGTACATGATAAAGCAACATTGGCCACCAAGGCACATCATATTGTCATTGTACTTCAAATGTATTTTTATAGTACTTCAAATGTATTTTGACAACAATACAATGTGTGTGACTCCCCACCTAGCCAAAACTCTCCGTCCAGTTTGCCAAATCCAGCCTTGTAATCAGCCCAGCCCCGGTAGAAGTCCTCAGAACCATCCTGACGACGCTGGAAAACCTGGAGAGAAAGGACAAATTCTCTTCTTAATGCACTCATTACATAGTAATTTCTGTAACACTGTGAGAGGTACAAGACAGTTACCATTTACAGTGGATGTACAAGACAGTTGTGTTTTTATCTTATCTGCATGCACATTCTTCTCATAATTTAGCAATGTAGCGCCCCAGTGAGTTATCTCCTGCATACTAAAGAATGCTACTTTTCAGTGTAAAATATTTTTGGTTGTTCCATTCTACAATTGTATATGATATAAGTAAATGGTATATTTATAAGCAGAGCTAAACTTCAGTACTCACTGTCCATCCACCACCATCTGTGCCCATGTCACAGAACACCCCCACACTTTTTCCACTCTCCTGGACATCGTTGAAATAGGGATAGATGGTGTAGATCCCACTGCTGTCATACCCTTCCTTCAGCAGGTCTGAACAGTCACGGGGTCTTCCTGCAAGGTTACAAATGTTATCATACCTTTGTTTCCATGAATGTTAGTAGTCAAATGCGTGCGCATGCAAAAAGTGATGCTGTTAACTTAATATAAACTACAAGTCATCATTCCTTTTTTCATTATTTTTAGGGAATACAGGTAGGCTAACCTTGCAAGGTCTGTATCAGCTGCATTTGGTTATGTAGTTGAAACTGCAAAACAAGAATTGTTTGCTCAATACTTGACAATGTACATTTGTAAGACCATTATGAACAATATGTATTTTACACATTACTTGTACATTTGATATAACATATAAATACAGTGTTAACACAGAAAACCCCCCAAAAAATAACAGAGGGTTACACTATTTGTTATGTTTTAAAATTTGTATAGCATTGAGTTAAATAATGATTACTAGATGTTAGAGACAGTAGAAGAGGTCATTCTAACCTGTTGACTGGACACCATGTTCTGTAGTTGCTCCACAGTATTCTGTAGACTAGAAACCTGACTTTCTTGTGCAACTTGTTGACTGGAAACCATGCTCTGCAGTTGTACAATGGTATTCTGTTGAGTTGAAAGCAGGCTCTGCAGTTCCTCAACAGTAGTCTGCAAACTGGACATTTGACTTTCCTGTGCACAGGTGGCAGCATATGTAGCCTGACTGGCACAGCACAGGGCACAGTGGTCACTGGTCTCATGCCCAACAACGTTAACCACACCCTGTTCTAACTCATTACCTGGCCACTGGGCTGTGGTCTGGCCTCCCATAGAGGAGAGGATCAGGCACAGGACAAGTGGAGTCATCATGGCTCAAAGATATTCTGTTAGAACCCACTAAGCCTGTTACTCTTCTCTGTCGGTCTCAGAGTGCTGGTCAGTTCAGGGGCTACTTGGTACAGATTGGGAGTGGATGTACCTATTTTACAATATGGGTGTGTGTATGTAGGAGTGATTTTACTTCCAGGTTTTACATTTGAAAACCTACATGTATTGTCTCTGTTATTTGTTAGAGTTTGACTGTTATGCGCTTACAGAATGGCACTGTAGGTTTTCATGAGGAGATGATGTAACATACACTAGACTGTAGCATACATTCAGGACACCCCTGGGAAGTGTTTTCTTCCAGTTGCTGGCATGTAAAAAAATTATGGCTCCCAGACTAGAACGTGCTATTTCTTCTAATTGATGTAAGAAATAGCATGTTGCATTGACTTCTCAGTTATTCACTGTAAACAATGCCATTAATTTGTTGGAAATGTTTGTGTTTGAACATCATGAGAGGAAAGTTTGTTGAGCCTTAATGTCTCCAAATGTGTTTGGACCAAGGAGCTGCCAAACACAGGTGTAAGATTGTAAGCAACTTTTACTTTTTGCAAAATAGAGCCATGGAACTGATATGAAAGTGTGTTATTGAATCCAAACAGTCTGAAATAAGGTGATTGGAACTCTGTTGTTCATACAAGGAAAACAAAGTCTCCTCCTAATTATACAGATCATCATAATTCATACTAACTGGCAATTCATTCAGAGCAAAATTTATTGATACATCCTTGGTTTATTTAAGCTTATACATGTGTGTACATGCATATCATCTTAGCAAATTAACATTAGGATTTATCAAATAGCAAGTACATTGTACTTTTTTTTATTTTGAAGTTGTGCTGATGACCCTTGGTCAATGTGATAATGTTGCAAGGTAATTACATGTAGTACATGTCACATCCCTGCTTTAGTTAGTTATGGGACGTATCTTCATCTCAGTGTGCTTCAGGGAGTAGTAGAGGCCTTTCCAAGTACGCCAGTTGACTCCATCTGCATAGGAAGTATGGGAACCTCCATGGTACAGGCCATTCAGGTTAGAGTGGTGGCAGACACCGTACCACCAGCCCCCCTTGTATCTTTGGGCACAGGAGCTAGTAAAGTCATCATAGTCCCTGTCCTTGGTGCTGAATGGCTTCCCATTATGTTTGTCGACCATGGAGTCTCCTGCAAAAAGATACATATAATGCTTGAACTCAGTCATGAAGCAGCTAGAAATCAGTTCAAATCTGTCTAACTTTAGGCAAGGTGTCTAGTCATCCAAAGTGTACATACTACATACATACAAACAAGTTAAGTCATCTTAGTCTTACCTGCTGTCCCAATATAGTTTCCTACAGTCAGCCTGTAGTGCTCAGCTTCACTCCCCACAGTAAAGACCTGGTACTGCGCATACGCACTGTTGCCCTCAAAATCCTCCAGGTCAACCCGCATCTCATACTGGGCTTGGCTGGTCAGCTGGTGGAGCTTGTCATTACCTAAAAGTTTGTATTATAAAAAAATACTATTAAGGAGGAGATTTTTTTTAATGATTGCATGGCTAACATTTTGTAACTTTATTTGAGCAATTTGTTACATATACATGTAGCTTCATACATATAAGAAACATTGGAAACCAAGTCACATGATATGTACTTCAATTTTTTTTCAAAGTTTTTCATGACAACATGTGACTCCTCACCTAGCCAAAACTCTCCGTCCAGTTTGCCAAATCCAGCCTTGTAATCAGCCCAGCCCCGGTAGAAGTCCTCAGAACCATCCTGACGGCGCTGGAAAACCTATAGAGAAAGACCAAATTGTTTTATGCACCTAATTTTACATAGCAATACATGTATCTGTGACACTGATTGAAATACAAATATTGAGTTACAGTTATACTGGATGTTTAAGTGTGTATCTGTGGATTCTATCTCCTAATTGAAGTTCAAGTTTTATTAAGAAAGAAACTCATGGGTCTGAGTAGCATCCGTATTGCAAAAATATAACATTTAGATATACATGAGTAAAACTATGAAACCTACTCATCGTCTGAGTAAAGTTGCACCCATCTCGTATGTACTAAAGAACGCACCTTTCATTGTTGAACATTTTGGGAGTTCCTTGCAACAATTGGAAATTATGGTACATGATATAAGTAATGGTTAGTGTACAAGCAGAGCTAAACATCAGTACTCACGGTCCATCCACCACTGTCTGTATCCATGTCACAGAACACCCCAATGCTTTTTCCATTGAGCTGGACATCATTGAAATTGGGATAGATGGTGTAGATCCCACTGCTGTCATACCCTTCCTTCAGCAGGTCTGAACAGTCACGGGGTCTTTCTGTCAGATTATGTTATTAAGATCGTTATTTAGTACATTCTCTGTACTGCCATTTAAATTTTACTTTTTAAAAAGTCAGATATCGATGCAGGAACCTGATATTGTATCTATTGTGCAAGATGTAACTCGTGATTTAATAACCCAAACTAACCTTGCAAGGTTTGTAGTGTTTGATGCAGTTCAACCTGAAAAAATAATGATAATAATATTTATATTAATAATTTAGAACTGCTGCTAGCTTATCCAATTGACTGATTTTAGAAATGATTCGTGTATAGTTGCTTTTGCACACAATTTTTAATTTGCAGATTGAATCATCTTTAGCCAGATTGTGGTAGATTGGTTGCTTGAACATATTATAAGCTTAAGATAGAATTATGCAGTTTGGCCCTGTTTGCAGTATGGTTAATCAATACAAACGATGAAACGATGGTAAGTTGGTAATTAGTAATCTCCACCAGACTCCACAGGTTGATGGAAACATAGTAGATTGAGAAATTGAATGATTACCTGGCCACTGGGCTGTGGCCTGGCCTCCCATAGAGGAGAGGATCAGGCACAGGACAAGTGGAGTCATCATGGCTCAGAGATACTGTATTAGAACCCTAAGCTGTTAGCCCAACTCTTCTCTGTCTAATATGTTTCAGCAACTCAGGTAGTCTGGTAGAGACAAGCAAGTTTGTACAAGTAAGTGATGCTAACCTGTTGACTGGAAACCAGGCCCTGTAGTTGTTCAACAGTATTCTGTAGACCGGAAATCAGGCTCTGCTGCTGCTCAACAGTATTCTGTAGACCAGAAATCAGGCTCTGTTGCTGCTGAAAAGTATTCTGCAGACCAAGCACCTGGCTTTCTTGTGCACACGTAGCAGCATGTGTAGCCTGGCTGGCACAGCACAGGGCACAGTGGTCACTGGTCTCATGTCCAACAACCACTCCCTGTTCTAACTCATTACCCTGCCACTGGGCTGTGATCTGGCCTCCCATAGAGGAGAGGATCAGGCACAGGACAAGTGGAGTCATCATGGCTCAGAGATACTGTATTCTGTTAGAACCCACTAAGCCCAACTCTTCTCTGACAATCTCAGAGTGCCGATGAGTTCAGGGGCTACTTGGTATTGTGTATGATTGGGATTGGACACACCTATTTTACACTATGGGTATGTGTATGTAGGAGGGATTTTACTTCCTGGTTTTACATGTGATAAGAGAAAACCTGTTGTCTCTGTTATTTGTTACACTTTGACTGTTATGCACTTACAGAATGACACAGTACATGTAGCTTTTCAAGAGGAATTAGTGATGTAACATACACTAGACTGTAGCATACATTTGAGAACACCCCTGGGAAATGTTTTCTTCCAGTTGCTGGCATGTGAAAAATTTTCTTGACTCCAAGACTGAAACGTGCTGTTTGCCTTATTCACACACACAAGCCTGTAAACAATGCCATTAATTTAATGGACATGTTTATGTTTGAACATTATGAGAAGAAAGTTTGTTGAGCATTAATGTCTTCAGATGTGTTTGGACCAAGGAGCTGCCAGATATAGGTGTAAGATTGTAAACAACTGTTATGTTGTAAACAATGGATCCTTACGTAGAGTCATTGAAATGATATGGAAGTGTCTTATTGAATCCAAAACACTCAGTACTGGAAATGAGGTGAATTGAATTCTAATTGTTCAAACAAGGAAAATAAAGTCAAGAGTTCATATTCATACTAACTGGCAATTTATTCAGAGCAAAATTTATTGATACAACCATGGTTGGCTAAGTTTAACATGTATATCATCTTTAGCAAAAAAACATTGAAAGATTTATTGAATAGCAAGTAATTCAAAGTTGTGCTGATGACCCTTGGTCAATGTAACAATGTTACAATTAGTACATGTCACATCCCTGCTTTAGTTAGTTATGGGACGTATCTTCATCTCAGTGTGCTTCAGCGAGTAATAATCACCCTTCCAGGTCTGCCAATTGACTCCATCAGCATAGGAAGTATGGGAACCTCCATGGTACAGGCCATTCAGGTTGGAGTTGTGGCAGCTGCCGTACCACCAGGCCCCCTTGAAGCTCTGGGCACAGGAAGCAGGATAGTCATCATAGTCCCTGTCCTTGGTGCTGAACGGCTTCCCGTTATGTGCATAGTCCAAGGAGTTTCCTGCAAAAAAGATACACAGAGTGCTCGAAGGAATGGAACTTAAAGTCATGTAGCAGAACTCAATTCTGTGAATGATAACTGAGGCATGGTGTACAGTCATGCAAAGAATACTTTCATAACCTATATATATGTACCAGCTTTACTTGAGGAATATTGTTATTAGAGGTAAAAGTATGATACTACTTCCCAGATACATACGGTACTTAGTAATTCTCTTTGCAGTCTGGCATTTGCATCAATTTCAGAGTGCGTTGGACAGAAATATGAAATGAGTAACTGTACATTTATGTAGTTGCCACATACATTTGCACAAAAAAAATTAATCGTCTAGTCCTACCTGCTGTCCCATTGTATCCCCCAACAGTCAGCCTGTAGTGTTCAGCTTCACTCCCCACAGTAAAGACCTGGTACTGCGCATACGCACTGTTGCCCTCAAAATCCTCCAGGTCAACCCGCATCTCATACTGGGCTTGGCTGGTCAGCTGGTGGAGCTTGTCGTTACCTTTATTTGGTAGCAAGGGACAAACGTAAATGTTCAGTCAATTTTGGAGGCAGCACATTTGAAAAAAAATAGCTGCATTCATGGACATTTGGGATTTTTGAAAACTTAATAATTTCTCACCTAGCCAAAACTCTCCGTCCAGTTTGCCAAACCCAGCCTTGTAATCAGCCCAGCCCCGGTAGAAGTCCTCAGAACCATCCTGACGACGCTGGAAAACCTGTAGACAAAGGCCAAATTCTCTTTACAAACTTTATACATAAATTATATATGTACCACCTTTCAGTTGATAATTCATTTTCTGTAACTCTGATTGAGAGACAAATAAGTTATTATATGAAATTCAATGTAATATTACAAGTGTATCCTAAAGAATGCAGTTTTGACTGGGGTACACTCTACTGTATTCTTAAGAGTGCAACTGTCCAGTGTTAAACATTTTGGGAGTTCCTTGCTGCATATAAATAAATGATGATACATGATATAAGTATATGAGCAGAGCTAAACTTCAGTACTCACGGTCCATCCACCACCATCTGTGCCCATGTCACAGAACACCCCAATGCTTTTCCCACTGAGCTGGACATCGTTGAAATAGGGATAGATGGTGTAGATCCCACTGCTGTCATACCCTTCCTTCAGCAGGTCTGAACAGTCACGGGGTCTTCCTGCAAAGTTATCGAGATATCACACCTTTGTTTCCATGGATGTTAGTAGTCAAATGCATGCATGAGGTTGAGAAAATTGACAATACCTATAGCAACACAGAAATGTCTGGTGAAATAATCAATTCTGGTAAATTGCAAAAATCTTAATATGGTATCTTCTCATCATTTATTTTTATCATTATCTTCAGGGAATGGAAGTAGGCTAACCTTGTAAGGTCTGTATCTGCAGTTGCATCTGGTTATGTAGTTGAGCCTGTAAAACAAGAATTGTCTGGTCAATACTTGTACATTTGTGAGAACATTATGAACACTGTCAGTCATATATGTATATATACACATGACTTGTCTGTGTACCCGTCCGGTATGAGAACATATGATAAATGCAGTATTTACACAGAAAACCACAAAACTAACAGACAATTCCACTAGGCTAGAATTTGTACAGCATTCCGTTCAATATTGTTGGGGATTATTACTAGATTTTTGTGAGACAGGACATTAGATAATACTATGTAAGTCACACTAACCTGTTGACTGGAAACCATGTTCTGTAGTTGTTCAACAGTATTCTGTTGACTAGAAAGCAGGCTCTGCAGTTGCTCAATGGTAGTCTGCAAACTGGACACTTGACTTTCCTGTGCACAGGTGGCAGCATATGTAGCCTGGCTGGCACAGCACAAGGCACAGTGGTCACTGGTCTCATGCCCAACAACCACTCCCTGTTCTAACTCATTACCTGGCCACTGGGCTGTGGCCTGGCCTCCCATAGAGGAGAGGATCAGGCACAGGACAAGTGGAGTCATCATGGCTCAGAGATATTCTGTTAGAACCCACTAAGCCAACTCTTCTCTGTTGATCTCAGAGTGCCGATCAGTTCTGGGGCTACCTGGTATTGCATATGATTGGGATTGGACGTACCTATTTTCCACTATGGGTATGTGTATGTAGGAGCGATTTTACTTCCTGGTTTTACATGTGATAAGAGAAAACCTGTTGTGTCTGTTATTTGTTACACTTTGACTGTTATGCACTTACAGAATGACACAGTACATGTACAATGTAGCTTTTCAAGAGGAATTAGTGCTGTAACATACACCAGACTGTAGCATACATTTGAGAACACCCCTGGGAAATGTTTTCTTCCAGTTGCTGGCATGTGAAAAATTGTCTTGACTCCAAGATTGAAACGTGGTGTTTGCCTCATTTACACACACAAGCCTGTAAACAATGCCATTAACTTAATGGACATGTTTGTGTTTGAACATTATGATGTGTTTGGACCAAGGAGCTGCCAGATATAGGTGTAAGATTGTAAACAACTGTTATGTTGTAAACAATGGATCCTTACATAGAGTCATTGAAATGATATGGAAGTGTCTTATTGAATCCAAAACACTCAGTACTGGAAATGAGGTGAATTGAATTCTAATTGTTCAAACAAGGAAAATAAAGTCAAGAGTTCATATTCATACTAACTGGCAATTTATTCAGAGCAAAATTTATTGATACAACCATGGTTGGCTAAGTTTAACATGTATATCATCTTTAGCAAAAAAACATTGAAAGATTTATTGAATAGCAAGTAATTCAAAGCTGTGCTGATGACCCTTGGTCAATGTAACAATGTTACAATTAGTACATGTCACATCCCTGCTTTAGTTAGTTATGGGACGTATCTTCATCTCAGTGTGCTTCAGGGAGTAATAGTAGCCCTTCCAGGTCTGCCAATTGACTCCATCTGCATTGGAAGTATGGGGACCTCCATGGTACAGGCCATTCAGGTTGGAGTTGTGGCAGCTGCTGTACCACCAGGCCCCCTTGTATGCCAGGGCACAGGAGCCAGAACTGCCATCATAGTCCCTGTCCTTAGTGCTGAACGGCCTCCCATTATGTCCGATCGAGTCCAAGGAGTCTCCTGCAAAAATATACACACATATACACGGGCTTGAAAGAATGGAACTTTAACTATATGTATAGCAGAAATTCTCTGCATGATAACTGAGGCATGGTGCACAGTCATGCAAAGAATACTTAATGTAACCTATGTTTGTACCAGCTTTACTTTGAGGACTGTCTATTGTTATTAGAAGTGATAGTGTGATACTACTTCCCAGATACATGTAATTCTCTTTGCAGTCTGGCATTTGCATCAATTTTGGAGTGTGTTGGACAGAAATATGAAATGAGTAACTGTACATTTATGTAGTTGCCACATACATCTGTAAAAACACATTAATCCTCTTACTAGTCTTACCTGCTGTCCCATTGTATCCCCCAACAGTCAGTATGTAGTGTCCAGCTTCACTCCCCACAGTAAAGACCTGGTACTGCGCATACGCACTGTTGCCCTCAAAATCCTCCAGGTCAACCCGCAACTCATACTGGGCTTGGCTGGTCAGCTGGTGGAGTTTGTCATTGCCTTAAATGTGTTAAGGAGGTCTCTTAAATGATCCCATGGCCAACATGTTGTATCTTTATTTGTGCGTGTACATGATAAAGCAACATTGGCCACCAAGGCACATCATATTGTCATTGTACTTCAAATGTATTTTTATAGTACTTCAAATGTATTTTTAAAACAACACAATGTGTGAAGTCCCACCTAGCCAAAACTCTCCGTCCAGTTTGCCAAACCCAGCCTTGTAATCAGCCCAGCCCCGGTAGAAGTCCTCAGAACCATCCTGACGGCGCTGGAAAACCTGGAGAGAAAGGCCAAATTCTCTTAACGCACTTACCACATAGTAATTTCTGTAACACTGTGAGAGGTACAAGACAGTTAAGATTTACAGTCTGTGGATGTACAAGGCAGTTGTGTTTCTATCTCATCTGCACATTCTTGTCATAATTTAGCAATGTAGCACCCCAGTGAGTTATCTCCTGCATCCTAAAGAATGCAACTTTTCAGTGTAAAATATTTTCGGTTGTTCCATTCTACAATTGTATATGATATACATGTAAGTAAATGGTATATTTATAAGCAGAGCTAAACTTCAGTACTCACTGTCCATCCACCACCATCTGTGCCCATGTCACAGAACACCCCAATGCTTTTTCCACTCTCCTGGACATCGTTGCAATAGGGATAGATGGTGTAGATCCCACTGCTGTCATACCCTTCCTTCAGCAGGTCTGAACAGTCATGGGGTCTTCCTGCACAACATTCATGTCAGAATTAGCACTTTTCATGTGTACTTCCAGTTAATACCATCCAGGTCTTGAGCATTTAGACATTAGGTACATGTGAACATGACATTGTAGTGTATAACAAAGAGACGCCAGGATAAAATCCCTGAGTGTATAAATTAAATAAAAAACCTTTATTGCACCTTTATGCTTAGCCTATTACAATCTAAGCACTAACAGTAATAAGGCACATTGTAGTCCTATCACTTATGTAATCCTACAGAATATTGTAACTTCTTTATCCCATTATCTTCAGAGGTTACAGATACAGTTTGTCCTTTGATTAAAATTTTAATAATACACGTACAACCAAACTAACCTTCAAATGCCTGTAGCATTTGTAGTTGTTGAGATAGTTGAATCTGAAAAAAAAAACTTTCATGGTCACTTAGTCTACTTTTAATAAATTCTTTAAACTGATACTTACAATTTTATGTATATGTCTAAAGATGAGTGTTTTTACACACCTACAGTCATTCTTATCCAGATTTTCTTAGCACCCTTACTTTAAGCGAAGGATATAGAGAATAGTATGGACTTCATACTGCATACACCAAGGCTTTGAGTTCATCATGCTATCTTTACAATATTTAGTAACCATGTGGCATTACTGAGTGTTAACAAGACAGTACAAGTACATGCCAACCTGTAGACTGGAAATCAGGCTCTGCTGCTGCTCAACTGTGTTCTGTAGACTGGTAACCTGGCTTTCCTGTGCACAGGTGGCAGCATGTGTAGCCTGGCTGGCACAGCACAGGGCACAGTGGTCACTGGTCTCATGCCCAGCAACGTTAACCACACCCTGTTCTAACTCATTACCCTGCCACTGGGCTGTGGTCTGGCCTCCCATAGAGGAGAGGATCAGACACAGGACAAGTGGAGTCATCATGGCTCAGAGATACTGTATTCTGTTAGAACCCACTAAGCCTGTTACTCTTCTCTGTCGGTCTCAGAGTGCTGGTCAGTTCAGGGACTACTTGGTATCAATTGGGAGTGGATGCACCTATTTTACACTATGGGTGTGTGTATGTAGGAGGGATTTTATTTCCTGGTTTTACATGTGATAAGAGAAAACCTATTGTCTCTGTTACTTAATACAGTTTGACTGTTTTATGCACTTACAGAATGACACTGTTTTAAGGATGAGATGATGTAACATACATAGACTGTAGCATACATTTGAGGACACCCCTGGGAAGTGTTTTCTTCCAGTTGCTGTTTGGTCTAATTGATATGTGTGCATTGACTTCTCAGTTATTCACTGTAAACAATACCATTAATTTGCTGGAAATGTTTGTGTTTGAACATTGTAAGAAGAAAGTTTGTTGAGCATTAATGTCTCCAAATGTGTTTGGACCAAGGAGCTGCCAAACACAGGACTGGTGTAAAACTGACTTTACATCTTGCAAACAATGGATCCTTCCATAGGGCGATTGAAGTGATATGAATATTGAATCCAACCATTCAGCAATTGAAATAAGGTGATTTGAATTCTGTTGTTCAGACAAGGAAAAAAGTCTCCTCTTAATTATACATACAGATCCTTCACAATTTATACTAACTGGCAATTTATTCAGAACAAAATTTATTGATACATCCATGGTTTGTCAAGCTTATCCATATGTATATCATCTTAGCAAATTAACATTGTAAGATTTATCAAATAGCAAGCAATTTTTATGTTTTTCAAGTTGTGCTGATGACCCATGGTCAATGTTGCAATCTAGTTTGTTATGGGGTGTATTTGCATCTCAGTGTGCTTCAGGGAGTAATAATTAGCCCCTCCATTCCTTCCAGTTGACCCCGTCTGCATGTGAGGTGTGGTTTCCTGCATAGTAGAAGCCGTTGAGGTTGGAGTGGTGGCAGTGACCGTACCACCAGGCTCCGTGGTACTTCTCCGCACAGGGATTACCACTTCCATCATAGTCCCTGTCCTTGGTGCTGAACGGCCATCCATTGTGATGGGCAGTCATGGAGTCTCCTGTAGAAAATATAGTTCATTTTTTTTTGCATTTAGACATTATGTAAGTTGTATCTACAGGTTATGTAAGACAGGACAGTAAGTTTGATCCACTCACACAGTCACACAGATGGATCCCTACTATTTTCAAGATTTTGTTACATGAACATGTATGGTTCCTTTATACCAGCACATTTCTAGTAAATGTCGGGTTGTTTTTGGTGTGACTTTGGCAATGAGTTATGTTTTTTGGTGAAGTCCTACCTGCATAGAGGAGAGGATCAGGCACAGGACAAGGCACAGCACAAGAGTCATCATGGCGGTAAACTGCCTTCCCTGCTGATACTCTAAACCTTTCTCCAAACTAAACTGGTCAGAATATCAGCTGATGTGATAGTATAACACGTACATACGTAGGCACACCTACCATACAATATGGGGGTGTTGAGTCATAGTGCCAGGTTGAAATTTTTCTTCCACAAAAAAAATAAAGCCTCATGTCTCTATTACTGGTTAGCATTGTTCATGTGTTTACTTCAGATGAATTTCATGAATGTCAAGAAAAAATTCCAGCTTACATCAGTGGAAATTGAAGCCTACCCCTAAAAAAACATGGTGTTTGCTTCTATGTGCTGAGGTTTCCACATTTTAGCTTGATTATTAAACTATTTTTTGTCTTACAGATGTGTAAACTTATTCTTTGAACAAGGAACTTAAACTTGGACTTTGGGGATCCGGATTATCTAATTTGTATGTTGACTTTCGGCTCAAATTTTTGTATATTAGCAACTGAGCCATCCTGCCTGTTTGTACAGTTAAGTCATAGTCTTTTGAGACTGACTGACTGCAGTACATATAATTTATGTGATGTGTATGTGGTTAACGGCAGTTTGTCTAAACAATTCCATTAAGATAATATGGCAATGTTGCCAACATTGTAAAGGCAAATCTTGTTACCATAGTATGGCTCCTAAGGTATTTGAGACAACCATTTTTGGTCCATCTTTTCAAGTCAATTTTCAGTGCAAGTTGGATTCTTTTATTACTAATTCCTCACCCAGTGAAAAGGTCAAACAAGCTGATTTGAATTGTTTTTAATGTGAAAACATGGACAACAAAGAATTTACAGGAAGACCCTTTCAAAACCCTTGCTTATCTCGTACATATGTTGAATACAGGTATATTCTAAGAATCTACAATTTGATTAAATCAGATAGTCATTACAAGTAGCCTGCATGCCATCCGTTTTGTAACAGGGCTCCTTGTACTCACTAACCTCCCCAAAACTTTTCAGGTATAAAGCGGGCAGCTCCCAGGCTACAGACACAAGCATAAATTGGATACACACGCTTGCAGACTATTGAATGTTTGCCCATACAAATGTAGAGCTACATGTAGTAGTATTATTAGCTCCTTAGTTGTAACATCCCTTCTTTAGTTAGCTACATGTATGGGACCTATGTTCATCTCAGTGTATTAGTTGGAACATCCCTTCTCTAGTTAGCTACATACATGGGACGTATCTTCATGTCAGTGTGTTAGTTAAAATATTCCTTCTCTAGTCAGCTACATGTATGGGACGTATGTTCATTTCAGTGTGTTAGTTGGAACATCCCTTCTCTAGTCAGCTACATGTACATGTATGGGACGTATCATTCTTCATCTCAGTGTGTTACATGTAGTTAAAACATCCATTCTCTAGTTAGCTACATGTATGGGGCGTATCTTCATCTCAGTGTGTTTCAGGGAGTAATAGTAGCCCTTCCAGGTGAGCCAGTTGACCCCGTTCCCTCCGTTAGACACCTGCGCACCTGCCAGGTACAGCCCGTTCAGGTTGGCGTCGTGGCAGGCGGCGTACCACCAGGCTCCGGTGTAGGCCTGGGCGCAGGACGTGGGGCTCGCGTCGTGGTCCCTGTCCCAGGTGCTGAACGGGCGGCCGCTGTGGTGGGCGGTCAGGGAGTCCCCTGTAAGAGATGCATGTCAAGTGTCAAACCATGCCTGGGGGATTAAAAAAGATTCAGATAGAAATTTGAAATATACTTACAGAAGCAAGCAGTCTCTAAGATAGTACTCATCATTCTGATTTGAGAGTTAAATGTAAGAGAGAGAGCTGATTCTTGTTTTGTGTGATTAAATCATACATAATTGAAAAAAATGATGGCTTACTTTTGGAAACATCTCATGTAATAGCCTCTAAATAAAAGGAGTTGCAGTTGTTGTTTTTTTTTACTTTATATAGAAGAGATACAATGTATGTGGGAAAATATAGTAGTTACTAGTACTTATTACCTGCTGTCCCATTGTATCCCCCAACAGTCAGCCTGTAGTAGTCAACTTCACTCCCCACAGTAAAGGCCTGGTACTGCGCATACGCACTGTTGCCCTCAAAATCCTCCAGGTCAACCCGCATCTCATACTGGGCTTGGCTGGTCAGCTGGTGAAGATTGTTATTACCTATAGAGTAGGAAGGAAAACAAAAGTTTCTTAGTTGCTTACATGATGAGAGCAGCATTAGATTCTCAACCAGGGTAGCCAGTGTTTTCTGATGTATCTACTAGTATGACAATGTTTAACTTCTCACCCAGCCAAAACTCTCCGTCCAGTTTGCCAAACCCAGCCTTGTAATCAGCCCAGCCCCGGTAGAAGTCCTCAGAACCATCCTGACGACGCTGGAAAACCTGAAGTGAGAGAGAAAGAAATACAAAGTGTAGATTAAATGTTTTAGAGATTTGGATGCTAGATGCATTGCATTAAAAATGTCACTTTTCTTAAAGAGGATGCCCAGACATCACTCAGCACTCACTGTCCATCCACCACCGTCTGTACCCATGTCACAGAACACCCCCACACTTTTCCCACTGAGCTGGACATCATTGGAGAAAGGATAGATGGTGTAGATTCCACTGCTGTCATACCCTTCCTTCAGCAGGTCTGAACAGTCACGGGGTCTTCCTGCAATATCAGCAGTTATAGTTTGCGTGGATACATTTTACATTGTCTATCATAAACAGTAACAAGACAGAAGTAAAACTGGATGTCAATCATAGCTTTGCTATGAACATGGACATTGTTGAATTCGAGTTTACCTCAGTGTAGACTGTATTAAAGGGTTTGCTTTTTCCATAGAATCTAAGTAAGTCAGCAATAAAAGGCTTACCTTGTAAGGTCTGCATCAGTTGTATCTGAGCCTGCAAAGGCAATAGTTGTCATGTTATTTGTTTTTCGTAGTCCATTCCCATTTAATCTTTGTTAAAGGCATAAAGCAGTAACTGTTGTGTATTTGACTGAGACCATGCTTTTGTTAATAGAATATATGAGCAAGACAACACATAAAACACAAAGAACATAACATACTATAGACTAGTACTTAATTCTTTGTAGCATTGATAGTGATCATATACTGTGGTAGCAGAATGGTACATGTATGTAACTAACAGCATTTAGTAAATGGCACCAACCTGTAACTGCTGAACAGTATTCTGTAGTCCGAGTACTTGACTTTCCTGTGCACAAGTGGTGGTGTAGGAAGCCTGGCTGGCACAGCACAGGGCACAGTGGTCACTGGTCTCATGCCCAACAACCACTCCACCATTGATCTCATTACCTGGCCACTGGGCTGTGGTCTGGCCTCCTATAGAGGAGAGGATCAGGCACAGGACAAGTGGAGTCATCATGGCTGGGATTTTGTCTCCTGTTATTGTACAGTGTCCCTAGTTCAAGCTGTAGTCAGTACAGAAACTACATGCGCAGATAGGTGGTGGGTTGGTCCATTATACAATATGGCAGGTGTGTCTTTGGTTTATGTTTTGAAATTGAAGAACTGAGGTATAATTAATTATAAAACTTTCTTTTTGTATCATCTGTTGATTCATATTTTGTGCTTCAGCTGAATTGCATGACGTGACAGTAAGCAAGTATTTTGCATCAGTGCAATTCTACTTGCACCCCTCCAGAAAAAGTTGTCATTTTTACAGTTTATCCTGTATTGTGGGACATGAAATGTGCTCTAGTGTTTTTATGTACATTTTCAGCTATTTGCATCTAAACAGTGCCATTACCCTAATGCTGATGTTGCTACTTAGACATTGTTAAAAGAAACATTAAACTGCTTAATGCCCTCTAATGAGCTTGGATATGTGACGTGTCTAATAACCAGGTTAAGACAATAGACCTGGATGGATGAGACACACTTTTAGTGAAAGTTAAAGGGGTGCAGGGCTAATAGACTAGTCTTGCTGAAATCCTAAGACCTTATAGTTATACACCATACAACAGTTCCAACTGTCAGTGACTTGAGCATGTCTCGATCATGGATGTATCTCAAGTCATGACCTGGGGGAGAAGAACTCAACCCAAACTTATTTCAGTTCCTGGAAGTGGTGTCTGATATAGTGTTTTACATGTATGTTGACATGCAGGTATCTTAAGAGAGAATGGGACCATAAACAATGATGCCAGCACACAGCGACTGGCTGAGGTGGCCTTGGCTTATGCTCAAGCCGGTAAGTACTCTATAAAACTTGTCACTATTTTCATTGTTTGTAGGATGCAAAACATTTGAGGACAAGACATAGAGCTTCTGTTGGTAACTTTGGGTTTTGTAATTTATTAGAAGCAAATAATGTTATCTGGTGTTTTGAATTAGGTTTGGATGTTGAACGGAGGACCTGTGACTGCTTAATGTCCCGTCCTATGGACTGCAACCTTAGCAGTAGCATGGACATCGGGTGAAGAATAGCAGCCAAGACTACACTTGCTACTAATGTCTATCTTTTGTAATTCATCATTCAGGTTGCCAGATCATTGCTCCCTCTGACATGATGGACGGTCGTATAGCAGCCATCAAGGAGTCCCTGAGGTCCCATGGACTGGGCAACAGTGTGAGTTCTAGCATGTGAATAACCAAGATTATAGTGCAGAAACTATAGGATCTAACAAGTGCCAAATGAAAAAAGGAAACTTTTATATATTAACATTATACATTATACTATACTACTTTTGGGTCAAAATACTTTTGTTATTGACATGTAATCAAATTAAAATGAAGCATAGCTCATTTTAAAGTTTCCAAAATAGTTGCCAAACCTTCCAGGATACATGTAGATCTGATATAGGGAGATCACTGATTGTCTGTCTCTGTGCTCTTCTGACAGGTGTCAGTTCTGAGCTACAGTGCCAAGTTTGCCTCCAGTTTCTATGGACCATTCAGGTAGGAATTGTTGGCCTATGTACCATAAAGTTGTCATGATGAAGTGAAATATTTGTCCCTCGACATATTGTTGCTTTTTTTTATACAATGCCACTTCCAATCTTTTCAACACCGATATAGCATTGGCAAAAAAATATAGTTCGTAGAAAGCTTTATGAAATATTTTGCAGTATCTCTCTAGCAAAAGACAACTTTTCCATTTTTTATCGGATCTACTTTTCATCTCACACGTTATTTTCACTGCATCTAAATGCCCACCTTAAACCTGTTCCATCCTCTCAACACCCCTACTGTATTTGCTTCTTTTCCAATCTTCTACCTTCTTGTGGCCTTATCACCATCTACAGTTTTTAACATCCCATTCTCCACTTCCCCAGAGATGCAGCCAAGTCAGCCCCTGCGTTTGGAGACAGGAAGTGTTACCAGCTGCCTCCAGGTTCCAGAGGACTGGCCATCAGGGCTGTGGTAAGGAGTTCTTCACTTCCACTGCATTACTGCAGACATCAGCTAACTACTCCTAGTTTTTTAGGTATTTCTAAATCTGTCTTTTGTTTCTAACCTTTATCTAGGTGCAAGAACCTTACATTTTGTATTTCAGTTAGAAAGTGTTAGATATATATATGGTACAGTCAAACCTGCCCATGAAGGCAACCCAAGGGACCGGGATAAAGTGGTCTTCTTGGACAGGTGGCTTGTGCTAGTGAAATTGAGATTGGGAAAAAGCGGTTGTTACGGCCAGGTTGGCCACTTTGGCAGGTTTGACTGTAATGTAAAAGGAAAACAATCTTCCGCAGGAGAGAGATGTACGTGAGGGAGCAGACATGCTGATGGTCAAACCTGGCATGGCCTATCTGGACATCGTCAGGGACACCAAGAACAAGGTGATCACTAGGACGTTTTGGTTCAAGACCTAGAGTCTAGGAAACTATTGTATGAGAATAGAGAATAAAAGATTGCTATTCTATTGACCACAGCATTTTGAATTGATACCTTAACTTTTTCTTGTGGCATGACAGAAGGAAAATCTTGCTGAGTGTACTGCCTTGCATTAGCCTCTACCAGACTTGGGGAAGTGGCATAATAGAGCAGAACAACTCCCCTGTCATATCATCTGTCTATTTGGCCACTTTGTACTCTTTCCAACCACTTCCAGAAGCCTGGGAGAGGCTTAAGCCTTGCATAACAGTTGTACATGTACGATGTCAAAATTTCAGCTATTGTACCATGTCCAAAGTAGCCTTCATAAGGAAATGTAACCCAATCTCTTTCCTGCCAGTTCCCGAACCACCCCCTGGCTATCTACCAGGTGTCAGGAGAGTACGCCATGTTGTACCACGGTGCCCAGGCCGGCGCCTTCGATCTCAAGACTATTGTCATGGAGGTACTGACTGGTATGAGGAGGGCAGGTCAGTCAGAGATAGACCATTCTGTAATCATGATAATCATTCTGTTTATTGTGGAACAAACCTCCTTTGTGTCTTAGTAGGAGTTGTTTTAAACATTTGGTGATAAGAAATGTAATAAAGATTTGATATGTTGATGTAAGTGATGTGTGGTGTTCACTGTACAGCACAAATGGTATAAAGTCTGTGCCTGTGTTTGCATTGTTTGCAAAGATGTTTATATTACAGTTTACTTGTCTCAAAACCAGCTGCTCGGTTGGATATTTAATATATTATTATGAAGAAACAATTTTAAAATGTGTTACTAACTTGTAACTAGCACTAACACAAGTCATATCTCCAAAATTAGCTCTTGAACAAGATTTGTATTTATCAGTGTTTAAGTCCATGTACATATTGTTCCTTGAGTCTAATGTGTTTTTCTTGATTTTCCTGTAGGGGCAGACATCATCATCACTTACTACACCCCCCTCCTGTTGGACTGGCTCCAGGAGCAGTAAGGAGACACAGGAACTACGTCTCATTCATTCACTCAATACCTGGTGTAGCATCTCCTGAGCATTAGATGTGCTTGCACACTGATGCTGAGGCTTGTTGACAGCCTTACATGCACCTCTTATATACAATTTTGCTTCCAGCTCACAATCCTATCCATGGTCTCACTAATCATCACAGAGAACAATATTAGATCCAAGATCAGGCCAGAGAGATTTTAACAAATTTTTGATAAGATTTTTGTTGATTTTATTTTAATTTGAGTTGTCATTGAAAAATATTGATAATCTAGATGGAATAACTAGCAACTAGTATTCTGCAATGAGGCAATAACTGACATTAAAAGCAAAGCAGGTATCTTTAAACATGAGACATATATACAAGTGCCCAATTATGACCAAATGCAATGATTGCAATAAATAGATGATATAATCTTTCTATGAACCTTTCCCATGTTACTAGTCTTTTTTTCAAATACTGGATAATGTTTTCTAATTCATAGTTGTTACATATAGAACTGGAGAAATTAACCTATAAATATAATTTCTTTTTGTTTCCAAAAAATTACTGTAGCTGTCATATATTCGTTATCTGAATTCTTCAGATTGGCTTGAGATCAACTTTGATTGGCATGAGATCAATTTTGAGAATGAGAACTTCCCTTTGCATCAGGCATCTAATATAATGCCATCATCCATTTTAGATATTTTTAAAGAGAAGTAGGTAAGTAATGAACTGAAGAAGAATCATTACTACTTCTCCTTTTCATCCCTGCCGGTCTGCAGTTCCCCCACGTGCTGCCTGGGGGAGCTTCAAACCAGTTTTTGCAGGATGGTCCATTTGAGCTATGTTTGCAAGTTTGTGCGTGGGCTGTTGCATCAGTGTGGGTATAAAAAATGAAGTACACAAAATTACATAATATCAATCAAAAGAGACAAAACGAAACAGCATTTTCAATTCCATATAGTTTTACTATAACAACCCAACATTATCAAAGATTGTGTGAATGGGACCAAAAAAACAAGTTAAAGTTTTATTTTAATCTTAACACTCATTTTCATTATATTTTAGACAAAACCAAACCAAGCTCTCTTGGCCTTACATGTAACGTTATCTCTAGCCTACCTACATGTAAGTTATTTTTTGTTAAAAGCATATCTGTGCATCATACCAACTTTGCAAGAGGTTGCTTACACTCCATTTGAAACGGCGAGGAAATAGTTTATCACACTGTTAGACAATAATCAAGGCTTTCTAGTTCACAGTGAAAAATTATTGCAGTACAGTCCACAGTTTGGTCACAGGATTCAGTGGCGACTACATTGTGATCATACTGTGAGCAAAATCATTTCCACACACGTTTGCAAGATACTGAGATGTCTGCATCAGGATTCAATATCTTCATGCATTCGCTGGATCTCTGGGACTGCAGTTATCACTCTGAACACTAGAGGGCGCTATGAGTCCAGTGTGGAAGGCAGGCATCTTCAGCATATCCTCATGGTAGAGAAGGGTTATGTTCTGATGGCTCATATCTTCAAGTCAGAATCCTTACCACCAACTTTTCTCCATTCAGATGAATGCCAGCATTTTCTCTTGAGCTCAAGAGTTCACTGGCCAAAAATCCTTTAGCTTCCGCCCACGATCTCATATTACTGTGCACCCTCACACAAGTGTCTGAACTCTTTCACCAAGTCACTGAGAACACAGTCCACAAATCTTGACGGTAAAGTTTGATAAGAAAATGCAGGTAGTAGTGACGAAGGATGTTCCATCTCCATTCCATTGCAAAACTTTTAAAAAGATTTCGGGAGTTTCAATGCTGGAGTTTCAGATACGGCGTCAGTCCAGGTGGTATCTCTGGCGTGTCATCGATTTCTGCCGTCCTGGTGGGACCAACGCAGCTTCTGATGACGTCACGGCACAAGTCCTGCAGAGGTCTGGGGTTGCCTAGGTAACAAAACACAACAGAAAAGTGAACCTCTGGTTACTTATGAATATGTGCATGTAGAGTTGTGACAGTCTACTTTATGCTCGAGGAGGGGAAGATGGGACAATTCAAGATGAGACATTTCCTCTTTTTTAACACTCATTTTCTCTGTATTTTAGACAGGAACGTACCAACCTTTCCTCTTTTATTCATGTTGTTTACTAGTAATAAGAATTAGTGGATTTGCCATTTTGTTTCATGAATCATTTAGCCATTTCATACCATCAGTTTGTACACCAGCTTCACAGGCACGCAGCGTGGCAGCAGCTAGCTATATTACACTGAACGACCTAGTATATAGTTGACAGATTCACAGAATCTGTTTGATAATGATGTCACCATTTAGTTTGTTTTCTACAGTTTGTCAGTCTCACTCTAGTGAACTTTGCAAATACCACTTCCTAGTCAAATAGATGATCTCCATTATATATGCCTTGTCCAATAACCCATTCATGCACACTACGTGTCACTCTCCAAATTGTTTATAAATTCTGTAAGTAATGTCCTTTTAATCCCCTGGATGGGTCATTGATGGATGATACGTCTCTTGAGGAATTAAGTTGATTAGTTGTCTCTTTGTGTCTTATGTAAACATGGCCATCTGCCCACCCTATCTTTTATTCGTATCGTGAGTCCCAAATATGATACGAAAGAGACCATCCTTTAAACTAAGTGTAAGATTGAGAGTGCCATTGAAAAAACACTAGAATTAAGAAGTAGATTTTGTAAAGCGCACACTCAGTGTCTCAATGTTAGCACTGTTGCGCATTGCTAAGGGGCCTACTAAGGGCTATTTAAAACATACATGTAGAACACCCCTCGTACGATCTACTGGTACGCCCCGAAAGCATAACATGTGTTGTGAGTAGGACCGATCCATTATAATTTGGGGGGTGCTACGTCCTCCAGCCACTTGTTCATCGGCCAACAACCCTAGTGTTTTAGTAGTGGTCTTCAGGACGATATCCGAGACACATTTGTTTATTTGTTTTTGTTTGTTTATTTCTCCTCCCTGCAAGTCTCTGTCAACTTCGGACAAGCCGTCCAGTGTTTATAGTCACCTTTGTGTTTCTCCTGCACCTTTCGACCCTTGATCCCAACCCCCTCACAAGACGTATCAGTTTATCCCAGAGTTGACCAGTGGACTCCGCGATTTGATTTCTTGAAATATCTTTTTAGGATTATATACTCTTCAAACTAGTGTCTATTGAAATATAATTTTTACACACAATTGATAAAATTACAGGGGAGACAAGAAAGTGGCACTTATAAAATCAGTCGCAAGGTGGTTGCCAGGTGGCATTTTTTCTGAAGGATAGACGGTACGGACATGAAAAAATCAAAATACATTGATTCTACATGTAAAATTGTCGCCAACAACTTCTATCCCCCCCTCCTTACAGGCTGCTGCGTGCTATATTGTTGTGGATCGCTTTACCATACCTTATACAAAGGCCCCAATATAAGAGAGATGCTTTACTCACGAGTGAATCTGTGGATCCATTCTCCGATGTTCCGGTGGCCGAACTCCACCGCCTGCTCGTGCACAGTCCTGCCGCTGTCGTTCCTGAGGCTGAGGTCGGCTCCACACCTGGCCAGGTACCTCACCACGCCTGCCTGGCCCATCCTCGCCGCGTTGTGCGCCGCCGTCTCTCCCGAGTCGTTCCGCGCGTCCAAGTCCGCCCCGGCGCCCGCCAGGTACCGCAAGGTGCACAGGTGTCCCTCAAAGGCAGCGAAATGGACGGGTGTGTCTCCACCGCCCCACGGACGGGACGTGCTCGGGTTCACCCTCGCCCCTGCCCCGACCAGGACACGGCAGATCTCCGTGTGTCCTCCCCAGGCCGCCTCGTGCAGCGCGGTGTGCCCGAACTTGTTCACCAGGTTCACGTCTCCCAGCTTCGTCCTCACCAAAGTTCTCACGAGCTCAACATCGCCGTCTTCTGCGGCGTCGTGCAGACTCGGCGGTTCCGGGTTCGAATCCTCAATGTCAATGTCAACGTCCACAACATTAGACGGAGAAGACGCTATCCAGCAACATAGAGTATAAACGTGCACTTTCTCTACTTCAAACCGCGGTCTTTTCCAGTCCGACCGCATTTGAGTGTCCTCTTTCACCGGAGCTGATGCATCCTTGACCTTAGCGCGCCCTTCAATGATGCCCTTCATATTTTCTGATTCTGCAACTCTATTTTCGCTCCTGAGTAACGCGTTTCCGTCCTTAATGAAAGAATAAACGTCCGAGTTGAATTTCCGGCAGCTCTCCGTGGCGTTCTGAGCGAACTGCGGTCTCTTCTGACCACCCAACACAGGTCGCGACACGGTGGTCTTGTTTAGGTCTCTAGTTCGAGTCGCTGACATGGCTGTTTCAAAACACAGAAGTCTGTCGGGGACGACTCCGGTTCCAGTGCCTAAACACGGGCTGGTTTTGTCGGGCTGCACGCCGTCAACACAGATGTGCATGATATAGTCTTACTGCGTCGGTGTCGGCTTTGTGGTACAATCTAGGCGGTACGGCAGGTGGACTCACACGGTACATCCGTCCGCTCCAAGTTCACATGTACAGGACGCACTACTCCAGATGTGAAGGAACGCGAGAAATGCAAGATACAAGAGGATGGCTGGTTTAGACACACAGACCAGACTCTCGGTTTGTACGTCTGATATTTCTCTCGTTGTTCTGCCTCCCCTCCGATGTATTCACCCTGGTGTATCAGCAAAGACAGCTGTGTCAAGACGAAAACACGCGTTTTTGTTTTTCCGATGCCTCGTTTTTTCACACTCCACTCGCCTCTCCCCGTTTCCGGCCGGGTGACAGAGTCCTGGCGACGACCTGGCCCTTGTGATGCCCTTAAGAACCCTTAAGGGCCGTACGCTTCCGACAGGAGGTAGCGCACTTGGACGTTAGGTGTTTTTAAATGGGCCACAACGGCACAGGTTACTAGAGGTTTTGTTGGTGTTTCGTCGTCACTTCTGTGAATGTGGGGAACCTCCTTGTAGATGAACCCTACCGCAGACGTACGGGTCTTCGCAAGCGGAAGTCGGTGCTGAGAGGCTGGGCGGCCACTCCAGCGTGTTTACGCTAGTTAATCAGGCAAGCCCCTTCCTTAAGAAGCAACGTGCTTCAAGAATGCGGGTCGATTTTCGCGAAGAGTCTTCCGTTGTTTCACATCAGCAAAATGCCTGCGACGTGTTTAAAGGCAGTTAGTGGGAGTTGATTTATATGAATTTCGGATAGTTTGTTTCGATACCAATATTTTGACAAGTTTGTGTTCAGCAATGTTAGGCAGACGATTTCCAGAATCGTTGTCAAGATGCAGTGACCCAATTCCCACAGAAACGTTGGACGATTTTTTGTTCTCTTTACCAACCCCTTTTGTTGAGTCCTGTGACTCTGCCGAGTTTGAGTTGTCCAGAAGTCGGGGGGTCTACTACAGGGGTATCGACCTAACCCCAGCGCGCTGACAAGTGTACTTCCCGGCCCTCAGACTGGATTAACACCGACACAATCCTCTCCAAGCCGCGGCGCGTACTGCCAACAATGCCGAGCCCTTTGAGAAAGACTTGTCCCGGCTCCAGCGGCCTGCCCGACGCCTGTACGAACCCTGCTCTCCGGGTCTCGCACAAAGGTGCCGCGCTGATCTGTTTTGTCCCGTAGGTTTGGACTCGGAACCCTCAGACAGGATTTCCAACGCTAATCCTTCCTCGTGAAGACAAGTCCGCTCTCAGCAGCATACCACAGCCGGGTTCACCCTCAGCGTTGGTCCGGCCTTAACGACGTGACCGCTCCGGCAACTTCCAACGCTGTCCCTCCCTGCTCTAACAATAGATGCAGACGAGAGGTAGGCGCCACCTTTAAGTAGCTTGTGCAGGATGCCTTTGTACCTGACGTCCACTCTTCTAGATTTTTCGATACGTCGTCGTCACTTGTACTCACTGTGGGTGCGTACTGCTGACAGAGTTCTTTTCACAGAAGACGTTCTGCGAAGAAAAGACGATGCTCTTGTCTTGTACAAGTCTTCTTCAAGGTTCTCCCACGCAGACTGCACGGTAGATACAGCTCTCTACCGCGGTGGTTTCTCCTTTCTTCCTCCGCTCAGCTGGAAGCTCTCCCCCCGGAAAGCCCCTCTGTGTCAGCACAGCGCCAACAATCGCCTTGGCCAATTAAATCTGCAACATGAATGAAAAGAGAAATCTATCAATCTTCGAGGACGGCAATTTGTGCCCCGGCTGGAAACCGCGTGAGCTTTACATATGCAGGGCGGTTATTGTTGTGTCGTCCCGCCGCTAGGGTCGCGAGACGGTCGGGGATTCGTGGATAAAAAAAGGCTTGTCAAAGAAAACGGCCGTTATTTAAACATCTATCCCAGCCCAGGACAACAGTCAACACTGGGTAGTATTTTTGGCTGATAGACCAGTGGTGTTCCTAACGGTACGCATCAATGTAAACTATGGGGCTAGGCTGTCTTGTTACAAGGGCTAGAGGCTCACAGGACACGGCATTCTGGAATGAAAAGACGGGGGAAGAAAAGCAAATTAAGAATAATAAAGATTTTTCAATCGTATGTAATTTCCCCCTAAAGATTAAGATTTAAACGTAGTTATAAAGAAAGGATTCGTAGTATGTTGTTAAATATTGTAATCTTTCAGTAAGTAAACTATTGTACTCTTCGTACTCTAATGTACGTAATTTCCTCAAACATTACATATTTGAGTTATATCGATGTCGATCCGGATCCTAGTCTTAATACAGCAGATTTCAGGGCACGATTGCTATATAGTAAAACATATCTATGTTTCTGTCAGATGCAAAGCTGTTGTGTATCAAGAAGTCGAACCCAATAAGTTAGAATTTAGTGTTGAGTAGTTAGAGTAGTCACATACTAATATTGTTATCCATTGTCCATCCTTTATGTTCATGTTACATGTACTTGCAATTAGCGGCTACGGGCAAGAACTTGCACTAAACTTTCTATAATCAACCCTACCCAAAGATTCTTTACTGAGGGTCTATCTTGCCCTTTCCCCTTGGTGGTTACATTGGCCGGTGCACAGGTTCAGTCCCTACGCTACTACTAGTACAGCACCGCGGTATCTTGACTAACGACCCGGACTTCTCCCCCCGACACTAATTACCAGGTGTAGCTGTACGACACGCTCTCCCAGGACGTGCGCCGCCTCCAAACGACCGCCCCGGGACGGCCAAGAGCACATCAGCCCGCCCAAAGTCATTACAACCCGCTTTGTTAGAGCGAAGGCCGATAAATCATCTCAACCGACTCGGGCTGAGCTCCCCGCCACCTCGGGCGACGACCAGATGGTTTCATCTACCGCTGAATAGTTGTAATATTTCCCTATCAATATCATCTCTTTGCACATTATGGATAGAGCTTTCTCCACCGAGCAGCGGACTAGAAATGTTATGTCTGAGCATGTTATTGGGAGGGAATATCGTTAAGGCTTTTGTATTAAACTGCCCTGTTCTGACGAGGGTTGGTTGTCAAGGAACGCTACTGTCACCCTATATCTGCTTGGAGACTACCGTCGGACAAAAGATTTCTGATTGTCCTCCCATATCATATCATATCATGTCATATCATATCATATCATATCATCATGGTTGTCAGGATCAAATTCTATTATCAAGAAACTTAACGTTAATGGTTAAAGTAACTTTTCTATCAACGATCCAATGCTATATTGAACTTATTACCATGCATTACACTTTGCTCAGTTGTTCATTCACTGTTACCACGTTATGTCACCCTTTCTCAATTTTTATGCGCTTTCTTCGTATATGTAGCCTCTTTCATAATTTTTTTCTACAGCTAACTTGCTTTACCAGAGTCCCCCACCCCTCCTGATGAGAGAGTTGGGCTGCTCCAGTTGAGTATAATCCGCACGGCAAACTTGTTGTTGTTCGCCAGGCGCGGGAGTTTCGGGTCACTGGCGGGGCAACAGCGACAGTCGGGAAACACAAATTGAATCAGGCAAGAAATTAACCGTAGCAAGAGATTAAAAGGGGTCTTCTAAGGTCGACATTGTCCTGAATATCTTGTTTTCTGATGACTTAAATATAATTACCATAACGTACTTTTGTTGTAGCCAGCAATATAGTAGTTGTCTCTAATAAAGCTTAAGCCTATCTCTTTATATCGTTTACACTTATCATGATGTTACCCAACTTATCTAGTTGTCTTTAGGCCCTACAACCGTTCTCAAACTGGATTCCAACAAGGAAGTATGAAGAACTTAGGCAACGAAGTTCCTTTGTCATAAAAAAAGTGTATCAGCAAGCTTGTTGGTACGATGGAGCGTTTGATATAATCCACTCTTTGTCCTTTTTAGCGCGAATCGCATAAATACAAAAGCTTGAAATAATCGTTAAGAAAAGAAGGACCGCTTCAAGCCACACAGAAACGAATGATGTACTCCTACAAATCCGATTCACTTAATTAGGCTAATCTCTCCACTGTTCACAATGGATAAAGAACGCGTTGTAAAAGAGCTTTATATTTCCTGTATTAAATCTGTATCCGGGCCTCTTTAAAACCTTTCGAATCGTTCGCCACTTCAAGCGTGATAATTCACGGCAATAATTCAATCAGATCGCTTTTTATGCAGAAACAATACAGTCTTGAACGCATCATTCTCCGTCGAGAAAGGTCATAGCTTTTAGTTAGAGAACAAAGGGAACACTGGGCTGTAACCGGGCCCTGACACCACGGGAGGGGCAGCCACATCTGCCCGGCATGGAGACCGTGTCATCCCGCTAATGGTACAGCCGCATCTGGTACAGTAGGGTACGACTTGTTATGTAGCTTTAACAATGCGGGAAGTGGTTTGTAACGACGGTGTTGGGAGGGACGTGTAGAGAGGGGAGGTTATGGTGAATAAATCTGGGATGAGAAAATTACAGTTTGGGGTTTTTCTATGATGTGAGTTCTTTGTACATATCGGTTGGGTAATTAGTTTTACACCAATAAATCCATCTGAACTTCTCTTCTGTTACGACTAGACCTTTTGTTGTCCTTTTAGAATTTCTTACTCTTTTCTGACGTCCTTTAACCCGAATCTGGATATAGTCTATCTCATTTCACCCACTTCTCATTCATTCATTCATTCATTCATTCATTCATTCATTCATTCATTCATTCATTCATTCATTCATTCATTCATTCACTCATTCATTCATTCATTCATTCATTCATTCATTCATTCATTCATTCTTTCTTTTCATCATTCGATCACTATGCCAATTTCTCCCACATACCACAGCCTCATTCTTACTTACGACCTACATAGATTAGAAGAAGGGCTTACCTTGTTGATTAGTTGGTTGAATAATGTTCTCCGCACCTGCTTTCTGTGGGTCACCAGTACTGGTCTATGTAGAGCAGATATGTCTAAGACTTACCTGCGTTATGTAATAATGAGGTATTTGAGACGTACCTTCCCTTGAATTGAATACGAAGGGGTGTATTGAAGGTGTAACTCCACAGCTAACAATGGTCAGGGTATGTAACGTGACGAGCCTTACCTGTTGTAACGGTCTATGCAGAGACATGTACAGGTCTATGTGGAGTAGTCTAAAACTATGTCTAAAAGTATGTCTAAAACTTACCTGAGTTATTGTAATAATGAGCTGCTGAAGACCTACCTTCCTTTGAAGAGCTGTGTTGAAGGTGTAACGCCACAGTTAACGTTGGCCAGGTTATGTAACGTTATTACGTGCCTTACCAGTTGTAACGACCGCCGAGTCAGCAGAAGTGATGCCGGCCTGCCACGCAGTTGTCCGGGAATAACGTCCCTCCTGCTTACCTGGTGGCTATACCCGCTGGGCGTTCACCTGGCGCACGTAGACAGGTAATCCACCTGTCCACACCTGTCGTGTTAAGGTGTATTGTCGGTCTGGCAGGTGTAAGCATGCCACACGTCTGTGACAGAAGCTTGTTAAGCACACGGTTCCAGGTCAGCGGGAGGGCAGGGGGTGAAGACCCGGCCATAGGGTCAGCTGACAGGGGCTACAAGATACACCTGAACGCCAGGGACACCTGGAAGGTGCCTACAAGATACACCTGAACGCTAGTGTCACATGGAAGGTGCCTACAAGATACACCTGAACGCTAGTGTCACCTGGAAGGTGCCTACAATATACACCTGAACGATAGTGTCACCTGGAAGGTGTCTACAAGATACACCTGAACGATAGTGTCACCTGGAAGGTGCCTACAATATACACCTGAACGCTAGTGATACCTTGAAGGTGCCTACAAGATACACCTGAACGCTAGTGACACCTGGAAGGTGCCTACAAGATACACCTGAACGCTAGTGTCACCTGGAAGGTGCCTACAAGATACACCTGAACGCTAGTGATACCTTGAAGGTGCCTACAAGATACACCTGAACGCTAGTGACACCTGGAAGGTGCCTACAAGATACACTTGGGTCCCATCCCCACTAGGGTACAAATTATCCGGATCGAGCCGAGTTGATTCGCTTTGATCCAGCTTCGAGCTGGCTTGGAGCCGGGTTGAATCGGCTCGATCCGGACAATTTTAATCTAGTGTACCTGGTGACTTTTTACACACCTGGATGTTGTATGATAAGCCATCATCTTCACAAGTAACTAGAAACTCCCTTTTGTTAACCTACCTTTATCTGTTCCCTCATTCGTTCTTCCATCTTTCATTCTATCCGTCCTTCATTCACTCACTCGCTCATTCCCCCCTGTACTGCCCGCATTCAATCAGTGGTATACTGTCATGGGGGGGGGGGGGCTATACGTTTCCTGCTGTACTCTGCCTCTGCCTTAGTCGTCCAGCAGGTACAGACTCAAACATCACAACCCACAGCATATGTCCTATACGTATAATTATGAAGACCAAGTGCGAACATCTGTGAAGAAAGGATATAAAATTGTGATTTTCTTCCTGACGTTTAGGTACTATTGTTATCCCTCGTTTACGTCGTTGCGTGTCAAAAATGTGACATCGTGCGAAAACTCATTCGAACATGGGCCTATGCCAGGGGTAAGGGAGTAGCTTGTAGCTAGTAGCTGCTAGTCTAGAGCGTACGAGTACGTAAGGACTGACTACACCTGTGGACTTGCCTTACTCCGATGGAATGGCCATCAACACGTAAATAGTTTTCAGATTTGACTGACGAACTTGGCGAAACCAACGGGTTACTAGATCAATTAGCCGGTCGGTTAACGATACGTCATTGAATTTGCTGTTCCAAAGGTCAGAGCAAGGGCACGGGTGCACCCACAGGCCAAGGGAACCTTTAACTAGCTCAGCTCCACGCTCCGCTGGAAAAACCAACCGACTTGTTTGTGGAGTTTTCTCAAATATTGACCGCCTTGAGCAGGGGAGGACAGGCGTGCGGGCACTGCACGGCCACCACCGTGGCGAGATCAGAGGCAGGCAGGGGTTATTTGTGTGCTGAACAAATTTTGCTGAAAACACGGGCCCAGATTAGGAAGATAAACTGGCGGCGACCGTAAGCAGCCCGTGACCGGAGGGCCTCACCCCGAGGTGTTACCGGCAGTGTGCCGGGATGGCAGACGCGACTTTGTAACGCAGTCTCATCTATAAACTTTGGACCAGCGAAAACACAGAGTGCTATACCGTTTATGAAGTAAATTTAGACGTTTTCTGGTACATTTTTACCCATCACTACGATTAGAACCCTTTTCTATATAGCAATTTACTGTAGTAAATCCAGATGAATGTTAACTAAATCAAGATTATGCCATAACTGTTATCTGTAACAGTACGGTAACTGTGCCATTATATTACATGACATTGTCTACTTTTCGTCTTGATTTACTGTAGTAGAATGCCATCATTTAGGGTGTAGCGCTTTAAGAAGCCATTTTCGATGAATGATTTTTTTATGAGAATAGATTTTTAAACTCCGGATCCCATGTGCTCATCAGATAAAACAGCGGTTCGGTATTACCATTGTTGGGCCGACGTAACCACTATCGCCCGCGACTGGTAGTATATGAGTTCGCCGCACAGCTTTAGTTTTAAGTTTATGGACATAAGTTTATGGAGTAGTATATTGAAACCATCGTTGCACTATAAGTAAGATAACTAACCAAACCTTACCTTAATTAGCACGGAGAGTTTTCACCCTCTCGCTTCCCGGCACAGGTGTAAGACGAAGTGAAGACGGGTAATACTTATTACTCAGGAAGTCAGTATTTAACAGGAAGTGGGTTGGTTCTTTGAGAACAAACAGGCACACCTTTGGCGATTCTTAAGACATCTACACAACAAACTTAAGACTTTCACACCTCCGCACTTATGTTAGCACCTAACACAAATAAAACACGACAGAAACTGGACATGCCTACAGTTAAACGCCGTCAGATTTTAGCTATTTATTTTCATTAGGAATTAACCTTTTTTCGGACTCCAAGATGAGAGAAATATTTTCATCTTTTGGCAAATCGCCATTTGTATGATTGTCCGCGTCGGTTAAAAAATCATAGAGCTATGTTATAATTTGTTCTTGCCCTGTGATTAATATGTATTCATAAGCTATATTCGTCTCACACAACCCGCGCTGGTGACACCTGCTCGGCTCGTGACGTCATGACCTGACAGAAGCAGACGACAGGATGTCCAATGTCTATATAAGGAACGCGCGTGTCGTATCCCTCCGCGCGCTTTGATGTGGTCAGGTCCCTGTCACTGCGGTGACAGAAGCTAAGGCTCCTCTAAACACTAAGTGTTGTCCAAATAATTATAACGGCAAAATGTAAAGCCCTCCTTGTTTGAGGAATTTCACATCAAAAGAATGATAACAACGTTGCGTAATAAAGTTAATTAAAATTCTTTTCAATTCAGAACTAGGCATTCTTTTCTGAATGACATACTCTCAGAATATTAGAATAAAAAGTATGCATTTGCTAATTACTAACGTTTCAAAATTGAATCTCAATGGCGAAATCACTATTGTTAGAGATTGGCTTACTGTAAGTACACACGCCTTAACGCTATAACAATAATTGCGGTCAGATTGTGGTCTTAAAGCGAGTTACGCCTGAATTCAGTGGCAGCTAGCGGCGCTTTTGAGTGTAGATCACCTATCCACCCAACACTTCAAACCTCAACTACTCAGTACTTGAAGAGAGTTTCTACTTCAAGGCCATTACTTTGCTTCAAGGAAAGATTTCCAACTTGAGGTAAGATTGGTTCTTGGTTCATGAAATGTTCGAAATAAAACTACATATCAGATATGGCAAAGTGCACCTACAGAAGACGAGTTGTTCGATTTGATACATATTTCACAGTCGTAGGTTATTTTACGTGAATGAGGAACGAGTTAAATCCTCTGGATTCTTTGACAGAGCCTTTCTGTTCTCGCTTTGCTTGGTGTAAAAACTGAGCACCCAGTATACGGACATGCCGCCACGGACAAAATCCCTCCGTGCGTACGGCCAGTTGTTGATACAGGTACAAGTGAAGCTATCTCGAGTCTATTGGATACTAAGAGTGTAATGTGTGATCAGAGCGGCTCCGAGATTGGGGTCTGTCCAAATATTTGGTTAGCCACGCTCCGCGGCAAATGTGCCGCTATCTTAACCCTAGGTAAGAGCCAGGGCTATCAAGTACGGAATTCCTAACGTGGTCTTGCATCGTTGACATACCGGTGGACCTAATAGTCTGTTGTTTTTTCTGAAGACTCCGGTCAATTAGTTATCAACAGGCATGGAAAGAGCAACAAATACCCTACTAACTCTTGTATGCTGGGACCATACTCTGGTTATATGAATTACACTATAAGATGATAGTAACCTAACATACTACACGTTTCTAAATGTAAAGTTTGCATTTTATTTCATACTCATAAAGCTGCTAGGAACCTCCGTGCCTTCAAACATTCCTTCTACTTCCTTGACCTTAAAGTCACCTTGCTGTGAACAGTTCTAACAACAAAGTTCGGGGCCATTTTGATGACGTCATACTTATTTCATTTGATGTTCACTATGGAACAGACCTGAACATTGTTGAAATGAATGGGGGGGGGGTGTATCTTTTGTATCAAACATGTCAAATTTAAATACCAATTTAAATAAAACATACTTACATGATACACAAACTAACTTAATACTAATCTATACCTAGGGCAATAATATTACTAGTAATGTTTTGACTTGTACTAGGAAGAAGGATTACAAAAAAGTTTTTCCCCCCACTAAAAATTGTCAATGGCACAGTCCTGATCTATTGTAGTTGCTGTGCGTCATACAGACTGAAATGTTGTGAAACCCTGTACATCAAGTACGTCCTTGTATGCCCATGTGTTCTGTCAGACCGTAGATAAAGTTTCTACTCACTTTGACGCTAAAGTGGACACAAATGGCATGCTGTGCTAAATAAAGACTTCACACTTCCCCATCTTTCCAACTACCAAATAGCGTAACAACTTCATATACCCCCTCCTGACGGTTTGGAAACCGGTAGATATACATGTAGACCATTTTTCTACGCTCAAGATGTCTTGGATTGGTGATTTTCAAGATTGGACCTCGTACTGTAAATCTATTATCACTTCCAAACCTTTGCAATGACAACATAGTTTACCTATCCTTGTCACCTTTGTGGTAGGATTTACGTGTTTGCAGGTGCAGTTTGAATGAAAGCTGCTAGGTGAGTTGCCCCTAACCTAGAAGTACTGATTCACATACAGATTTTTGCCGATATGGAATCATTGTTACTCGACCAAAGCCTTACCCAAAAGAAATAATAAAGTTTTGTTAATAGAGTTAGCATTGTCGAAGCTAACATGTAATCACCAGTGAAACTATACTATCATAGTTGTCGTTTCGCGGATCGAGGCCATCAAATATGTGGAAAACAACACCTAATATCAAGAATGACTTTACGCACAAATGTTATCACATATGACCATAAGGTTACATCACGTAAAAAGTTGAGGGGACAGGAGACAGATGAAAATGGTCTTCCTATAAATATACTAATAGTATATATTCCTACATATATCGTACTGCAACATCAATGTCCTCTATATTCAACAGCCAATAGTGACAAACCAACCCAATAATCAACTTAAATGTGAAGATTAAAAATAACATTTTATCTTCAATGGGTTTAACGTAGTGTCTATCTCAAACTTACACCATCTAAATCTTCTTTTGAATATTAACTGTCAAATGATGTATTTAATGAAAGCTGCATTTGCCACTCCCTTGTGTGTGCACGTCACTCAAAATGCAGTTACTCCACCTAGCATGTTCAACCCTTAAGCGTAGGAAGTAAAGATAACAGAGGATTACGTACATGTAGCGCGGCCTCTCCAGCTCGGTCACGGCGCGGTGGCAGGTCTAAACACGGCCGGTGGCAGTCGGTACGCCCGCCAGGTGCCGCAGTGTTGTACCTCACACACCTCAACCCTCTTATACCGACCAGCTGCGGGGCCAGACACGGCGTCTGTGTCCCTCTTTATGCACGTGTGAGAAAATACGAGGAAACACAACCCCAGTCGGCGCGCGAGCGCAGACCTTCATCCCTTCTTGCGTGTCCACCTCGCTTTGTCTTCCCCATCCCTTTTTGTTGACTGGTCCGAGGTTTTTCTTTCAGTGAGTGGAACACAAGAACTTGTGACAAGGGAAGGGGAGCTGACTTGAAAGCTGGGCGCCCCGACCCGCGATAATGTGGGGAGATGTCTCCATAAAGAAGGTGCTTAGGACGTGAATGCTCTGCTGAGCGGAGGGGGAGAAAGAAAACAGTAGGAGCACATTTTCCCCTGGGAACTTGCGTCGTGCCGAAGATTGTGATCTCACAAGTGGCGTGGGTTAGATGGCTGTTCCGATCGCACGCTGAGCGTAATGTTACAAGAAACAAAGTAGAGAGGAGACGACAAAAGTTGCGATATTACTTGCCACATCTTTTGATGCCCCTACATGCTTTTGATATCAGTGATTAGGAGCTTTTAATCGACAATGAACAGGCGCAACTTTCGTCTGAATCAAAGGACGACATATGTGCATGACTTCGAATCCCTGTGAGAATGGGCTGCATGTTTCAGTCCTTCAGAGGTATATAATAATTGCTTCATATACTCAACGGTAACGCTTCTTTTCATTTCTGATTTATGTTTTTCCTTCAGAAGTTCTTAGCCGTTTTGCATAAAAGTCAACAAACATGTTTCAAATCAGCGAAGTGGAATAACAGAGGTTTACAAGTATCGAAGGGAAGAACACAACAAGCACCGATATTATACGAATGAATGCGTATCCATTCATTTACATCAAGCAATTTACAACCATAATCATAATTCGTAAATACTGTAATATATACATGAGAGTACAGGGATATGATAATATAGTCCGACCACCCAGCAGATAACAAAGAGGATAACCCCGACGCCGCTCTAGTCGGGGAAACCCACACCTGTGATACCTGCCGACTGTCGGAAGTGTTGGTTACGAGTGGATAATGGCGGTGAAAAGTTAGCTGGACGCCCCAGAGCCGCCTGATCCACCGGCGGACCCCGATCCTCGTGCGGCGAGTGATGCGAGTTAACGCCGAATCTGGGTCGTTGGTCATTCGGTGGTAATTTGGGCCCTGCAATGTAACTGGCCACAGTCGTGTGCGATTGAGAAGCAGTACGAAAGAAGACAGAAGAAATCACTTGTCAGTTACTTATGTTCCTTATTAGTGCCCTTACCTTCATTTACCTGTGTTTTATTTGTACCGGTCACTTGTTTTGTAATTACCTCCATGAAAAATTGTATTTGGTGCGTCTCTCTCTCTCTCTCCCTCTCTCTCCCTCTCTCTGCGTGTGCATCTCCGCTCATTTTATGGATTGTGATTATATTTGGTATCCTGGTAAGTCTAATTAAGACGAAGGTCAAGGTCAAATATGGGTGGGCCTCCTGGTGGATGACCTTGGTACTGCAGCAGAACTTTCAGTTTTGTATCTTTTGTCCTGTCTTGAGATATTGGTGACAAATAGATTTTCCTGTCAGGAATACGTAATGTGGGTTAGAACCCCCTAGTAGCTTGTGATGTGGGATGTGGGGAAGAGCAGGGAGGTCTACGAGTGGGGTGTGGGGAAGAGCAGGTAGGTCTACGAGTGGGGTGTGGGGAAGGAGCACACCCTAGTTCTTCCGCGACGCGGTAGTCCGCGGTATAATACAGTGACGAAACGGTTTTGAGCAGTCAAGTTTGAGTTCACATTTGTCCTAATCTGCTTTGAAATGATATTAGATACTAGTACGAGCTGAAAAGTAATAATAGAAGTGGTGTTGTTTCGGTTGAAGATTGATTTTGGATCATTTTGGCCTGGATTCTCACTTCCGGGTATCCTTGCGCCTAAAGCGTGATCCGCCCATTTGACCCAGATTCTCCCCTCAGTCGTGGTGTGGGCGGATGACCTGAACGAAGCACTTCAGTATCCGTTCCATCTGGCACGTATGTTGACGTAAACCTCGCACGTCTCACCTTGAATTTGTGCGTTTTTTCAAACAATCGCCAGGTGACTCTGATTGCACCACTAGAGCAGTTTTGATGTCCATTTGCTCGTTGTGACGGTATATAAACTCTTCACTAGCATAATGTTTGTCGTAGCATTTTGCCTCAAGAACAAGAAACAAGAAATTACCTTGAACGTCAGAAATGACCTCAGTGGAGATCTGTATAAACAGTTGTAGATGAAAAGAGCCCGAGGCATATATTATATAACTCATTAATTGGGCGTCACAAGTTTATTTTTCTCCTACGTCGTAACAGAGTGACTTGCCGTTGGTGCTGGGCGGTACGTGGTACACTCGGTAACTTGTTTCCCTGCTTGATACGAGTCGAGAATTCGGCAGCTCCTTGGACAGATAGCAAAATGAGGTAAGAATGAAAGATCATGGCAATGATGCTGTTGACATTTACTCTCCAATTAGAGGTTTGGGTATGGGGTTATTTTTGGCGTGATTTTAGGCTTTTTATCGGGGTCTCTCTTTTGCATTGGAATTAATTGGGTTGGTGAAGAAAACAAATCCGGTGCAAAAGAGAAACCCGAATAAAAAATCTTAAAAACACGCCAAAAATAACCACAAACCCAAACCTCTGCTTGGGGAGTAGTTGACATCCAGATTATGTAACAATTATGTAACAGTCTACGAGAAAGACAGTAATAGAAGAAAAAAGGGCTCACTCGACGAGTCCTCTCGACCACTACTCGTTTTTCTTCGATTGTGTTTAGTTGTTACCGAGCCCGTCAAATGTAACGGGGGAGATGTTTAGATACACTCAACTCTCTGGCGATTTTGAACTTCGCTGACGTTCTGGCAAACAACAAAGTCGACAGGTCTTATATAATTAGTGGCGCAGACTAACCGAGAGATTAAATTGAGCGTACAAATTTGGAAACAATTTCAGTGTCTGTTGTGACGGTTTGTTGTTGAACCAAAGATTCGAAGGTTTTCAAAATGAGTGAAACTAATTTTTACAGGCCAAACCTGTGCTTATTTGTGCATTGCATCATGCTGCTTAAAAATATGCTGCATAAAAGTATGCTGCATGCTCAATTGCTCATAGTCCAGTATTGTGCATGCATTTGTCATTTCTTTTGTAATACGTAATTACCAACAACACTTAACATATTTTACCTGTACGAGCATATACATTTAATGTTTCACCTTGAAATTCATATTCTAAAGTACATTATTCCTTTCTCTGTTTAGAATCATCATCGTAGCCGCTCTGCTGGTGCTCTTTGTCACTGTTGTCTACAGAAAACGTATGTTATATGATTATATAACGTTACTTCTGAAGTTTTGGTGCATTAATTGCCTGCAGGGAGGAGGGTATTTATTTATTTATTTCAAATGCAACAGTACATTACACTAACTTACAGGCAGCTTGGCTGATATTCGTCAGTCGGCAATTATACATACGAGGACAGCAGGTAACGTTACATAGATTACAATACTTTATCCAGCTGACAGTTAGTATAGTCAAGTCGATATCACATTCATATACAAAGACGCTAAGAGGAGGGTATCTTTTTGAGCACGTTGCCGTGTATTATAGTAATACTTAATAAGTAGAAACTCGTGGATCGGAATACGGTAAACTAGTACGTGCGGAACAGCCGTATCCAAATTCTCAAAAGTTATCATGGCCAAGTATGTCTGAAATAAAGATAGGTGTGTATATTCACTTTACTTTACTTTACCTTTAGAATTTACACGAAGTACAAACAGATAAGTATGCGAAAAACTTTCCTACTTAGCAGCAAATCGTGCATGAAATGTGTAGACACAAGTTGGAATGAGTGAAAGACCTAGAGTTACTAAAGATATTAGTGTAGGATCGGGGCAAAAATGAAAATCTAGTATGTACACTTCCCAGGAGGATGTCCGACCCTGCGAATCCCAAACACAACCTCAGTATGCAACAAACAACCACGTAATGACGGAAAATACCCCCAAAACACAGTCTGCACCTTTACCTGTGACGTGGGATGTGAAGAGGGCGGAGGGTCGTCACGAAGAAGATGCATGGGCCGGCGGCGTAGAACCAAGTAGCATGGAAGCATTCTGCGATGTCAATGTGAGTATCTCTAGGGCAGGCAGTACAATTACCTTTGGCCATAGGAACCTATGGTTAAATACACTGCAACAAGTCCCCATGAAAGTGCTTTCTCACATTTCAATCTCAAAAATTCTTCTGCGCCAGACAGCCCCAATGGTCTGCTTTCCAAATATAGAAAGAAAACAGGGGGTTGACCAGCTCAAGGTCTTACAACAGTGAACAAACCCTACTTTTGACCTAATTTTCTCATGTATTCATCCGCACTGGGCAGGCCAGACCTCATCACTCAGGTCTCTGATTATGCCCACTAAACTGGTGAAATGAACAAAACACAGTTTATAATCTTCTTTCTCAGGTAATCCGTGCAACAGCTCACCCAGTCACCCCGAAGGTTACACCAGCAACTGTGCAGTACAGGCGATCTACCCAGCAGGCCACACGTGTAGCTTCACCTGCCCCGCCGGTTATGTCCAGATTGCCGGTCAGGCAGAGAAGCTGTGCGTTAACGGTAGATGGGTGGGGAACGACTTACTCTGCGAACGTAAGTTCTTATTCGTAGTACGATTATATGTTTGAAGTTGAACCGTTGTATACATACTAGTACATGAAAGTAAGTAAAACTTTGCAGAAAACAAATAACAACTTTATAAAAGTCATTTATTTTATTCATTTATCTATGTCTTTTTTCAGACATAACTAGAGGTCGGAGATCTCATGCCTTCGTCAGAGGGACATTGTTCTAGATGTTTTTTTTTTCTTTTTAACGAACTGTCACCGTGTTAGGCCCCCTAAGTTATTTGATTTTGGACTGTTACTGGAAAGAAACTGTTACCAAAAATTCTGCTTACTGTCTTATGATCAGAGTGTCACGACAGTGTCGCAAAATGTAATGAAAAGATGTCATGAAAGGAAAGAATCAGAACAGGGGGAGATTTATTGCTGTTTTCGTTTGTTGTTACATTATGTTCTTTTATGCGTCCTAACCTTTGTATTTCCACAGTTAATATGTTCCAAATCTATGCATCTTAATCAGTTTTTTTCGGCCCTTGATGTATTTTATCACGCTTTTGAAATAAATTTAAGGTCTCCAGTGGACGTCATCCATAAAAATTACTTGGTCTGGCCTTACAATTTAGGGAATGACCTGCCTGACCCGCTCAATGTCAATGTCAATGTCGGTGTTTTCGGGACGTCATCCTATCAAAGCAAATTGAAGGGATGTACCTTATCTTGGTAAGACAACAGTGGCCCATGCAAGCTAGTAGCGTTACCTGAAGGAAGCACTTCAGTATTCGTTCTATCTGGCACGTATGTTGCCGTAAACTTCAGACCTATTTCGCACGTCTCACCTTGAATTTGTGCGTTTTTTCCAAGAATCGCAAGGTGGGGTGATTATACCACTAGAGCTCGTTACGTTTGACACACACATGAAGGTTTGTCGCAAAACAAAACCCCACGCAAGCATGACCTCAAAGCGCTGCCTCAAATGATTGTCATTTTTTTCGCTCTCAAACCTATCTACATGTTTTTCAGTTATGTTATACCATTCTGTATCCAGCCGAAGTCCTGTAATCAACAAGAAATTAAATGACCTTGAAAATCTGCGTGAAAAAATTGTAGGTGAAAAGAGCCCGAGGCATATAACTCATTAATCGGGCGTCACCAGTTTATTTTTGTCCAAAGTCGTAACAGACTGACTTGCCGTTGGTGCTGGGCGGTACGTGGTACACTCGGTAACTTGTTTCCCTGTTTCATGCGTGTCAAGAATTCTGCAGCTCCTTGGACAGATAGCAAAATGAGGTAAGACTGAATCATTGCAATGGTGTTGTTAACATTCAGATGATGTATAAAATATGGAACAGTCTATGAGAAATACGGCAATAGAGGAAGGAAATGGCCCACTCGACGAGTCCTCTCGATCACTACTCGTTTTTTTTTTCTTTCTTTGGCCTGTGTTTACTTGTTACTAAGCCCGTCAAATGTAACGGGAGATTTTTAGGCAAAAATGCAGTCAACTCACTGGACATTTCGAACTTCGCTGACGTGCTGGCGAACAACAAATTCGACAGAACGTCTTTGTGTCGCAGGCTAGCCAATAGATTAAATTGAGCGTACAAATGTGGAAACGATTCCGCGGCTGCTAATGTCTGGCGTACGTGACGGTTTGTTGTTGATCGGTTACTCAACCAATTCAAAGGCTTTTCAAAATGAGTGAAACTCTTTACTGGCCAAACTTGTGCTTATTCATGCATTGCATCATGCTGCTTATAATTAAAAATATTCTGTATAGTCCAGTATTGTGGATTTGGTATTCCTTTATGTAATTACCAACAACACTTAACATATACATTTAACGTTTCACCTAGAAATTCATATTCTTACGTACATTATGTCTTCCTCTGTTTAGAATCATCACCTTAGCCGCTCTGATGTTCTATGTGACTGTTGTCTACGGAAAAAGTATGTTATATAACGTTACCTCTATTAAAGTGTTACACCGTTGGTGCATTTTAGCCTCAGGGGAGTTATCTTTTTGAACACAGTGCCGTGTTTGTTCTATAATTATCCTATGAAAACCCGTGTATTATACTTAGTAAGTAGAAACTCGTGGAATACGGTAGTCTGGTACGGAGCAGCCGTATCGAAATACTCGAAAGTTATCACGGCCTAGTATGTATGAAATAAAGAGGTGTATATATACACTTCCCAGGAGGATGCCCGGCCCTGCGAATCCCAAACACAACCTCAGTATGCAACAAACAACCACGTAATGACGGAAAATATCCCCAAAACACAGTCTGCACTTTTGCCTGTAACGCGGGATGTGAAGAGGGCGGCGGGTCGTCACGAAGAAGATGCATGGGCCGGCGGCGTAGGACCAAGTGGCATGGACGCAATTTGCGATGCCAATGTGAGTATCTGAGTAAAGAGACTCTTTTTACACAACCAAGACAGTCTTTTATTCAGCCGACGTTTCGGTGACCGTCTGCCACCTTCCTCAGGGCAATCCTGACTGGTTCACATTGCACTGCAGCACAGGTGTCGCTGCTGTAGATGCATTCTCAAACGTACAATATGCGTAGATATGTAAATATTGTACGTCTGTACGTGAGTATCTCTAGCTCTTGTGATGTGTACGTGTGTGAACAACACTCCATCGATATTGAACAATGCTAGCTATATGCATGGTGCAAATGAAGTAGCCGCCAGCTTGAGGAAAGAATTACATGTACATGTCAACGAGATTCTGACAAATAAATCTCTGCAGCAGTAGTTTTTCTTCCTACCAAAATACTATACGAGTAAATTAGACTTGCATCGTGTTATTGCACAGTATGATGATATGTGTATTTAAACATTGGCTCATCTACTAGTAGAAACTTTATTGAGTTTGGGTTAATAGAAACGAAAACGTAGTTTGTAATTTTCTTCGTCAGGTAATCCATGCAACAGCGCACCTAGCCACCCCGATGGTTACACCAGCAACTGTGCAGTACAGGCGACCTATCCAGCAGGCTACACGTGTAGCTTCACCTGCCCCGCCGGTTATGTCCAGGTTGGCGGGCAGGCAGAGAAGCTGTGCGTTAACGGTAGATGGGTGGGGAACGACTTACTCTGCGAACGTAAGTTGTTATTCGTAGTACGATAACATTTTTTCAAGTTAAACCGTTGTATACATATACTAGTACATGAAAGTAAGTAAAACTTTGCAGAAAACAACAACTTTTTAAAAGTCATCTATTTTATCTATGCCTATTTTCAGAAACAATGACAACCACTCCAAATTCAGCAGGTAAGTAAACTTCTTTTTGGCCAAATGTATAAATTGTTATTTGTTTATTTTTACATATGGTGAATTGAAAGGAAGTACACGGGCGTAAGCAAAACTTTGCAACAAACGGATAACGACTTTTTAACTTCCTATATGTCTGTTTTCAGAAATGATGACCACCACGCCACCTATAACGGGTAAATAAGCTACTTTTTCGGCATAATTAGATAAAGATTTTTAATAAACCTGTAGAAAATGTCCGAGCGAAACGTAGCGTGACAACCACGCAATTCCGGCGTATTTCCGCGCACATACTCGAAAACCCCTGTTCGATTTGAACTCTGACCCGGAACCGTAGGTTGGGTTTGACATTATACATAATGTACGCAAATTAGGGCATATTTTTCATTGGCAATGGACTTAAATTTGTGAAGGCGTAAGGTCGGGGATACTGTTTCCTGGCCCTTGAACAAGACTGTCGGTATGAAACCGCCACTGTTGTCACTGTTGGTCGGATTGGCCACCTTGGCCGTTGGGTGTGCATATGGTGAGTAAAACAATTTTATATTTACTAGGCAGAAATACAATGTACTGTTTTTACTGTATCGCGTTTTATCAAACATAAATCCAAAGCTATGGCATCTGAGGGTTGTTATAAGTCCTGACAGGAATTCGAGAGAGAAATATTATCAGAGAAAATGGTGGTATGTTTCTGTGTCCAGTTGACGAGTACACGAGCACGCTGACGGGGTGCCAGTGCTGGTTCAACACTTCCCGGTGGGACTGTGCCTGCTGCCGCCCGGACGGATGTCAGTGTTGGTCCGACCAGCCGCACCGCTGTATCCCGTGCGGCACCGACTGTGGCGACTACCCCGCCGGTAAGGTTCAACGTTTCCCTCTGCTCTTTATACTACTATGACATTTAACTGCGCATTACAACGTTGGATAGTGACGTTCCTTTACAATCAAATCAAGTACAATTAAAACAAATACGGAATAGCACGTAGGTTTGAAAAGAAATCTATAATGACATTCGATCATATTCCAGGCACATTTTCAATTGTTTACTCAATATGTCTAATCTGCTTCTAAGATATATTTTTTTAGTTCAAAATGTAATAATGCCTGCTTTTACAAACAAGAATTTTGCTAATATACCGTCCGAATAAAACGTCATATTTAGCGTCAAAAGTGAGAGACGGAGTTTTTATTATTTTTGTGCTTTCAAACCTCATTCTCTGATCGTGGTTAACCAGGGGCGCTCTCAGAACGAAAGCGGAAGTACTTTGTCAGGGGATGACTCACTGTCACATGTTTGATCTGACGTTACCTGTGACACACCCACTAGGTGTACATGTACATATTAACAGTTACATAGTACGTTAACCGCGAAAGGTTAACTATGGCTTACTTCGACATCGAAGGACCGACACTTCATGTTTAAATACCTAAAAAGGGTACAGGAGCACCTAGACCAAATCTGAGGCTCTTAAATGGTTTTATGTTTTGAAAATAAGTAATGTTGCTCAAAAGTATTACATTCTACGAAACATGCAATACTATCGTATACTATGATATTGTGTTACGAATAGGGAGAAGATATATCTATTTAGTATTATATTAGAAAAAAATTATAAATTAGAAACATTTCAACGTTTTGACAATTACATGTACATACAATTATGCAATTTTTTTCATCGCCCTGCAGTACCCTGGGCTGTCGCTAACAATGGAGTGGCGCAGCACGTGGCTAGTTCGTGTCCCCAGTGCGTGTGGACAGTCATGGCAATGTTTCAGCCCGTCTCCGTCCCGTCTATTGGGTATGTATATGTAGTATACATTTGTCTTACTTGTTCTAACGGCCTTGACCGGTGTTGAGCCAAATCCTCGAGCTACCACATACGTGAGAGGTCAGGTGTTTAGGGCTAGGGTTAGGGTCAGGGTTGGTATTAGAGTTAGAGTTAGAGTTAGGGTTAGAGTTGGGATCATTGTTCAGGGTTAAACTTACGATTAGGGTAAGGTTAGGTTTAGTCTCCCACATCCCACGACCAAACCCCTCCCAGACCTTGTCTCAGATATATTGGAAACCCCGAAGTAGTGTCGGAGTTATTATATTTGGCAGGATCATGGACTTTATATTTGTCAAGTTGCACGTGTTTGTTGTTTACTTTCAGATTCGTCACCAACACCTACAGTCCCTCTGATGAGGACCTGGTCAACCCAGAGCGAGGCTGGTGGAAATACGCGGCTACTGAAGACGAGGGCTTCGAAGTTCTAACGGTAATATGAGCCTTCAAAACAGCAGGTTACGTCATATCAGAATTTTTTCGAAGGGAAAACGAATGTATAACTCGAAATGCTTTTCCTGTGTTTCTCATGGTAGAGAGACATTAGCAAAGCCTCTGATTTTAAAGAATTTTTACATGGCGAATCCGTCTCCAGAGTTTCAAAAATTTGATTGCCAGTATTTGTCAGACGATGCCTTTTGCGGAAAATGAAATATAGAAATATTTCACGACCAGAACGGTGGTACAAGAATAACTAGAAACGACGAAGAAATATGAAACAGCACATTTGTCTTTCGTTCATACTTCAAGGAAAATTTGATACATATGTAGAAATACTTTACCGCCTGGTCTCTCAGCTAAGCACGTTCAGGAAGCATAATACTGTATTAAGTATGAGATAGCTCATTTGTCTTTCGTTCGACCTTCAAGGAGAATATTATTCATATATAGAAATACTTTACCGTCAGGTGTCTCAGCTAAGCACGTTCCGGAGCGAGGGTCACACCCTGATCTTCCGGTACTACGTCCTGGACCTGTTCGTCCACTCGGACATCAGCGCCGAGTTCCTCACTAACCTGCAGGCGGACCTGCAGAACGCCCGGGCCGCCGGAGTCAAGATCGTCCCCCGCTTCGCCTACACGCTCACAGAGGTGGGTGTTGATTATGTGATTATATCTTGCTTCGATTACTAAGTATGTTTACCGTCGCAGAAGGAAACATATTACTTTTGCTCCGTTTCTTCTTCTTCTCCAAACGCATAAGGTCAATGACCTGGACCAGACGTCTATCACCATGGCAACAGGTGTTATAGCAAACACGATGTGGTGTTGGATCGCATTATGTAGCAAGTCACAGGACGGAGTTGGACTCTGTCACCATATATATGAATGTGTTTGAGTAAGAATAAACAGAGTAGCCATTTGTTCGGCTAGACCATGTGAACATAAGCATTATAATTTTGCTTTTCAAATGTTACCTTTCTAGTTTCTTCATTTTGTTAATTAAATTACCAGATATGCGCTCTGTGATATTTCTTCCTCCCGTGTATCAGGGCATCACTGCTGACGCCCCCCTGCCACAAGCACTAAGTCACGTGGCCCAGCTGAAGCCGTATCTCCAGGCCTATGGTGACGTCATCGCTGTGGTACAGGCGGGCTTTGTCGGAACATGGGGTGAGTATTGAGTATATCCACAGCATGAACAGGCAATTAAGCAAAACTTAATGCAATATGTAAAGGAGTATTAAAGGTGGGAAAATATTTCAGTAGACTTAACGACTTTTCAGTGCGCTTAAATACAACGTAAATATATTCCATATCTTTACACTTCTTTTACAAATCCATAAATATATCATCTTTTTGACAAACACGGAATGTTTTACCTCTTCAGAGGCTTTTGATGCACTGCTTGCTTCTTGAAAGCACTGCCTAATGAAGAATGACCTAGGACTGGTACAGAACATGTACAGACTAAAATTCCATTTCCCCATGTCCTACAGGAGAGTGGTATTACAGCGACAGCTACAGCAGCCCTGATATCGAAAATGACGGGGAACCTGTGTTGGTGACAGACGATGACTGGGCCAACCGCAGGACCCTGTTGGAAGCCATTCTGGATGCAGTTCCAAACGAAAGGTTACATTTCATGTCTATCTGACTAGTTCGAAATCTATCCATTAGACTTTTCGACCCCTATTTCACCATGAGTAAAAAGATGTCGGAGTTTAGATATATTGAAAGCTACGAACAGCTTTTCCTAAAAACAAGTATAAGCTAATTTGGAGAAGGGTTCTATTAAATGAAGGGGTTTCCAACCCCCTCCAGGGAAACATTTTTAAAGTTTATGCACATTTCCCCTTACTATTCTACAAAAACAGAAATGATTTTGGTAGATTGATTATGACTAGAACCTCATCTTAACATTCACTGTTATACATTCACATGTATTTGTAGAATGGTCCAGATACGGTACATGAAGTACAAACGGAGGTTTACCGGCGATGACTCCCCATTGACCGAATCAGAGGCACGCAGTGGATCCGAGAAAGCTCGCATTGGTACCCAGATTTCTTCCAAAATTTTAGTCACTTGTTCTCTCTCTGTTCTCTTTGCATCATATTGTTTCTACAATTTACTGTACTGATAAGGGATACATGTAATGTGTATTTACTATCATCTGTTGATTTCTTCGCGTTACCCAGGTCATCACAATGACTGTTTCCTAGCCAGCGACTATGACTGGGGAACGTTCGAAGACCTACCTGTGGACTACGCCTACCTGTCAGCGGACACCAAGTACACGGTCATGGGCGGAGAGACGTGCAACTACAACCCTCCACGGTAAACATGTTCAACTTCTGGATGCACTTAAAAACCGACTAACGATTATTCTGTACCATATGCGTGAGATAAATGTTGTCTGTCGTTTTAGAAATCCAAGCGGTATGATACGTAATGAACTATTGTTTGGAGCAACAGTTAGAAGCAGCTCTCAATGTGAACTGCTATGTACTAGCAGATATCATCTATTTAAATTTTGTCGATCTATATACTAGTATTCTTATGCTAAATGTACAGCTCATGAGCCCAACATGTTTTATTCTACTAGTCCTGCTGTTTTCGTACCGACTTTACTTACGTCATTGAGATCATCATTATTTCATCCAGGTCGTCTTGTGCTAAAGCTGAAGAGGAATTAGCTCTCTTCCACTGGTCCTACCTGAACCCATACTTCCATCCAGATATCACAGGGGAATGGAAGCAGCAAGGCTGCTATGATAGGTGACAATAAAATACTATTCTTTATCTCTTAAGCCTACACACACACTCACGCACGCACGCACGCACACAGACACAAACACATGTACGCGTGCACACACACACGGCAAATTGAAGACCAATGTCTATGCTTGTATGAATGCAGAATGCATTACTTTCCAAGATTTATCGATATCAAAAATGCTTTCTTCAGAATCGGCCTCCATCTCGGTTACCGGTTGGAGCTGGTGTCCGGTACGTACCGCAGCGCGGTGCCGCAGGGAGGGACGTTCTGCGGCCGGCTGGAGATCAGGAATGTCGGGTACGCCGCACCCTTCAACCCGCGGGACGTCAGAATCGTCCTGCAGCAGGACAGGTGAACACCAACTCTTTTAAAGTTTTTTTCTACAAACAAAAGTACATAGGTGTAAAATGACTGTCCCGATGCTTGTTATAAATGGTAAATATTAAACCTGAAGATGTTGGCAATAATCTTTACCTAATGTTTCAAACTGAGAAGAAGTTTGGAGTGTTTGGTACTACATCGGTAAAGTCAGCTTCTTCTTTTATCATCCAAATACCTCCCATACTGACATGAATAGGTCCTCAAGGGTGTACTAGAACGTCACATCTGATGACGATAGTCTTTAATCTCGTTGTTTTTCAACATTCTTGTTTCTGCGGTCAGCGTCATCGTGACGTCACTGCTGGTGACAGGTGTAGACCCACGTGACTGGCATCCGGGTACTTTGCACTCAGTCCCCATCTCTGTACAGTTGCCTAGCAACGTGTCGCCAGGAAGCTATCAGGTAAGGACAGATATCGAACATATGCAAAAATGTCAATATGGTGGCATTTTATGTAGTAAGTTTAAACTGTGTAATTTCCAACACAAAGAATTGGACTTCCCAAATTTTCGACTCCACAACTCAACTTTTTGTAAAGGCACGTGTTGGAAATTACATTTTAAACTAACTGCATAATGACATCTACAAACACAGATGGAATTTCAATGGCATTTTGTCCAAAATCCATGTTGTCCAAAATTCACAAATGGATCCCGTAACGTCTCCAGGTGTTCCTGTGGCTGTCTGACCCCAGTCCGACCATCTCAGACCGGGCCGAGTTCAGCATCCTGCTGGCGAACACAGGAGTACCGGACCCGCTCACCGGCCTCAACAACCTAGGGCATACACTACAGGTACTCTGCAGCAGCCAACCGTTTCTTTTTTTTTTATAGTTCTTTAAGATCTGGTACCATATAGTGCAGTTTTGTTAGAGTTGTAGTCTAGGATCACCGGCCTACCCCTCGGGCATATGCAGAATTCAACTGTATTTCGATTTTCGTTGATATAATTTAGATGTTGTCATCGAAAAAATTTAGTCAGGGTATATATACAATGGGTTTTGATAACTTTTAATGTTTGATATATTTTAAAGAAAAGAATGACTATTTTCACAATATCAGCGGTCGGTTGGTCTATGACTATGATTCATTATAAAGAATGTCTCATGTTATGACTTGTAGGAGATGATGGTAGAGAACTCTATCCTCTAAAATGAAAAGATAGATCTCGGTTTCAAATAGAAAGAATTTGCGTTGTTCAATACTTATTCTTTTGTTTCTGCAGGTGCAACCAACTGATTCTGAATCGTGCTGATGAGGTTTGCTTCGAGTCTTTGAGCACATCTACAATGTAACTTCATAATACTAAAATGTAGCTTATATCTTATCATAGTATTTAGTTGTATTCTTGGAATTACGTTTTATGTATACATAACATTATTTTACAAATAAGCATACTAGTAAGCATACAGTTCAAATCCTGCGTTGTTGAGATGCCTAGACTGTTGAGCATAGCAACAGAGAATACTTTAACCAAGGAGGTTACTTTCTTGCTTGAACCGAACCCGTAATAATATTTTAGATGTTAGAATTGATGATCAAATTTGTGTACCTGCCATGTCATTACGGCGTCTTGATGTCTTACATCAATTTATTCACTACTAGCGAGACCCGCTAGGAGTCGCTATTAGGCTGACATTCGGGATGATTATATATTCAATGGCTGTAAGTTCTTCTAGGTCATTTTGGATGCGCCTATTGGATACGGCTTATAATGTCTAAAAGAGTGTGCTCTCCAATACATCAAGATGAAACTAAGGCTGCTCTCGTTTTATACATACATTTTAACACGCGTGTTCGTCTAATCGCTGCTAAGAAGAACATGCTGGCTAGTATTACAGTTAGATGTCGATTGATGTACGTGTACATTTTCCTATCGGAAAAGGAACTGTATAAAGACAGAATGTGTCTTGACGTATGGAAACAAGACGCCGAAACGACAGCCTTAAGATCTTTTGACGGAAAATAAATGTTGTGCGCATTGACTCGCGTCGCAGACTTCATATTAATATCACAAACTATGCACCAGGTCATGTATCATGTGGATCTTTGACTCTCATGTGCGGAGGCTATCACATTTGTTCTGATATCTACCCTTCACTTCCTGTCTACAAATAGTGAGACGGAAGTGCTCTACAGACTAGGGAAGCGGGAAGTAGAATGGGGGAACTGAGTAGAAACGACGGACCTCTGTAAAAATATATTAAGCAAGACAGCTGATAGGAAAGTATTTAATTTAGATATAATTTGAACTGAAAAAATAGAGGTTATTGACTCCAAAACGTCAACGATAGGGTGATCCATATTTGCTGAAAAAGTGATCTAGAAAGGCATCTAAAAAGTCTTTGAGGGTACTTTTGTTCTATCATGTCCATAGTGCTGTCAGAAGATAATTTACATCGCTGAGTTAATTCAAATCTCAAAGCAGAAGTTTAGAATTGGAATATTAGCTAATATGTGTCAGAGAAAACGTTACAGGCTCTAGAGAATGTCACATATATATAACCCTCCCCTCCTATATGTCAGAATACAGCGGTTCCTCTCCCGTTGAGGCACCCGTGTGAACCTTCTACCCATGCCCGTCACGTCTGTCTCATTCTCCGCGGACTCTTACCCACACCGGGCCGGGTCTTACGGGGTCGGTCTTAGCGCCCCCCTCCCCTCGTATACCAGTCTCTTCTTTATGTAACTCATCATCAACTTACACAACCTCGGTAATATATCAACATAACGTTAAAGATTTGTTTCAACGAGATTGGAAGAATAATATTAGGAAACAGTATTTAATATCCTACGCTTCGTTTGAAGGTTTATCGTTCTTATCGGGTGAAGAAATTGTCGTCATTCATCTCCGTTCATTGTCAATTTATGACGATTTCTCAGATCAGTCTACAAGTACATGGCCTCATCACCTTTGATATCGATCTCTGCACCTTTTAAAAATTAAATTCTAATAACATCTTAACACAAACCATATATTGCAGTCCCACTTTAGTATTAATGATTTTGTGTGTACGAATATTCCTCAACACGAGAAATGTCGTCAGAAGAATTTTTTCGAATAGTTCGAATAGAGCTGGCTCGTCACTATGTTTGAAGGGTCCATTTACTGGATGACTTTTGGGCTCAGAAGTTGGTCGACTTGAAATGGGGAGAACAGAAATGATCTGGCAGATCCTCGGGAAATTGAGGAGCTCCATGTTCGCCCATAATGGCACTTAAAAGCCGGCCACGAAGACTAGTGCAGGACTAATGGTGTTCGTGAACGGCAAGTGGAAACACACGAGTACTAGGCGTAATGACATACGGCAGAACGTTTCTGTTATATCCATACCACACATACTACTACTACTAGTGCTAGTGCTATAGTTCCCAGAGGATGTCATCCATATAATCAAATCAACATGGCCTAAGACAAGTTAAGCTGTGCGTTCAGTGATTACTACTAGTGCTACTACTTTTACTAGTATTACTACTTTTACTACTACTACTACTACTACTACTACTACTACTGATGCTGCTGCTGCTGCTACTATTACTACTTCTACTACTACTATCATAGTTGTAACTTGTAATTTTGCTAACTGCTCTCTTTGTTACTCCCTCTTACTTGCTTCCCCCTCTCTCTCTCTGCTACGAAATTCTAAAGCCATTTATGTAAGATGGTTGAGGTTGACAGAAAGATCACCACCAATATGTTTTACGAGGTTATACTAGTGTGTCTTGGGAAATCTACGATGTTACAGCGTTGTTTCTACACACTGGATGATGGATGGACTGGGTGGTTTATATGGCAGCCAGCAGCAGTGCTATGTGCTGAAATGGGACCGTTCAGTAGATCTACGGGGAGGGTGCTATGGATTCCGCAGGCTGAACTGCTCAAAATTTCAACCACCAACCTTTATACAAACATTGGAGTTCAGGGGTCGGCTGAATTCAAATCATTCCCTCCTGTTTTCTACGCCGCGATACATATAGAATACAACACGGTGTATTCCGTATCACCCGAGGTACCAGCCCGACCGTGCGTCGGATCGCCCGACGGCCGAAGGCCGGAGGGAGATCCGATCCGCGGGAGGGCTGGGACCGAGGGTGATGCGGAATACACCGTGTTGTATTTTATTTATGTCATACCCACCCACGAAAACACGCCTTTCAATGCGAAATGAGCAAAAATTTGGTGTCCCTAATCCCAAAAAACGCAACAACGTCAATTCCAACATCCGAATTTTGCAGTCGAATTTTCGAAAGCGTTGCACGCGGTTAGGGCGAAACGCGTTCGAATCTTTCTATGGAACATTTGGAAGCCCCGGGCCGTACGCGGTAAGAACCCCCGGGCTGTACCGCTAGTTATCACACGGGCCGGAACACCCGTATCGAACGTAATCGCGGCCCAGGTAGGACATAAGATTCGTTAAAACATGCAGCGAATTTAAATAAAGAGACTCTTTTTACACGGGGTTTATTCGTCCGAAGTTTTCCTCAGCAAGGTGACAGACGGTAGAGTTGAGTTGACGATCACCGAAACGTCGGCTGAATAAACCTCGTGGTCGCGTAAAAATGAGTCTCTTTATTCCGTGACTTACCAACCTGATGAAACTATTCACGGATGTATGTAGCGAATTTTCCCTGGGCGACGCTGATTGGCCGGCTGTCCGTGACGTCATCACCCCGCCTGTGGAACGGTTCCAGGGTTCCAAGGCGCAGACGGCAGCATTTAACAGGTGGCACTGGTAGGATCCGCACCCGAGCAAGTCTCCAGAAGGTCAGTACAACGCTCTGTCTTCCTTGATATTTTCCGCTTGGAAGTTAACAGGAACTTCTGCTTGGGAGTATTGCATAAAGCTTGTTGGATAGGAACAGGGGCGTAGCCTTCGGTTGTGCTCCTCTCTTTGCTGGTTGCAGAAGGGAGCTGAAACAACTGGTGGCCTGGTAAAATCGTTACAGCTAGACAGGTGCTAGGCGGTCTTTTGTTTCAGAATGATAGCAAATGTAAAGCTGTGAGTGGGGGCTGTTGTATCTAGAACCGTGCTTTTTAACCAGAACCACGTTCAGGCCTGGTTCTAGATGGTCCACACGTATCCAGGGCCAACCTACGTTCTTGGATACGCGGAGACTATCCAGAACCGTGCCTGGCCCTAATAATAACCCGAACCAATTCAGGCATAGAAATAGATAGGTGCGGTTCTGGATACAATAGGAGCTTTCTGGTCGCGGATGAAAATATATAGTTGCACCAAAATTTTGATTAAGGCCTTCTTTTTTAATTTTTTATCTCTCCTCTTGATATATCATTTTTCATGCATCAGCCACTAGCACTAAAGTACCTTTTCATCCAGCCCTTCTCTCCTGCTGCTTTCTACATTGTAGTAATTGATGTCTAGGGAGAGTCAGCTCGTCAAAACTGCAAACCCTGGCCCTCCAGAAAACAGCAGGGAATAGGCACTTCTCAACCAAACCTCATCCTTCAAACAATTTAGTGGAAACGATTCACTGCAATTGTGTCCGGATGAGCCTAACAAATACATGACGGATTGTACATCCCTCACAAGGTATACATTCAATTCTATACGCGTGCCCCAACAGCAATAGTAATTCTCGAGAAATTGTTCAAGAAGTGTAGATCTACCTTGTAAAACATGCAATTATTTGTGTCCACAAAACTGTCGCCTTATCACTTTGTAGAAAGGTTTCCGGAGCGGAAGATTTATTCTATGTTTAGGAATGCATTCAGGGAAACTGCCTCTGTGGCCATTCACGCCTGGATAGTTAAGAATGAGCCGCGCGCACGGTTAGGGCGTGTGGGATTGGGCAACGCTTCTCGTGAATTGACAACGTAAGTCTTCAGTGTGAGCTGTAAAACGTGAATTTACTACTATATACGGCTGTTTCCGCCAGCCGTGCAGAGACATCAATGGAAACACAAAAACGTTTACGGGTCAAAATGGAGGCTTTTATTATGTTGTTGGTTGATGTTCTTCCCTGATTATGCACTATACAAACATTACAGCTGTCTTCACGGAAAAGGCTGTCTTAGATTGTGTTAGATCCTTGCCGGTGGTTGATTATGTCACTATCCCAAGGCATCAATGGAAACAGAAAAACGCTTATTTCTTGTTGGTTGACGTTGTTATCTTCCATGATTACATACGCACCGCACAAACATTACGGCTGTCATGTTCACGGAACAGGCTGTCTTAGAGCCTTCTGCGAGGTTGGTTATGTCACTATCCAAAGGCATATCGTGCATGTCAAAATGAAAGCATTTGTTTGTTATGCACCGCATAAAAATTTAGCTGTCTTGTTAACGGAAAAGGCTGTATTAGATAATCATCGGTGGTTGGATCTGTCACCGCCTGCTTAAGAATCAAAATCGTACCGACGAATACGCCGTAAAGAATCCCTACCCCATCTCGGCATATTGGAGATCACTCATGTCGACATGTTTCCTTCATCGGTGATCGATTTTCATAGCGTCAACCTTATCACACTACTTATCCCTCCGTTATCAGACATATCAACCCTTGTCTCAACCGTCTTACTCATTATCACAACACATAGCTATAACAGGTGCGGAAATGAGATCCTATCTGTAACGTACTGATTCTTGGGTGTCATTTCATATCGCTTATCATTTCATCTCGCTTATCTAACAGAATTTTAGCGCGGGGGTCTTAAATTATTCATTCATTTTCTCACCTTTATGTTCAATTTCCTTACAATATTTTTGACACCTGTACAAATTCAACATATGTGGCATAGAGCCTTCCTGTGCAGATGGGATGCTAGTAGTTACCCCTTTGTAATATTTGACATTCTATGGTTTAATATGAATGGCATCGGCAGCTGCAATTTTCGGTATATCGGTTGGGTAGAGACTCCCTTGCGGTTACCAGGGCGGAGAAATCTCCGCGGGCCATTAGCGAATCTGCCGTTGACATTGATCGGTTTTTAGTATCTCCTGTGCCAGCCATGAACCTGGGATCTGGGCACGGTCATGATATAGCGCCCTGGAGGATGACTGTGTTCCCATGTGTGTGGGACGACATGTTCAGCCATCCGATTTGTAACGGGGTTTCATGCAGTCGCTGTCCCGAAAAAGTGCAGGGAGCCCCGCTACAAATCGTATGGCACTGAGGCTAACTACACACGATGGCTCTGGAGTTCAAATGCCAAAAAGAATGCTGAAGCGCACATTCGCCCACGCGTTGCACAGTAGTGGTGTGTTGTTAGGATTACCAGATTACTATGGATGCTGTAGAGGAGTATCGAATACAAGCATCGTATGGCTCGAAAGACAGTGGAATCTGAGAGAAATTTTAAGTTCGGGTCAAATATTTGTCTGCCTCCTTCGATCTTGAATTCGTAAACGAAACTCTTGGATGGCATTCAGCATTCCAAGCAACGTCCAGAACATTACGTTGAGCCTGTACTTTATATTTGTATCTTCGTTGTGGCTTCGTAATGACGGTCTAAATGTTAAAGCTGTAATACACTTGTCCTTGGCATTCTTGGAGTATGTAGCAAATTTATGGTTTGCTTTTTTTACGCGTCATAATGTGTACACACCGAGTTGTCGGTAAATAAATCAGCCAGCTACGGGCCATTGTCTTGACATTTTAGAACCGCCAGTAACTGATGTGATCAGCATGCCTTGGCGCTGATTGGTCGTCAGACTACATCAATGTCACATGTCATCGCTTTCAAAATATGGATCCCGCCCACTCGTCGTAAAGCTGTTAATCTACAGCGCCACTGTGACAGTAGACATTCATATTTTTTTATTGTGAGAAACTCTTATTAATATTTATTAATGAAAAAATAATAGGTATGCTCCAGGTCCCCCAGGTTCTTTTGGTAGACTGTAGCAGCGCCAGTCTTTTATTGCCCAATGTAAACTGAATTGCTAATACCGAATAAGCTCTCCATCTTTACGTATTTAGGTTTCTTATTACTGCAAGTATTAAAAGAGTTTAGTCTCATAGGATATCAACGAAGCTCATGCTTGCACGTAATTAACCAAATAATGAAACTCGTAAAACGGCTAGACCCAATTCCTTTTACTGCCATTCGACCAATTTAATCCTTCAATTTGCGAGAAAAGAAGGCCACACTGACAACTAGCAAACGGGAACAGGTTTTAAGGTAATTCTCCCTGGCTTTTCCAAAAGCTGTCCTTATTCAATTTGTATGCTAAGCGTCTGCTCGCTCTAGAGACGGGGACGCCTAGCTTGGACCCGGCTTATGATGGCATCTTGGCCCCATTCCAACTAGGATAAAATTGTCCGGATCGAGCCGAATAGCACGAGTATTGATTCGCTTTGATCCAGCTTCAAACCGGATCGAGCTGACTTTGAACTGGATTGAGCCGGTTCGAGCCGGATCAAAGCGAATCAATTCGGCTGGTTCCGGACAATTTTACCCTAGTGAGAATGGGGCCCTTGACTTGAATCTGTATGCACAGTCAAGCGGTAAAGTGGTTATGTTTCCCCCTCACGCGGGGACCATGTGTGTCATGCAGGGATCAAACAGCCCATTAGCTGTAAGTGGTGCGATTGTCTCGTTTTACCGCCGGGTATAGGGGCGGACCGTAAAGGGCTCAGGGGCTGTAAAATAAATGGCGGCACTTTACATTATGCCGTTAGAAAAAACATTTACGTAAGAGAAATACATACAGTCACAAATTGTTCGAGTTGATGGCTGAAGTCTAACTCTCAGTGGAAATGACTTCATGGATACAGGTTAAGCCAGGACAGTTCATAAGATTTAGAATCTGTCAATGGACGGCACTTTATACTTTACCCTTAGTGTTAGAAAAAAAAACATTTATGTAAGATAAATACACACAGTCACAAATTGTTCGAGTTGATGGCTGAAGTCTAACTCTCGGTGGAAATGTGTTCGTGGACACAGGTTAAGCCGGGACAGTTCAGAGGATTTAGAATCTCTCTATGTATAAATCCGAACCGTACGAGTACAGTATGAAGGTGGCTTTGAGCGCACAAGTGAGGCTTTTACACACTGCAATTGCAATATTCGCTTTCTTAGCGTAGATTTTCTTTTAACATATTCGTCCCCAAAAAATGCCGGTCTCATTTTCTGGGAGCCATGTATTTTTAATAACCATGTTACAGAGATTGTTTCCATGACATTCTACGCTATGAAATGGTTCATCCCTCACAATTAAGAGGCATATCGTGTGGATGTCTACCGAAGCCCGTGATCACTCATGAACGCGTGTACGGTACCCACGAGTGTGATTTGGGTGCTTTCACGTTTCTTTATGAGCTATAAAAGAGAGAGCAGTGTAAGGGCTCTCCAGCCTTTCACGTCATTTTAAATGGCCCAACCTCAGCAAAATCGCGATGGAGCGCCTTAAAGGAAAGCCCACCCTAGCCCCAGTGGGATCACGTTTCTTATCTTATGAAATTGTAGCTTTGCAGCATGCCATACTTTGTACCCTGTACAATTGTTGCGCTATAACCTTATCATTATGACGTCCGTGATGGACCGAGCCTGGTAGGCAAAAACCATCATGTACATGTACGTGGGCCCACCGGTATCTCTGCGGTACAGAGAGAACTGCCCGCCCGCCCAGGTCCATTAGCACACGCCCGGGATTTTTACTGGTCGGTTTCAATCAGTTCGCCTACGAAGGACGTCAAAAAGGTCAGCCGCAAAGATCTTGCAAGGCAGGAGGGGCCTCTGCTTAGTAGGAAAACAACCCAAAGCTGGCGGCCTGTAGAGGATGGTTACCAGTCTATAGCTAGGATGGACTAGCCTGGGTGCCATCCCCAGTAGTATATTCGCCAGCTCTATAACTGTTATAGAGCTGGCGAAAATACTACTGGGGATGGCACCCAGGCTAAGGATGGACCTAAACTCCCATAGAAAGAAATCTAAAACACCGCTGGAATTCTTGATATCGTTTACAATAGGGAACTAGACACAGGGCAGTTGTACTAAATTGAAAATGACAGATTGATCTTTAACCAAAATCGTTTAAAATTTTCATGTTATATAACTCCATAACATGTACTGAAATGGTGCCAAGTTCTGTGATCCCACAAGAGTCCTGTGAGTTAGACGTTGGCACGACTTCAATTAGCGGTACATGCACACAATATGGAAATCAATATTTGGTAAGAAGCGTTTTCATGCCTGAAAGACCAAACTCAAAAAAACATGATTTATGAATCTAACCGAAGCACCATTCGGCTGTCTGAATACTTAACCTGATAGGCAATATGCAGCGAAGGTCGCTTTGCGTTACAGAACCCAGTGTAACTAAACGGTACTGAAGGCATAGACATGTGCGGAGAGACATACCGGCGCGGAGAAATAAGTTGTAAGGAAGGAGTCATTTTTCATTGGCTGGCATTATGACGGACCCATCAATCACTATAGGTAATGTCTTCATCTGAGACGCCACTGAACATTAACGAACGATTTTTACCTTCGCCAAGAAGGTTATGTTTTCAGGGGCGTTCGTGTATGTGTGTGTTTGTGTGTGTGTGTGTGTGTCTGTAAACACGATAACTTGAGAAGGCCTTGATGGATTGTCTTGATACTTGGTAGGTGGGTAGGTCTTGATGAGACCTCAAAATGATTAGATTCTGGACCCCCTAGCGGCTTATTATGGTACTGCAGCTGAACTTCCGGTTTTGATATCTCATGATCTAGGCATGCTATGGTGATGAAATTTAGATGGTAGGTAGCTCTTGTGCTGGGAAAGAAGTGACGTGAGTTTAGGCCCCCTAGCGGCTTGCTCTGGAACTGCAGGGATAAATTCTTGAAAATATTCAAAAGGGGATAACTCAAGAACCGGTTGACGGATCGTTGTGATTTTTGGTATGTAGGTAGCTTATGTGATGCTTAATATAATTTTGTGACAATTATGCAAATATGGATGTAATTTGCATAATTTATGGGGAAATTCTATAAATCAGCTGCATTCCATGATAGGACAATTGAAGCTTGTGACATTGGTAATTGACAATGAGAGAAACACAGGAAGATATTGATTATGTTAATAATGACTTAATTTGCATAATTAATGAGAAAACTTTATAATCATGTAACGATAACTGCCTGGAATTTCATACTTGTGGTATTTGAAAGTTAAATTGAGGTGAACATCATTAAACATAATTTATTCAAATCAGAACCTCATATGCATAATTTATTAGGAAATGCTAGAATGCATTGTTTGTTAATATAAGACTGTCTTTTGGTTGAAATTATGATAAAATGATATAATTCATGAAAATTAGGTTCCTATTTCTTAAATCAGGGGGGAATAATCTAATCTAAACTTTGTCAGTCATAAAGATTAACATCATTTGGCGAAGGTATGAGATCGGGGAACTCTAGTTGTCAGATACATTCACTCTGTAGTAGTTAAGGCCAATTTTATCTCACTATACCTGAAACGGCACCAACACTAATACTAAGGTCACATTTCCAAACCGGGGCCCGGCCGGGCTGTTTCGATTAACGAAAAATCAATGTCAAAAATATACGGGAATAGTTCCAGTTATTAATTTTTTCAACTTCTTTGTGCTTTATTGTGTTTTATATCATACTTTTCGTTCCATAAGACGAAGTGACGTGGAAATGTGACCTCAGCATAACAGAAAGGGGGATTCTAAATTGGCCGGTCGCCTTTACCTTTAGTGCAACAGTAGGTTTTGCCTGTTGCTGCCGTAATATCAGCTACCAGATGCCGTAATCCCTCCCATATCATTACCGACTGTCGTAATCCCCCCTAAGACATTACCAGCCCGTATATCGACCCGGCAGTACAGGGAAGATAAGGCAGGGTAATTAAGACCAATTTCTCTACAGGTTGAGCGATGGTGGTGACAACCGTGTGTGGATGAACTACTACATGCGGCGTTGTTATTTTTCTGCGTCGCATTTATCGATTTTTCAGAGACCTAATTCTACTGGTTTTATGCAGTGCCATCTAAAAAGATTTATGTAATATTTTATCATAGTCAAGTCAAATATTTAGGAAAAATATAAGTCGCTGAAGTTTCCGGCATACAATTTTTCCTGAATATTTACAACAAATTTCCAACAATTGACGAACATGAAAATATTTCTCTACATTTCTTGTCAGATTCACCGACTTGGGTGACACTGTGTACTTTATAAACCTCCCAGTACAACACACATTACGTTTTGAATGCAAATTGCAAAACTGCGCAGATACAATGGTACTAATACAAAACCCGCCGACCTGGCTGCATTAAGTCGTGTCTCAAGGCCGCCTTTCAACATCCATTTGCTACAGAACTTTTCATTTTACAAGTATAGCATTTTGTACTTGCATGAGCGCACCAAGGTAACTAGATGTCTCTAGGTCTATGCGGATCAAATGGTTCTGTTTAGCCCAGCAATTTTCTCTCTTGGCTCTCCCGGCCATGCAAATTAGGGGCCAAACTGACTCTAGTTTCCAACTGCACAGTATCAGGACAACAGGAACCCTGGATAATTCATTTTCTGCTGTAGAATTAGCGACAGTTTTCGCTGCTGCTGATGATACAAAACAGGCGACCAACGGCAAGGGCATGTATCTGGATTATAGTGCTGTCGTCCTGAGCTAAATCAGACCATTCTCCGACTTAAATTGTCACAATTACACTAGTCACTTTTAAGACTCTCAACTATCTTCTACCTAGAATATGGCCGAATATTCCAGACGTTTTCACAGTAAAACACCTTAGGATTTAAGAGAACATTTCATGTTTTTGTTTTCTCGTCTTATGCTTCTCAATGTCCGTACAAAATGTATGTTTTTCTTTGGGTGATAACTTTCAGAACGAACTTAGTGAGGTCCATGATATATATATGTATGAGTAAACTTTTTAGTTACAAAAGGTGATTTTGTGAATGTGGTTCCTGGCATACGATGTAGCTCGGAGCTCGGAGTTACTAGGACAGACAGGTGAATGTGTTGCACAGGTCACGCTCTGATGTAATCATGTTCTCCTAACGCCGTCCCCCGAGGACTATAACACAGGCTTAATTTCCAATCTGTGCGGAAAGTTTTGAGCCTGAGAAACGGAGATATGGCCTTCTCCATATTTCATCGCCAGATAAACCATGCGGCCACATAAACCATTGGCGGGGCCTGCGGGAATAATAAATGTGATGAGATATTTCCTCCGCGTCGACCGCCTGCCGGCAGAATTCTGCAGCTCCCTGAAGTTCAGCTCAAGTATAAAGAAGGGCGGAGGTGTACTGTTTTACAATCTATAGTTGATAAATAATAAATTTTCAATTAAAAACTGTACAAGGACGAGTTACTGATACCAAGGAAGTCAAGATTTTAAACCTGATGCCACATGATATTAATAATTTATTATAAATCATAGTGGTAGTATGTGTTGCTTTGTGGCTTGTAATTTTATTGTACCACAGATTTAATGTCTGGAGCCGATGTGAAAAAAAATCTCACTCTGGACACTAGGAGAGGGTCACACCCTTGTTCACTGTTTCAGAGCTTTTGTCCATCGCCTTTTCATTGTAATTTGCGGTTCGAGTTTGCTCCAAGGCAAGTATAGGAACACCGTACTACCCATGAATTCATTTTGTGTTGGAATTAATTGGGATTTTATCACGAACTGTAATTATGTAGGAGATGCAGAGCAGAAAGATTATAATCAGGTCAGTTCGCGCCGGATCCGGAACAATCTAACCCGGTTCCCGAACCACTTAGTGCATCGCAATCTCGGTTCATGATAGACATCTCACGACTGTACGCCGCGCGCCGCTAAAGGATGTGTTTGATGTATAATTTACACCTTCTTCTGGCCTTTGAGGTGCCTGTTTTATAAATAATTCTGATTGCGAGCGAGTCGTGGGCCGCGTTGTCCTGCCTGGAGGGGCATCCGATATTTCATTACGGGCGGCTCCAGTCTTAACTCCCGCAAGGTGCAGCTAGCTATCCCGCTCCTTCCAGTCGCCTTCATCCTTACGCTGACTCCGTCTTATTGGTTCTTGGTTCCCCATCAATCGTTTGACGATGTTCGCCGATACTGCATGCGGCACTCTGGGGAGCGCTTCGCGATCGATAAATGACAAGAAGTGATGAAACTCGGGTTACCCTGCTTCACACATTCGTATATCTTCAATCACCCCGACACTGTGGCATCACAATATGCCACCTTCTAGATGCAGGTCGTCTGCTTCAAATGAAATATCTCCACATCAGGAACACATTTCAATGATAACGGGGTCTCTCTCGGCGCCTGCATCAATTTGCCGGAGGTGGAGTTGAGAACTCTGCTCCCAGAGCGCCGCTGTCGTCATACGTCGCGCTGCTGCAGCTCCTGAGATTGAAGCAGGCAGAACCGTTGCCAGCGCGAGGTCGCTGATGTCCATACTCAAGACGCTAATGTGGGGGGTGCTAATGGTTCTCCCAGCAGTTTTGTCTGACAAACATAATCTAAGTGGGGACAAATCGGTGACCCACTTACTCTGCGATGCCGCGCTGATGGATTGATATCGATCTGATGACACAGGAAACACCTCTGCTGGGAGAAAAGCGCCAGGGACAGGCTCATCCGATTGTCTTGCATCGATCGTAAAGCGATGCATCTATCTTTCTAGCTTTCCTCTAATTCAGGTCTAATTACAGATACATGTAATTTGCCAATCCCGTTTGTTTTTTGTTACTTTGTATTCGGTTTCATGTGACAAAGTGATGCGGGTGGGCTAACCAGTCTGTAGAGATGAAATCATTGAGGCTCAGGTTTCCTGACGTTCATCACGTACGGGATGGAATCAACGAATGCCCTCAAGAGCAATCGGCGTGATTGTCACCGTAACTCCCACAACCCCTGCCCTACATCTCAAAAAAGTTATTCCTTTGAGATCACTTTATATAACATATGGACGTTGGGAAGAATGGCCTTTGAAACGAGCATATGCATCCGGATATCACAATTGTCACAACACTGAGAAATTTTAGTATCAAAGTGACTATGCAGAAATCTTGCTTTGATATCGGATGAAATGAAAGCAGCTGCTATATTTGCACATCCAAACAGACGTTTTGCTTGTATCCACTTACGTAGAGTTTGTAGGGAGAACATACCGCCATTTTCGGAAAGCAGTTCACGTACGTGTTTCTCTGCCCACTTTCCCTCTGAATCTCTAACAAACTGACGGCTTAAAACTTTCGCAATCTCACCACTTCCCGCCAACACCGTCAAACATAGTGCACTTGACTCGATAATTGACGTGGCAAAGACGGACTCGCTGCTCTTCCGCTTTAATCTACTCCACCGCACCTTTAAAGTTGCAATTTTGCCGCCATTCTTGTTTCCACGGTGCGATAGTAATACGTGTAAGCACTCCGCATGAAGCCATAGATAGCGGGCATGTATCCGTCTCTCTGACTCTCAAAGAGCTAGAGGAGACGTCGTTACCCTTCAAAGTGTCATGTCACATCTGTTTGGGGACCATTACATCTGTCATCTGGGGAGTTTTAAAGCCCCATACCATCGATGTGCAGGTCGTAAAGCTGACGAGAGAAGCTAGCTAAAGGCTAGAAAGATGACACCAATTATTTCTAGCACTTCTATGATGCCAACGCTTACGCTGATTCGTTGTGATTTCAGAAGAACCATGTCTGAAACGGTATTTTGCTCATGATCAAAATGTCTTTCAATTCACACTAGTTATGGTTTTGCGTGCTGATCTTTAAAAATGCGTCCCAGGAAGGATTGTAGAAACTACTAGAAAGTATGTGAGAGTAGGAGGACACTAAGCGTTTAGACTTAATATTATTCAAAGAAGGGAAAACTGAAAAATACACCAAACATCCTCACCACCCATTAGTATCCAAAATGGATGTCTGAGATTCTCTCATGCCATGTCAAATACTTGTTAACAGATTTCCATCAACACAGACAGTAATACGGTCTTACAGTGACGTATTTAGGTCTCAAGACCCGTCAGCTACAGTTATACTCAACATCAGAGAGTAGCAGAGAAATCTGTTCACAGCGTAACCCCACTGGGGCACCCAGATGAGCTGTCAGCGCGTAGCAGTAGGCATTATCAGGAGTCTCATTCACAGAGACTGACCAACAGAGATAAGCAAAGGGGATGGAGTGGGAAAGATACAAAGTGCATTTGACTACTCATAAATAACCCGTACCCTTACCGTAAGCGACGTTTGATACAAAAGTATTACATTTGAATGGAGCAAGGTAGTCAAATGGCCAATTGTATAACTGGATGACTTAACCGTAGTCTGGAAAAATTGGCTCCGAGATCATAGGCTCATATGAAGCTAAAGTTTGAAAAGTCACCATGAACTTTGTAATGAGATTGCAGGATACTTGGAAACTTTCCCAACTGTGAAGAATAGGAGAGTCGCGGGCGTGCGTGCGTCGATAGACTGTTATTTACTTCACATGTTGCCGTCCAATTGCAGTGTCCAACGCCTCTACCAGATCGAACACCTTCCACAGAAGGCAGTCAATTCTCGCGATTCGGCTGTATTCAGGGCGTAATATGCAGCTCAGACGTCACGTGTGTTTGAATTGTGCTGTATTTTCCTTAATCATGCGGGCAACTGTGCTACACAAAGGCGTCTGGCGTCTAAGATTCAGTCCATGAACATATCACTGGAAAGCTGATGATATACACAGAATGTGTCAGTTTTTGGTGCCAGCAAGTGTTATCTTTCTGCCTCAGACAGATGATGACGACTGTATCAAAACCTTTCAATTTAACATACACGGTGCGGAGCTTAGCTATAACAGCGTTGCCAGTAATACATCGTTTGATGGATGAACGCGTCTGGAGATATTACAGATCAAAAGAACCTACACGACGGCTGAAGTAGAAAGCATCGAGCAAAATCTTTACCAGTTCTCTCTGTCGACTGAGAGTTTCAGAACTTCACCTTCGTGTGCTCACATCTCACGGGATTAAATACAACCAGGGTGGAAACTGGGGCAAGTCTTATTTGACCTCATTTTTCAAACGAGGGTTGCCAGTAATTGGTTCGTTAAGGTTCATTCCGCAACAGTAAAAGTTGTCTCTGCTACAGTGAACGTGTCAGCTTTGACGTTGTACTTGCTTATATCTTCAAAGCAACGGAGCATTATCAGCATACAGATCACTCTAACCGTTCCCATGCGAACAATCAAAGTTATCTTGATATTGGCAATCAACGAACACCGACCGTGTGGAGTCGTCTTCGGTGACCTTTCCAGGCGCCATGTTGTGACAATGACGTAAGCAAGACCCCCTAGGGTGACGCATTTTACCTGATGTAGTAGTCAAAGACGTCTTAAAACCTGGTATATTCTATTCCCTCCGGTTTTGCGCTCTTGTTTTGTGGCAATAATTAAGGTCAGTGCTACGCAAATATTTGAACATATCTTTGTTTCATGATTCTTTTATTATTGCCTAGGGATTTAGTTAACCACTGTATCTGACAGCTATAACAAAAAGAACATTAATTGACAACCGCCTGTGTTTTTGGTATTGTTCGTGGTAAGACCTTTTGGGTTAATACAATTCTATTCATATTGAAAAGGAATCGGTATTGACTCCATCTGCTAGAAAGTCAAGACTATGATGATCTAAAGTTTTATTGACAGATGGGTTTGACAACGGTTGCACTGAACAGCAGGAATGCAAAATACTCAATCCAACCCCCACGCAAATTTGGCTCTACGTTTACCACGGGGGATGATTAAGTGGCGCCCTAATCTTAAACCTAATTCGTTTCTATGGCAACTATCCCAGCCATAATCGAGGAAATCACGGATAATTTGAACGGAACCAATGTGGGCACCGCGACTATTTTCCACAGAGCTTTCATCTTCACGTAATGATCTGCATCGCTGGTGCTTCTATCAGTTCCTCTGGCTGACTCAGTCTCCTGTGGTTTTATTAAGTGGGCGATGAAAAGTTCCGAATTGATATGGGAACGTAACGAGCGCCGAAGGGCTGTTCTAATTGGCTAGATATCTCAACTCCGAGATGCGAGTCTGTGTGATGTATTTTGTTGGAGGGAAAACACAATTTACGTCCATTTTGAGAACACGTACATTGTTTTCTTTCTTGAATGATATACGTTCTACAAGACCGTTTCACGATGTAACACGATATGTTATATCATGCATAGGTTACGTCATTTCTTCCCATACCAAAAGGCTCAATCCCTTGATCATTGGCATGTCACTATTAGCCATTGGTCAATGACAGCAGAGAGTGTACTAGTGTACATCTCGCCTCTACTAAGACCCCCCCCCCAAAAAAAAACCTGTAAGCTGAAGTAAAAACATTCGTTCTTGTAACACGAACCTTTCCAGCTTACGACTACCATCTTACTCGTAAATACGACTTAAAGTTAATACTGACCAGGCATAGTGACTTTTGAATTATTTCCATGTGAAGAATAAATCAGAGAGCAGTACGTATTCGGTGACAGAACTACTTCCTCTATTTGAATTACTTGACTGGATTCTCGCAAAATTCAATTTTGTCCCAGCCTAATGAAATTACCAGATGTAAGCATATAGTGACCTTTTTGTGACCGCACGATTTCATTACATCCAGAATATATATACCATTGTACCATGCTATGCTTTTCACTGATTCATTCACTAGTAACCTCACGCTTTGGTATATGTACGGGACAGATTTTTCTGGACAAGAAGGATAGAGGATTTGTAGGGTAGAGTCGATTGTTTCAGTTTAGGCATCTCATCAGCAGTAACACTCATTAACAATCCCCAATCCTGAATAAATTTTACCAGTCCCAGAGTCTTACGTTGCTTCAGTGACAGGTTGTTCCACAGTTGAGGGCCGTAGATTTTAAGCTTCCTTTGTAGCACTACAGACTTGTTACGGGACAGTTCAACTGAGGATCCCAGTCAGCGAACAGTTTGACAGATGGTCCACTTAGTAAACGAAGAGTACATGTGGGACTAAATCAGTTCACGTAGATAGATGCCGGCTCGACCATTAAAGAATGGCAAGTGTACATGTTACAAAGATAGAGCTCATTTGCTTCAAGATTTCAGGCGGTGGTCAGAAAGATCCACTGTTTCCCCTGTCTCCTGTCAGAAATAATGTCTCCAACTGTTCAAACGTGTTCAAAGAGGAGTCGCTCTGACTGTCTCATGTGTTGGGCGACACAGGGGCCACTAAGTCTAAGCTCCACCATCAAGCTGTATACTAGTAATCATTGATTGACGAATTTTCCATAAAAGGATTACAAAGGTGGTTCCGAACTAAGAATTAAGTGTTTTTAAACAGGAGGAAGAGAGACAGACAGAGAAATAGAAAGGGCAGGCTTTAAAAAGAGTACAGACGGCAAGGGAGGCAGAGTGAGCTTATCCTCTCACTCACACACCAGCCTTTCACCTGGAAGAAAATCATAGAATTCTTGTGAACCACAAGATCATAAAGCTACTCGTCTACATTGTAAGATTCGATCATCTGAGGTGCCTTGAGGTGTTGAAGAAGGATGAAATTCCATCAGAACGGGTTGGCATATATCAGGTCATACTCGTTGCACAGCGGCAGCCAGGCACTGATATCATTATGTGCGTGTCTCCGCTGCGAAAATTAGATCACACCCATCAAAAACATGCCATTACAAAGATCCATGACCCAATTACGCAGAGATACAGCTATCTGGATGTTGCAGGTATAAATGCGAAACTGAAAGACGACCGTTTATTTCTGCAGGTGTTCTTCAGTGACAACTGACACGACGGTCTGTAACAAACGCCGGCATCTACACATCAGGATACGCCAGCTACTGGACATTCAGCACCATGGACAAGTCCCAAGACGGTAAGACTAGAACTGACATTAATTTTGGTAATTGACAAATGAGTATCTTGTAGGGTTTGTCTTCTGTGTTGAGCTAGTAGAATCATCGTTCCCCCCCCCACCCTCGTTTCCCACATCCTCATCATACACCCATATTCCTCATTACGGCTTTGTGTGAACATCTACTTCACACTCATTGGTATAGACGGAAGGTTGATAATAGCTTCATCTTGAAACTCGCAGCTGCCTCCGATAGAATTAACGTGGAATAATCAGATTTCACCAGTAACGCAGCTGAGCAGGATTTCAAACAACATCCGTTTTTGACTCTGCACACGTAATGAAATATCCTGTCACCGGAACTCGGCCGGGATAACAATGTGGACTGGCTAGAAGCAATAAGACTGGAATATACCGCACAAACGTGTGCTACTTTTTCAATAGCGTCATCTCACAAACTGAACCTAGCCCTAGTATTTTTTTAACCTTCTCTGTACTTCCTAACCCCATAACTAATACAAATTTGGTGTCCAATTGCTACCCTAACATGCAGTAGGTTAATAGCAGGGACCCCGTGCTCTTCTGAATCTACAATACAATTGTATCTACGTCCGTTGTATATCAGCACTACATAACCGGGTTAGAATTGATCTTCAGAACAATTCAGACCATTAGTACGAAACCCGCCACGTCAATTTCCATCAATCAGTGTCTTTTCGTTGCTACAGACATCATCACGACACAAGTTATGCCATCGTTAATGCCCAATATATGTCCATGAAATGAGCCTACATGGCAAATTCTTAGAGACCATCAATATATCATCAAGAAAGTAGATATCCCAAAATTCTTAGGTTATTTTGTAAAATTAATCCGAAGACCACGCGACTTCCGCCCATTTCCCAAGCCCAGAGGATTCGAATGTATCAAGTATTTGTTTCCATAAATGTTTGGTTACTTTATAGACTGCTCAAGCTGTACGTGTGACCAAAACCGAAAAAAATAACTCACTCTGAGAAAGACCTCCAGGCAAAGATATCTCACGCCATCACATAAACTCCCTGTAAATTCCCTTATCTATCTCACAGTACTTGCCTAGGAGCTTCCCAGTGTTAAATTCCTCCTAGTCGTGATGTTGCTGACGCAAGCACGACTTTCAACTCAGCTGCATAATGTTGTGCTTGAGACAGTCTAGAAGTTCTCCAGCAAAGCTCTCGGCTTTATAATATCACAATTTGTCGCCATTTCTTATGTTCAAACTCTATCCAGAAACATCAAACAAAAATGATGCCTGTTCAGGTAGCCCGTGAGTAGTTTCAAGGATACATTGGAGCACATTTCAGATAAAGGCGTCCACAGAGAAATGATGTACCGCGTATATATCCATAATCGTTCCGCTTGTGTTCACGTCGCCATAGTTATTTTGATGTGTTTCTTTGTGTGAAATTTCCTTTGAGAATAAGACCGCCGATGGGCAAAGTTGGTTGATCAATATAGTTAACCAGTGTACTAAGCCTCATTCTTACAGACTTAATTAAATGTCTGTAGAAGAGAATATACGAGCCTACTCTTATATACTACATGCCTGCTTCTCTTAAAAATACATACACTATAAAGGTTTTATTCACTGAAATGAATGAGGCATTTTGATGATAGCTATAACTCTGCACGAAAGAAAGTCATAAAATAATATTGATGCCACCACGGGTGATTTAAGAACAATGCTGCGTTGTTATCGCTCAATAACGAATAATCGACGGCTCGAAATGAATTATTCACAACCAATCAGCGCTGTACCTGTCTCTAATAACAAAGATGCGGTCGCAGCATATTGGGAACATTTCCCTGGTGTATAGCCTCCTCGTTAGTGGCGCCGACGCCACTTAAATGATATCTTGAGTTGAAGGATTCTTGCAAGGCAGTCTTACTGCAATTTTGGTAGTCCAGCTCTGAAGAGTCAAATATTCATGAAATATTCACGAGTTACATTGGAACCGTTGGTGGTTGCCAAGGACGAAATATTTATTTCATCACATTACAATGCGTCGGGTAAAGGAATAAAAACACACATACAGTGCAATTTCCTTTCCCTTTGTCTAATTATCCGAATAACCACATCTTTGTCTATAAGTAGCAAAGCTCAAAGATGTTCCTGCGATTATTTTGATAAAACTTCTGGATAAGGCCTCCTGCTACTCAATGAAACTTATGCTATATCTTTGGAATATAACACAAGACTAGTACGTAGTACATACACTGCTTTCTTGGTATTCAAAGATCGGCTGGGGCCATGTCTTGGGCGGCGCTCCCACCGGAGCAAAAAACGTCTCATAGCGTCATGGGGGACAGAATCAGGCGCTATCGGAGAGACCGGGTCAGGGGTCAGGCACACATCATCCATCATATTCATTATTACCCAGCAGGGGACCGGGTCGATCTGTCTCTGCCTAACAGCACGGGGCAAGGAGTTCACTACTGGGGTTTTGTTTGTCGAGTCTCACTGGTGTACGTCAGGACAAAAACCGGTTACAGTTATTTCTTGAGTTTAAACTGTTATCGTTATGTGATTAGTGCTGTTTTGTTGCATTTTCCTCAAAATATGACCTTCTCACTGTGCAAACGCCATGCATGAGTCTATCTACAAAGCCACTAAAATTGTTGCACGTCGTGATAAAATTTTGAAATGTTGAATGTCACTTTGACTTTTTGTCGTGATGATTACGTACAGGATCCGGCCTATTATATCTTCACCTGGTCGGGAACTAATTCATAGAATATAGATTACATTTTCCCCCGTGGAGAACATAGAGCAGACTACAGGTCATCTTGAATCGTGCAATTTCGTCCGTCTGTGGCCCCGCGCTGGGAGCACCACACTCGGCACACGCCTCCTGTACACCCGGCGCATGGCAATTCTAAAGGCCGGCTGATGAAAGTTTCATTTTCGTGGACGTCCGTGTGAAAAGAAATCACATCCGCCATTAGACACAGCGAGAACAAGGAGAGGGGAATTGCCAAACGGCTGATTGATGGGGAAATCAGTAACCCGGGCTGGTTTGACTCCGAACTATAGACCGTAGAGCCTGCCCTTGTGCAATCAAGTTGTAATCAAGTTTGAATTAAATTGCTGTGGGGTGCAGGTGTAACTGAAAGATACAAATGCACTCTCATGACTTAACCACTAATCTCAAACTACTGCCCTCTTGCGATCTAAGAGTCTACCCGTTAGGTTTAGAACTTTAGACACAGGGTCAGGAAATATTTCTAGCCATCACAATGTGAATATTCGTAGACTTGATTTCCTTGAGGGCTTGATGGATACGGCCTCAGAAGGCAACTAGATAAATTGCACGAAGATGAAAGGATATCTGTGCAAAGTGAAACAAGATCCGCTACAACTGTGTCACGGCCATAACAGACGCACCGGACTTGTTTTATGGCGAAATCGACGTGAATGTACCCAACAGTCGTCCTAATGGCGCCCTGGGAGATGATTTCTCCTGGCTTCATCGCTGCGGGGTCAGCAGACGTGACCTGCCGGGTCAAACGTTACAACAGTCGGCACACCGGGCGTACTTCACCTCGCCGCGCGGCGGCTTTGGTCTGCCAAACTTTCTCTGCCTGAGTGATCTATCTTGGGCCTCAAATACACAGGACCGGTAACATCGACGTCCTATCTATATAAGATCTCCACGAAGTGCGTCGTTGTAGCCACGGTGGCTATGGATATATCCATAAAGATTTGTATTGCAAGAATGTGGTACTCTTTACGACTCTAGTTCACGGTGGATGAATATGCTTCTTTGAATATCCTCCCAAAGGCAAAAGCTGCCTACATACAGTAAAGGTTTTGTACTTAAATGACTTTACGACCACGATGGCAAACCTCATTATTTTCTTTTCGGCTATAAAGTCTGAGAAATATTTCAGTCATACTAGCAATCGTTAGCTTGTAATACAGTCTACATCATGTCTAGTCTGACGATTAGGGAAGAGGCGAATGCGTTTATTTCGGTTTTGGTGCCTTTCAACCATCAAAATCCTATTTGCGAAAGGTGATTCATTGGTTTCTACCAGTCCCGCACACATAGGGGTGATATTTGACCCAAATCCATGTTCACGTTTGAGGCCTGTCTATTCCACCAGGAGGCTGTGGTGACGCCATGGGTCTTTACGTTACTTGTCCTTTAAGGTGCAAATCAATGAGGAACATCTCTTCTTGAACTTATGCATCTGCCGCAACCAACAATAGTGACATATTCTACCCACGTACAGTATCTACAGGTGGTTGTTTTACCTCAGCCGGAGTAACGATAATCTCATGTCGGACCCACGCGTGTGTCAGGACGATAAAGGGACGGGAGGAACATAAAAACCGGCACGGATCTACGGGTATCTCGGCAGGACGGCTTTGATGAGAGATCATGTACCCTCTTCTTACCACTCTCACGTCGGACTTTTTTCTGTGAAGGACATGCTCTGTATCAGGCATGCTGAGAAACTTTTATACGTCAACCTGGTGCTTTGGAATATTCTTGGTATCTTTACACATGAACAAATGATGAGTTGATCTAACTCAAGACATGCATAGCGGTATGAGTCAGAGAGACGCTGGTCCCGATAGTCTCCCACCACAAGAGTCAATACAAGGGTTATCTCAACGCTGGGAAGGATTTTGACGAGCAGTCTTCAAAAATGCATGTTCGAGCATCAGCCGCAACATTATCTTTCAGTACAGCTCGACAACCTAACGGGCACTGTAGGCAGAACGGTGGCATGCACAGAGTGAAAGAATTTGGTAGAGAAGTCGGGCGAGGGTGTTTTGTATGGTGTGATCATTACGACACTACTTCATACTCTGTGTAGTCATCCTAAGTCCGGCATACCTTGTACTGATAATAGCGATAGCGATTTCAGACAAACAAGAGACGTAGTAAAAAGGAATTGGCCAAAGCATTCTAGTTCAGCCTGGAGTCCTGCCTTGTTAGCTTTGGTCCACTCCCCAAGATCCGTTGGCGGGTAGCGGATGTTGGGGAACAAGGCTGGACTCCAGGCTATTTTAGTTTGCTTCTCTGGATATTTTTCATCTACTATCACCCATTCACCGATATTTTCTAAATATGACCCACATTACATAACCTACGTCCAGTCTCTTACGTAATCCAATTTGAAAGATTGCTTTTTCATAACAATAGACGTGTCGATTTAAAAAGTTCCCAAATGCCGCGACAGTAAAGACAGCCTTTCACTGACAACCGTGCATTCACATCCATCCCGGTGAAGTAATTTCCCTGTGCTGGCAGGGATAAAGGACCCGTCTGTAGCGGAGTATATCACACCGTCAGCGCGCAGGAGATAAATGTTGGAGCGACCCGCGGTTTGTAAAGCACGGCTTTGGCTGAATACCGACACATCAATCAGACAGGCGACGAGCTAACGCAGGTGTGCGTCTCCATTAGCTGGGCATGATTCAATGACGAACGCACGGTGATGTACAAGCCCTCCACTGGTTACCGTACACAACAAGAAAAAAGATAATTCAACAATAATACTTTCTAGCCTGGTTACCAAACCTATTATAGCTCCCGAGTCCTACTTTCTCTTTGCGGAGAAGATGTAGGACTCGGGAGCTATAATAGCTTCGGTAACCAGGCTAAATACCTTCGGCACACCGCTGCATTTGTTACGGTGAAGATCTAAGAATACAAAAGAACACACGTATGTTACTAGCAACAGGAATGACCAAACGAACAGACACGAACCAAATACCAGCTCTAATTCTGATTTATGTATGTGTGAAATATGTGCACAGGTTTAGGGCTTTAACTGATGTTAACTTTGTCTTTGCTATACATTTTGTCTGAACCTTACATGTACCTCTTCCCTCATAACCTCAATAAAAAGCCGTCCACAGGCCGTTTTGAACTTCTCATGAATAAACAAAGCATCAAACGATACAGTGCGTCGTTCTTCGGTTGAGAGTGCTGTACAGCCCAATGAATCACCATGCGAAGACGTCAGAACAATCCAGAAAAAAATTGGATACAATATCCTTCTCAATTGGATACAATATCATACAATGTCATTCTTCTAAATGTCAACGTCCTACAAATGATGTATGGGTGCAGCTTGCTTTGATATATGAGAGGGAAACAATTGGGTGGGTTGTGACTGACGGCTGGAAAATAAGCGCCCTTTCCCAGAGACTTTCATCATGCTTTCTGTGTAGTTCTTTAATATCGGCAGTGACAAGCAATAAAACGCTAGACAAACGCCGAGGCAGAAAGACGGACTACGGTACAGTAGTTCAGGTGGGCGAATAGAATTGCTGGAAACATTGCCCTTTAGGCCACACCAATTTAATTTGTTGGTTCTCGGATTTTTGTCAGAAATAATATGAAGCGACAGGGCTAAATGAAAAAAAAAAGAAAACGAAAAAAGACTAGGGCACCCCAAGATAGCCCGAAAAGTTACAATGGAGCCATAAAGTCAACATACACAGGCTGGGTTATAACACATACAATGGATTTTGAACTTTTAACGAAACCACTTCAGCCGATAGGACCAAAATATATCAAGCATTTTGGAGTTGATTCAGGACCCAAAATCTTGTGTTTTTTTTTGCAAATCAGAAAAAAAATGAAGAGGCGAATCCGAGAACCAACAAATTAAATTAGCGTGGCCTTGCCTTACTCTCTGCCCTACAACATCACGATCGATATAATTTCTGAGAATTCGGGAGAACACACAGCGGCACCTGCTCCCGCTAATGCTTTATCTGCGTTTCACAGGGGGATGCCTGAGTTTTAAAGGTCTTCCACGCGCCATTTGCACTCGACAATACCTCCCCTCCGTTAGCTGACATTTCGCGCCGTTTCGACTCATCTAACCTATTACCACCTATGAGTTGTGCCACCTATAAGCTGTGCTCTGTTCGAATTAACGGGGTAATACGTGTGGTATACCATTTACTGTCTATGGCCCTAACAGTTTGAGCTGTGATCGTCAGTACAGACATGAATACAAGCTCGTTTGATAGATTGATTGTCCTCCTACGTTTTGAAAAACGAGCAGGCAGAGTAACTCAGATATCAGCACCATGGACAGGCCTTAGCTGGAATACCACTGATCTATCATTGCAACATGCGTCTACATTACCGTTCTCTTAGTGTTTGTTAGCCGTATCCAGATACTATGTGGCCCATCCCACTGTCTTGTTCATCCATATAAACGTATCTGATGTCTCTTCGCTGTGTTAAATGTTAACTGATTGTGCCCCTAGAGGTCTGTAGTACTAGCTGTAACCTTGTCCAATGTCACTGTTCCCTGTCATTAGTAACAATGTCAAAGTCGTATTGCCTGCGCCAGCTGGTACATCTACCATAGGGGTCCAGTTTCATTTAGTTCTCCCCATGGATATGATAGTTATCGGATGTAAATCTTCTTGTATCATGGGAAATTGTGCTGCTGTGTGTGTACTCATTTGTGTTTAGCTCGTTCCACTTGATTGTGGTAACAATCTATCTTCCTACTGTAGTAGAAGATAGCACTGTGTAATGATGCAACGTTTGAATATACTCAACTTGTCTTTGTCTCTTGTGTCTCATATGTCACTGCGTCAGAGTAAATGTTGTGTGTATCACTGTAGAGCTCTAGATACCATGGAATTCCCACATCTTCAAATGAAGTGGTCAATAATTTTAAAGATGTTGAGTATTTTCCGTGATATTTACTGATGTCCACGATTGGTTATGTGAGGTTTTTAAGTGAGGGTTAGCAGTCGAAGCTACAGAATGTATTATGAGCCTTGGAGTCTGAGTGGACCTCTATCCCAAGGCTTGTTCCTTGGGCGGTGGGTCTATCTTTGTGTGCTGTTTTACCTCCAGCCATGTTTAACAAGTCCATGAGCGTGGACGCGCGGAGCTGTCCTGACGACGCCGCCGACTCCACTGTGGAACTCCGTCTGAACGATTCCGGTACAGAACACAATTACGGTAGCCCATCCCCGTACATGTCCTAACTCTACCTCAACTAAAACCCGTTCCCTATCCACCACTGCCATTGTAATATTCCACATCCCCTGATACTGTAAACTACCATGGTTTCTACGTTTATGAAAGTGGCTTCCACATTTACATATGAGGTGCTGTCAACATATTCTCCTTATAGTGCAAGTTTCTAATACAACATGCTACTATTTCAATGTGGTTGACAAGAAAGCATGAAATTCAATGTACAATACATTCTGCCTCTTAAGTCTCGTACATGCATGACACTGCTGTCTTGCCGGAGGCTTCCTGGGCTTATTTGTCATTATAGGCATTTTACAACCTTGTAAAAGTTACTTTCGATAAGCCTTGGAAGCTTGAGGGAGACACCATAATACTCATCATGACCTGACCTGGTAAAATGGGTACACAAGGCCAAAGGAAGCAGTAAACATGAAATCCAGGAAACGAGCATGTCGTACTCAGTGTTCAATTCAAAGAACGTTGCATATAGTTTGCATGTAAACCTATGTGCAACCTTGTTAGTGGTAGATATCCATTTGGCAGGCATCAGTAAAATACGCGTTCACAGATACCTTCACGGGCTATTTCTGGACCTAATGAGAGCTGAAAAATAACTTGTGAACTACGCAACTTGACTTGATTTCAAGCCCAAGGGAAGCAGTAAACATTACAAGGCCAAAAGAGCCAGTAAACATGAAATCCAGGAAACGGGCATATCGTATTCAGTGTTCAATTCAAACAAGGACGTTCAATCATATCAAAGAACGTTTCAGGTAGTTTGCATGTAACCGTATGTGAAGGCTTGTTATGTATCACTATAACGGGCTATTTCTGGACCTAATGAGAGCTGTAAAATAACTTGCGAACTCCCCAACTTGACTAAGCCAATAAGCCTGTAAGCAGACTGCTGCGGGCGCTGCTTGTAAAATCGTCTCCCTGACAGTGATTTGTCAGCGGGGAGGATGAGTGTACGGCCGTGAGCACGGGGAACTGTAAGCCTGCATCTTTGATCTCGCCTTATCACAAACTCCACTTGACGTCTTCTTCCACTAAAATGTGATCCTCAAGCCTTTAAGGCATTACCTCCGTGTATGAACCAAAGTCTTCCGAAAATACCCTGGCTTCGCAGCAAAGGTCACATTTCTGCCATTAAAAATCCCGGAACGTATATCTGCATTAATTTTGTAGGTGTATAATTAATGACTGTCATCGGTTCTTGAACAGACAAGTATGAATATATACAAATGTATTGAGTTACCATAGACGCCTATGTGTCTACGTGTATTAATTGGCTGTACGTGTACTGGGATGTATTTGAGTGGGTTTTCTAATTACAATGTTGGAAGAACTGACGACCCTTAATCCTATGAACAAAATTTCGAAACAGAGAACATTTCTGTGATTGACAAATAATGCTAACCTATGGAATGGTTTGTCTCTGTCTGGCCGGAAATGACGTCTTTCGATTGTTCTGTCACCACAGCAATGGCCCGGAAGTCCAAGAGCGTGGAGGAGAGGCCCAACCAGGAGGAGGAGATCGACATTGACCTGGATGACCCGGAAACGGAAAAGGCAGCCCTGGCCATCCAGACCCAGTACAAGAACTTCAAGCTGAAGAAGGACAAAAAGTCCGCCTCCACCTCCACCTGATTCCACGGTGTGCGAGCGCTGGGGTGTGCGTAACTCTCCACATCTACAGCCGAGCATCTTACACGTTATTCACCAATTTTACAGTCTTGTTTTAGAGAAGATTCATGTATTCACTATAACTAGCATGAAGTGTTGCACTATACTGAACAGTTCATTGTAACATACTGATGGCCTATCCCCTTTATTATTAAGGGCATTTGGTTTGCTTCTAAACCATGAAAAGATGAAGATTTTTTTTTCATATTGACATAATTGTATATCAAAATCAAGAAACTATCCCATGCAAATGTAGCAATCTTTCCCCATATGCCTGACTCATATATAATGATATTAAAATATTCAATTTGCATATTTGTAAGGGTTAAGAAACTATGCCTTGCAAATGCCTCCCACCAAATCCCTTAACACTTTGCATGTTTAAAGTGTGCTTAGAAAAACCAGTACAAGTATCTGATATGTTGTTGGCTGTTGCACTCCAGTCTATGGCCCTTGTGTTCAGCCATTGCTGTACATACATGTAGCTATATATAGGCAGTATCCCTCCTACTTGTAACACATGAGACTCAATAGTGCACTATGTATACACATCTGTACATGTATATTGGCTATAAGAGTGAATCTATATAATGCATGCTTATTCTTTGTTTCGGTCTATACATTTCACGGATGGGAAATTCAAACTACACGTACATGTATCAGTGGTGTGAGCTCAGTAATATGTTGTGATTGATTAGTCTGCTTAAGATGCCCAACCAAACCAAGAAATGCAGATGTGATTCTAAGGATATCATTGCCCAAGGAACATACATACATACATACATGTATGCTTAGCACCAGAGAGAGCAAATTTGTGTATGTGCAAAAAAAGCCCCAATTGTAGCCTCACAGGTTTCAATGTAAGCTATGGTCTGAGTGAGCTAACTCCCCTGGATCATTATTCAGTCTATTTGGCCAACTTCTACTACAGTGTACGTAAAGACTAATCCCATTGTACCAGTCGTTAATTTACAGTACTCTTTCAACTGTGAGTTTGGAAGTGATTCTCCTTAAATTTTGCTATCTACCTGGCTGTACATCTGTAAGTGAGCCAATATTTCGTAATTTTCCCAACCATTTCTATTCTGACAAATAACCTGTATGGAAAGAGTAGAACCAGTATCAGTAATGATCTTTCTGGATGCCCCTCCATGTGAACTTAAATTGCTATGTTGAACTCAAAACTAAATGCTCTTGACTGGCATTGTTGGTGACATTGGATGGCACTTAAGCACTGTACCACTTCTAGTTCTGCCTACCTATATCTTTAGATATTTACCTATTCTAAGGCATAAGCTGTTCAGGTAATAAAAAAGGTAAAGGTAGTCCCACAGCCTGTTAGTGATGAGGTATAAAGGCAATGATGGGAGGTTAATTTGAAGAGTATGCTGTATCAAACTTGTAAAGGGAATTGCATGAAACTGTATCACGGAAGAATCCAATACAGAGATTCTCACAGGGCCAGCCACATAACTACACCCAGTACACATACTGGTACATGTAGGTAAGAATATATGAAGCCCTTATACACCATGTTAGTCAAATCTACCCCCAGTATCACCTGTTGGAATTTTCAATAAATATTTGCACCATCCACAGAAATGGTCTACTCCTTTTTCTAGTAAATGTGTACTTGAATGTATAGTCTCTTTTACAGATTTCGTTTGTGGATCTTTCACTGGATATTTCTGTAATTCTTGGTTAACCATTTAACAGTAAATTACAATGTGTATTGGGATCCAAGTGAAGCCTGTGAAGGGATCATTGGCTCTGACATGTCAACTGTTACGTTGTCACCAAATTTTCAGCCATCTTCAGCTATTAACGATATCATATAAGTTATACATGTAACTGTACACATACCCAGAATGGACCAATTTCATATAGAGGTACAGCTCCAATTACATTACAAGTAATGTAGAGAGTGATCATTGGGTACTATCAGAGTTGACAGATGAGTTAGTGTGACTAAATTATCAGCTCAAATGATTGTATGGTTATTTCAGGACATGACATGCAGTAAATATTACAAGTGCATTGATGTGAAGCTCTACCAAAAATAAGTTGCTGTAGGTTTTCTCTAACTAGTCATAAATTCTCAGGAATGATGACATATGGATGAGAATTGACCATGAGGGATTTTAGTACAGTTGGTTTGTTAAACTAACCTTTTGGCTTTCATAAGACATACCAAATTGTCAGCCGTCTTCATCAGTTAGTTGACCAACTCATCGAGTCACAATCATCATAAACTTTACACAGACCCAGCGTGGACTAAATTCATGTAGAGCATACCAGAGGCAAATATAGCCCCAATTATATTATAGATAATGTAGTGAGTGATCACTGGGGGCTATCAGAGTTGACAGATGAATTAGAGTGACTGAATCCTCAGCACAAATGATGCTGAGCATCTGTTGGATACCAGTAGGTTGTAAAATTATTTTAGGACATAACATGCAGTGATAACGCAGGTATCTACTAGTGTATTTAGACAGGTGTGAATTTTTCCCAAAATATGCTGGCGTAGGTTTTCTCAAACTGTGTCTAAGTGTCTTGGCCTCCAAGACAAGACACAGGGGGTATATAAGATTCTAAAAGATGAGTTTTTTAATGATCCAGAAGGATGGAAAACATTAAGCAAGGAAACTGGATAAGAGACCACAGCCAACAAGCTTCCATCCCATGTGTGTCAGGACTCTTTATTCATGTCTCTGCATCTACACAATACCCCTTCACTAAGAGGACACATTACACATCTCTGCTGGTACAATTTACATACAGATACCTACATTGTACATGCAACAGCTTGCAATCCCTGTCACTGAGATCAACTGTAGCAAAGCAATTAAAAACTTTCAAATGTAGGATCACTTCTTAATATAAAATAATTCGCTGGTGATGAAAATCAGGAATTTTCCAGAAATGTCTAATTCAGAATGTAACAGCAACTTTCATCAGCAATGTCATATTTACATATTATAGGAATTATCATAATCAAATACAGTTATGCTGGTTGAAACTCTTAAACCTGTTAAATCAATAATTCATTGGAATAATAACTGGAACAATGATAATAAGTACAGGATGAGGAAACTCTCAGCACATTCTGCCTAACCTTGCTACAGCACAAGGTTCTTGTCGCTAGGAAAATCTTTGATAACATTTTCTTGATCTTTCGAGTACATCAAGTCACGTTTACATATTATTAATTTATGGGTCTCATGCTTAATGAGGATACTCTGAGACTGTCCCCTAACTTTCTGGCCACTTTGTGTTTAGTGTGTTCCCAAATCATGACTGTACTACAGTTGTATAAGCCCTTCATTGCAAGACATAAATGATCTTTAAGCTTCATTTGCATATCAATCAAAAGTTTGCGTTTATAAACCTGCTGATTTTGAAATCTCTTCAGTGTCACTGACGAAATGTAGTGGATGCTAGCTGAAACGTCTGACCATTTCCAAAATCATACCTAGTTGTTTGAGTAACTGTTTTTGGACAGATCTTCAAGCTGTTCCTTTCATTTCTTCAAGGTTGTGACTAAGAAACGTTGTCTTTGTCAAATAGGCATCACTTAAAATTTGAATGATTCTGTTACAAGAGTGTAGGTATCTTTCCAGATTTCACTCTGATGTAGAGCGGTCTGTCTTTTTTTTTCACACATCTTTTTCTGTGAGAAAGCCATTCCTACAACAAACTGTCTAGTAAAGAAACTGGCAATATGCATATTGAACCATCAGCTGCCTTAATGTTACCCTCTTGAATGACACTTGATACAGAATTAGCCATCATTCTTTTGTATGGAAAATGTTTCAAAACAGGTAAATACATCCAGTTTTACCATCTATTGAAAATCACTATGCTCTATAATATGTGGATAGTATCATAAATCAACATCATTCATTTTCAAACCTGAATTATCACTGGAAAAGCAGAGGACTTTTTGCTTTCAAAAAAGGAAACTAGACAGGACAAATTTAAATGCCAGAAACTCTTTCAAAATAATTAACATCAACATTAATTGTACATGTACATGCACAGGTATCCGTTTCTCTGTCTTCATGTGCGAATGTTACTCCTGTACATAATGACAGACAGCACAGAGTTTTTGCATCTCTTGGGCTTTTCTCAACAGTTTGGGCTTGGTAATGGTTGATGCAACTTCACTGTATCCAATGAACCGTGTGACAAAGAGTGACCAGAAAGCTACAAGAAGGTCTCCTGGGGTCCTAACACCATATACATGTAGATATTCTCTTTGCTGCTTTTATGTAGACGACTCACGGTGGTCAGACTAACCTATAGGTATCTAAATCTAAAATACTCTGTCAGGACTCTACAGTTTTTTGTATGGGATAGTATTACGGGTACAGACAGGACTGTCACATCACCAATATCAATGTGATTCCACTGGTTCTGCTTTTTTTGTCTCTCTCCTAACTACAAGAAGGGTCCCCTTTTCAGGACTTAGGGCCGAGCGGGGACGGCAGGACGGCCAGGTGGTGGCCTTGGTGGGGCGTCGGGACGCCTGGAAATAAAAAGGACAGGCACCATGAATAAACATGAAAGACAGCTATAGAATAAACAAGTTAATACTGCAGCAAACCTTCTCTGTGAGGAGATGTGTAAGAGTATACAACACACATTCTTAGGTCACAAAGGCACAGCAAAAGTCACCTATCATGTCGTTCAATAGATAACTGGCTTTGCATTGTAGCTGTTTGGCGCACAACATCACTGCAATGACAAAACTATTTTCAGTGCATTCAGTGCAGCCGCATTGGTTCCACCATCAAGTGAGAGCTGCACTTCGGGTCAAAACTGCAAGGTGTCCTCACAGGATGAGGCTTAGAGACTGGCTCAAGGACTTTGCACCCAAGGAAATTCCTATTGTTTCCTTGATGTCTTATCCTCAGTGACTTAGCACTGGCTCTGCCGTTCCAGTTAAGTGTGCTGAAAAAGCAAAACTGATACCCCGAAATGATGTCCGATGTAAACAAATACCCTGGTAAAAAGAAATCATACAAAAGAAAGGGAACTGAAAAAAAAGGACGCGGACTATACCTTGGGATAGCAGGTGCTGCGTTCTGCCCCGGACGTGCGGGGATCTCGGGTGGTGCGAAGGCGGGTGCGGGCCGCGACGGAAGGTCGGGACGCTGCATCATACTATTTGGCCTGGGAATGTCAATCAAAAGTACAGCATGCACTCATGAAACAAAAATATTCTTTTTTTCTCTTTGGGGGAGACTTGAAGGGGAATGAATGAGTTGTGCATGGAGATGATGATGATGAGGAGTAGACAGGACAGGCAGCCAATCAAAAAGGTGCAAGCTGTGTCTGTTTTCGTGCTTGTCCAATGAAAGTGTAGCTTTCAGTACAGACAGCCAATCAAAACCATGCAAGATGTGTCTGGTTTCGTGCTATCCAATGAAAGTGTATGTAGCTTTCAGGACAGATGGCCAATCAAAACTGTGCAAGCTGTGTCTGTTTTTGCGCTTGTCCAATGAAAGTGTAGCTTTCAGGACAGACCAGCCAATCAAAACCGTGCAAGCTGTGTCTGCTTTTCTGTTTGTCCTATCATGCAGTGTGGCTTTGGCTCTTGGTACTTGTAAGCTGTATCCAGCCAAGGGCAGGAGGGTAAGTGACTGGAGAGGGATTGACATGGGATGCATAAGCATGTTGGAAAGCAATAGTGGCACAGGCTCTTTCAACGATCTGCAGCATTTTTTTGCCATTGGAAAGGAACAGGGGACTTCTAGGGTTAGAGGGGAGGGGATGCTGACTTGGACCTCCAGTTGTGTAGAGAGAAAAGCGAAGAAAGGCAAAATGATACAAAACAAAAGAAAAATGCAACAAATGAACCATAAAAAGCAAACATACAAAGCACTACAACTTCAACAGTCTTTGTGCACCAGTGCACGTGTGTGTGTGTGTGTTACAACTTTCCTTTTCCTGGTTCCTGTGTTCTAAGTTTAGTTGCAGCATTTTGTGCTTTAACATGTACGTGTACAAAGCTATGAAGACCACAGGACAAAGACTTTATGCACTTCCAGTCTGAGAATTTTAAGTTACACACAAGCTCCTCAACTTTTTATCTGCTGCTTTCTCCATCTTACGTTACCATGATAGAAATACCATGTGACCAATTCTGTACCACGAAACAAAACCTTCTTACACAATATTTTCATTCTTTTGTTTGAAAGATGTAAATTGTTGAATTCAAGTCATATCACAGAAATCTGTAAGATAGGCATACTCTTTCCCTCACATGACACCATTGTCACTCAGAAATTAAAAAAATTTTCTAACTTCCACATATCCTCAGTATTGAGGAAACCAGACACAAAAGAGATTGACATTCCACTTGTAAAGTATTGCACCTTGATAGAGACCCAGATCATCAGGAAGTAGTATACGAGGTGCCTTTCACCACTTACCTAGGAGGGGGAGGGGCGGGACCCCCTGGTCCGGGAGGGACGGGCGCCGGACGAGCCACCCCGCCGGTCCGCTGGCTCGGACGTCGGTTCAGCGAGGGGCTACCACCTGGAGACACCCTGGGGACAGGCCGAGAACAATGATTGGCAGGTGTCAAAACTTTACACAAAGATATAACCGTTACATTTTACAACTACTTTACAGAAGTATGAGTTATCAACAAATGCACTATTCATGCTTCTTCATATCACAGTCTGATACAGTTGGTATTATCACTATCAGGGACAATTCGTGTGCCACATCCACGGATAATGTTGAAATACTCTCTATGTTGGTTGCAACCCTGGGAGCCACAAATGGTAACAAGACTTGGCAACCTACATGTACAGGTAGTCTTTCCAAAACAATATACTAAAATATATGTTCTGAGCTATACAGTACAGGTGCACTTTTGCTTGTCTTGTCAAGCAGTTGAACCCATGTGGTAGAAGGATGATCTCATAGTACCATGATGCAACAAAGATATTTCCATTTGGCTTATTCTGCATCATAGTTCATGCTAATGCAAGCCTTGGGGCTGTTACTTTACATAAGGTTTTGGGGAATCATCCAAAAACTATTAGAATTATTTTCATGAACCCCTGCTCTGCTTTGACTCTCTCCATCTGTATATACAAATTCTCCTCTTCTCCAACATTTTTCTCTTAAAATTGTCACTGAATCTTTTAATTTTTTTCAAGAACCCCAAAACTTTATGACATAGAACAGCCCCTAGTTGTGATAAGTCATGCCAGGCAAGGTAAAGTCAAAGACAATGAGAAAGCTGTCTGGTTGTCATGTTAACAGACTAACCTGCCACTAGTGGGGCTAGTTGGGGGAGCCAGCTGCCTGTGTGCATAGTGGGAGGGGGGCAGGAGGAGCGGACAGGGAAGGAGGAGGAATGAGTTACAACATCAAAACTCTCTACTTGGTATGGAGAGTGTACCTCAGTACAGTAATTCCTGATTTTTTCGCAATTTTTTGCAGTCACTTCTAAAGCGCGAACTTACTCCATAGTCACTTCTGTGCCGTGAATTACATGTACCGTGAACAAATAATTCGCCAACTTTCTTTTTTTCTTTTTTTTTTGCACCTGCTGCTACCACGAACATATAGTTCTGCAAACATTTTTATTTTTCTCAGACCAAGAACTTTTGCTACCATGAACATTAAGTGAATTACAGTGTTACAGTCAAACCTGTACAAGTGACGACAACCTGTACACAATGACCGTCCCTTAGATCATTTTCAGAAGATTAATGTAACAAAATACAGCAACCTTTGGACACTCTCCATAACATCTACAATGTATTACATGAAAAAGAAAAGAAAAGAAAAGAAGATAGAATATGGAAAGCTTGTTACTCTATCAAACCAAAGCCGGCCTAATATCAAAACAAGCTTGTCTACTCTATCAAAAAAACAATCACACATTTGTTACATTTAACTACACAATGGTAACTACAATCTAATGAATGCTACTTGTAATGGAGTCACACATACAAGTACATGTCAGGAAATTTAAGTCTACATGTACATGTAAAAGCATACTACATGTTAAGCCTGTAAAAATGACAGTTGGAAGACATTTTATACATCAGAGAGGTGAGTAAGAAAAGGGCTTTGCAAAAAGCAGACTGGACAAAGTATAGAACCAGACATACAGGCAGTGTGCATATTGCGAAATACATGTAGCTGCAGTTAGAGATGACAGCACAACATCAAAGGGGAACACTTGAGGAATACAGCTTCTCTCCTCTCTCTTCTATCAACCAGTAGCTTGTTTCACACTATGTAATGTGTCTGTGTCCGCGTTTCAGCCTTGTACGTGTATGTAGCTACGTATACATACACGTGCTATATGGCTATGGCTACCATCAGTATTGCAATTATGGATACATTGTACCATCAGTACTGTATCAGTACTCCTTCAGCTACCATCAGTTCTGTTATGGCTACATTTTGTACATGTACCATCAGTACTGCTACTGCTACCATCAGTTCTGTTAATGTTATGGCTACCATCAGTACAGCTAAGGCTACATTTGTACCATCAGTACAGCTATAGCTAGGGCTATAGCATCTGTACTGTTATGTTAGGGGTTACCTGGTAGGACTCAGCGGTGGAGGCAAGTTCCTGCGTGAACGGCGTGGCAAGAGAGAAGGCACAGCAACAATGTTGGAGCATTGGAGCTCATGCATTACAACACATGCACATGCAATGACATAGAGGTGGGGATAGCAAGAAGCACTTTGTTGACTGTGTTTCCTAGTTACAGTAATTGATGGAATTTACACTACTGGGGTTCCCTACTTGTAATGAGTACGAACTACCAGGTGTGAAAATTATTTTTTAAGGTACTACTACATACATTGTATATTTAAGGATCTGGTCTTCATTTATTTCATTCAACACAGACGGGAGTGAGTTAAAACAAATTATGCACCTGGAATACTAGGCTGGTTGCTTGATGCATTATTATTCAAAAAGCAAAGAAGAAAATCTTACAGCAACTAATTTTGAGCTACAACTTTTAGCAGCAACATATGCATTCAGGGTGATAAAAATAACAGTTACTGTATCAACTCCTGCATACACTAAGACATTCAAGGAAGTCAATATTAAATAGTTAACACTTCCAGCTTGAGCAAGAACTAAAAAGGTACACAATTGGATTGGGAGAAAAAAATTTAGAGGGAAGAGAAGACATTGCACGACACGGTGGGAGGGTTTACCTGGTTGGACTTGGAGGAGGTTGCAGTCCTCTGGAAAGGGCAGAGGAAGCGGAAACACACAACAGTTTATCAAGCAGAACACACGGAGCATGGTTAACAACATCAGCACTGGGAGGTACACAGGTTTGGTTTACAGTTGTATCTTTTTTTTTGGTTTGAAAGTTTGAAAGTTAAGCTGAATCTTTTGCACAAGTTTTTCTAAAATTGACCTACATGTACTGTACACAGACCTACACTTAATATTGCATTTGAAGACAATGAGGGAGGATGGCAACATTTGAACTGACAACTTTATCATCTGATGGTTAAATGGAAGAAGTGTATCAAGGCAGATAATACTGAAAACTACCTGTAGTTTAGTAGTAATTGTAATACTATGCCTAGCACTGGCAAATGGGAAAGTTACAATAAAAAAAAGAGGAAAGAAACAGCAGAAAGTGTTGTAAAACTTGTATGATGTTGTGTTACTTCTAAACAGGGATGTAAGTAAAGGTTGTTAATTAGAAGTGATACAGGACTATCACATGTCACCTGCAAAAAACTTTGGCCAAGCAAGTAGCAAACCAACTAGACAACCAGGCAATATCAAACTCAATGGCACAGAAGATCCAGTATATACAGTGAGTGAAAATGTGGAGTGTGCAGCAGTGTTGTTACCTGTTCTGTGATGGGCTGGGTGGAGGGAGCCAGGAGTCACTGTCGACGGGAGGCGGGCAGGGTGTGGAGACGGTGGTCATGTTGATGTCCCCGATGATCTTCAGGGCCTCCTTCAGGGAGTGGTACATGCGCAGCATCTCCTCCCTTCTCTGGGCCTCCGACGCTGACTCCTCCATCATGGACGCCTGGGAAAGGACAGAGTCGAAAAATTAAAAAAGAAACTAGAAAGGTAACATTAGCAAAGCGAATGCATAATGTTAAGCTTCGCATATGGTCTGCTCTGTTAATTCTTACTCAAACACATTCATACAAATGGTGACAGGAGTCTAAATCCCTCCTGCTATAAAACTGCAACATTATGTAACCCAACACCAGTTACCATGGTGACAGACGTCTGGTTCTGGTCATTGACCTTTTTGTGTTTGGAACGGAAGAAGAAACAGAGCAAAGTAAACACATATTAATCAGAGATTTTAGACTTCTGGGAATTCTTTTGTGAGTTTTCAAAATATAATTGGAACTGTGGAGGGGATTGTAATGTGAATTCCTACACTCGCTCAAGGTGTTTGGGAATGCTCCTGATCTGGCTTGGTTTGGCTTGGTTTGGATTGGCTTAGCATATGATCTACATCAGGTTGAATCGAGCTGAACAATTTTATTCTAGTAGGAAAAGGGCCTTAGAAGCTGGATTGAAGCTGTTCATCGATCCATTTGGCTCGATCCGGACAATTTCATCCCAGTGAGAAAAGTGCCTAAGCCTGGCTGAGATTGACCCCTCACCTGGTCACCACTAGAGTACAAGTGGGCCAGCATCTCTGATTGGATGAACTCCTTGGTGTCGTTAACGATCATGTGCATGATGGTTTTGGGCACGAGGTCGCGGATGGTCTTGGTGATGATGCCCATGTAGGAATCCACCAGGTTACGGATGGTCTCTACCTGACGTTCCAGCTGGGGATCCATGGAGCCAAGGTCTCCCTGGGGCTGTGGAGAAACACAGGTGTGATACAGTCTCTTCAACATCGTTCTCTGGTTTTTTTTTTTTTTAATGCTAAGCTGGCAGGTGGAATGTGGGATGGCTGTGATCATGGAATAATGGAGATGGAAAAAACAGCAGCTTCATATTGTATATGATGTCTAATACATATACTTAGATAATTGTGTACAATGTTTCTGGTCTGTTAATTTTGAATGAGCAGATTATGGTGCTGCTTTTGACAGACTGTCAGCAAGCTTAGTATGTTGAGGAGGGACAGTTTATAATACTTCTAAGCAAAAAAAAAGACAAATTCAGCAGAATCTTTAGTTTTAGGTACTTTTGTAGCTGTCGAAGTCGCGTCTTATAATATGTCTGCGCAAGAATTTCTATGGGGTTGGGAAAATGATTGATTCCTTCAGATCTTAATGGCTTTTTAAAATAAATTATTATAGTTTTCCAATTCTGTCTTTCAGAAACTTGACTGTAGTTTTTCCAAAAATATCAGAGATTGTGTATGACAGCATAAGACACACATCTACTCACATTGCCCTACAATTGGCAATCCAGCCACCATGAAATGGAGAAACAAAACAACATGGACATGAGAATAACACCGAAACAAACATCCTCAACAAATAACATGAATACATGTACATGTACAGCTACAACACAGTAAAATATATTTTGTCAACAGTCATGAAAAATAATGTTTCAAATAGTTACATGTATGTATACCTACAGGGTACGTTAATACTATGAAAGTTGAAAAATCAGCACCATCAAAAGTCCTCATTTGCAAAGACAACAGCACATTGACTGCTGTTCCTCATGCCTGACTTACCCAAAGCAATGCAGGAACAGTATCATTGGGAAAGAAGAGGTAAAAAGGGTGATAAATAGACAATACACAGAGGCTTCAACTTCCAAGGCAAGTTGTCAATTCTGAAAGAAAAACCTGAGACAAGCATTATTTTAAGCCACAGACAAGGGTGTAAAAATGAGAAAGAGATTTTTTAAGGGAGAAATAAGAGTAAAACCTTGGTTGATAATACACACAGGTGGATTGACAAGAGGTAAGAGGAGGTCATGACAAATAGTGGAAAAAATAAAACAATGAACATCATTACCAAATACTGCCTGAACTTTCTGTTCCGAAACGAAACGACACTGAAACGAAATTGTGACAGCCGGGTATGACACCTACATGTACAATGTATGACCATGACGTCGCATACCAGAAGTACATGTACATGTACAATGTAGGTGGGTCCATTCTGCAAGCAGGGCTGAAGAAGGCAACCTAAACTTCTTCATATTGAGCTTTTATGCTTAGTCAACTGAAAATTTAGGCAGTACTTAATTTCGTTCCAGTGTTCAAACACAAAGTTCAGCCAATACTAAATGTAAACTATCAAATCCCAGACTGGGACTGTGTGCGTGACTTACGCTGGACTCCTCGCTGGTGGTGTCCGTGTTGCGTTCAGGGTACACTCCCGCCCGCAGGAACGACGCCTTCCAACTGTCCACCTCGTCCAGCGTCTCCGCTGACAACTCAAGCTGCTTGTAGTCCTTGTATACGTTTCTACACAAGGTTAGGGGAAAAAAAGTTTACTTAGCATCTTTGTATGATACCCACGCAACAACTGTCATACTTAAAATATACAGTCTGATATACTTGAAGATACATAACGCACAGTGTAGGGATACGAAGGGTACATGTAGTCCTAACTTTTGATTTGAAACAAAAACCTCATACTTGCCCAAGCGACCACCTCTAGAGATGTGATCATGAGAGGCCATAGCAACAGCTTTTTCTCGGTCCTAATTTTTCCCCCATACACGGGGGGCAATAAGGGACCGTCACTATTTGGGACTGCACATGGCCCGATCTCTACCTATGACGACCACATCATTTTCAATTGTGTACAGATAACTAGTTTGCCATTGATTTTGACAGCATGACTGTCCTTGCACAATGTCAAATGGTGCCAGTTGGGCCACTTATACTGACGTATCCATGTACAACAGAGATGCACAGTGTACATTGCCTACCTTGACTCCTGGTTGAAGAGTGCGAAAATGTGTCTGCGTGACATCCAGCCCTGCTCCACGTCTCGGACCCTCAGGCCGTCCAGGGGCAGCATGTACTTCTTATCTTTCTCCTGGGGTTTGGGAGGAAAGATGTCTTAAATTAAGGAAAGATGCTTGCTCTTCGTTAATGACTATGCTCAGTACAAGGCCAAGTCACTGCTTCTAAGTACTAAACTAAGTTTCCAGAACTGCATGTCTTCAATCTCTTTAATTTAAGTCAGAAACATGCTTGACTCACTGTGAATCAAAGTAGACATGTATATTTATGCACATTCTTGAAAAATGACCATTATCACGATAGTCACTTTTACCAATGCTCGTAATGACAATGAAAACACAAATCTGCTAGACCTTCTACACTGCAAATGATGTTGAGTTCTACAAATTTATTAGTGAGCACAGCATATCCTTAATACATATCAGGCTCCCATTCACATATTGACAATGCCCAACACATTCAATCACACTTAGCTGACATTTTAAGTAGATGTAAGATACTGGTGCGAGTTAAAGGTAATAGAACTGTGAAACATTTCTTAAAAACCCACCTCCTCATCCTTGAACCAAGAAAGGCTCTCTGCAGTCAGGACGAACCAGTACTCCTTAGAACCACCCTTCATGATGCTGATGTTGTGGATGGTGAGCCAGCCCTTCCGAATAACCTACAGGTCACAGGTCAGGGGTCATGAGCCATTGGTCATAGTTTGGGGGTCATGACCTACAGGTGGTGACCCAAGTCCAAATTCATGTCTAAGTAGATCTGTGCATGATAATTCAAATCTAAGGTTGCCAGTGGCAAATTAAATGTTGTGGCATTTTCAACCATTAAATGTACAATTATTTCATTCTGTATATTACATTCCATTCTGTGTATATCAAGTACAGCCTATATACGGCATATATTATGTGATTGAAACAATTTTTCTGCAAATCATGTACCAGATTTTGCAGAAGAAATCAATTTTTATCAATAGAGTCACATACATGATTGAGTGCATTGATTCAGAGCAAAAGTGCAGATAGCATTCATTAAGTAAAAAGCAATTCCTAACTTCATTTAATTTAGAAGAATGGCTGATTTTTAAGAGGGCAAACACTGGGCAATCAATGAAAAAAAGATCAAAATGCCAATAAAAGTAGGCGAAAGGGAAGAGTGTCAGGGCTGGGAATTATTCCCGAGTCTTCAGCTTGTTGAGCAACAGGTTCCCTCCACCAAAAAAAAAAAAAACTGACGAAAAGACAACACCACAGACACCAAGTTTGCAGAACTGTTCAAACCTGGTTGCCCACACTCTTGGCCTTTCTTGTTGTCTTGTCGCTCTTAGCTTGTTGTGCACTGCAAGTGGACAAACGGGATTATTCCTACTCTAGATTCCCTAGATCTACCGTCACACGTGCCACACACACGTTTTTCACAATAACACACCTGGTTGCCTAAGTTCTTCGCATTCCTTTTGGTGGTGGATTTGTCAGTGGCCTGAGCACTGGAAGTGGAAATGGCAGAGGAACTGAATATATATATCATAAAGCAGCCACCAATATAATATGGAAACAAAACGGGCTCAAAGAAAACAGATGGAAAATTTGTAAGAGAGACTTGAGAGCCAGTGCATAGGTCAGTAAGCAGTGTTATGTGGCTTCAAACATGTGAGATTGAACTCGAAAAAATAATCTCAAAACAACCCAAAAGTGGAATAAACAGAGGCAGAACACTTGTTAGCAATCACCCAAGTTAAGGTTTTTTCGGCCAGTAAAAAAGTGAGAAACAAAACTTTTGAGTGGCCAAATTTAGTAGTGCTTACCCACTGCGCCCTGCTCCTTTAGAAGATGCACTATAAGATAAAGAAACCATCTAAGAAACACCAAAGGACCAGAGTTTTTCCACCAAGCTCCCTACTGTTGTTAGTAAAGTTCACCACTGCCAACCTTTCTGTGTTTAATTCATCTGGCTCTACAAGTCTCTAATAAAAAAAGGGGGGACTGCAAAATCCAATCTGTGACCTGACCTGCAAAGTTCTGCCACTAATACTCAACATATGATTATCAACTTGTATCAGATCATGAACTTTGCAGGTCTGCTAGAAAGGTTGCAAACTGAGCTATAAAGAATGCAAAAGTCTATCATATCATAATACAATAAGCGGCAAATCACAGGTATGACATTGAAAATATATCTATAAATCAAATAAGGACTGGTACACTACTCACAATTTAGCAATTAAAAATGAACAGAGACAATTTAAGCATAATGCAACTTTTCTTAGCAGAAAACTACATAAAAGGAAACCAACAAGTACAAATACTTCACAACAATTCATGCACTTGCAACAATGTGACACATTGAAATAAGAAGTGGTTAGTACAATGTAACATGAAATATGGCATTAATATTTGTGAACAAAATTGCAGCAGCTGTTAGGGGGATGATACAGTTTGAGGGGACACCGATCGTAAAACTACTGGTATGCAACAATTGCAAAACCGTGCACGTAACTTCAATTTTTTTCAAACAAAAAATCTGAACGATGCATCCATCTGTGTAAGCCTTCAACAGAGTTAGCTACACTTCCTACAGATTACTTTCAAAGAATGTGGATGAAGGATTGCCAAATCAATGCTTTTGTGTTACCTACTTCAAGAGAATTACAATCAATAGCTGACAGTTTTTGTCCGTATAATCACACAAACTCAAAGAGCAGTCTGTTGATTGGCTGACACAAGACAGATGCGCAGGGATGGATTTCCAGTTGCTCCAGCCTTGAACCTGAATCCCCACCCAAAACTGGTGGTGTGGGGACTTACCGCTTGCCCTCAGACCGGGCTGTGGCTCTAGTATTGGGTATGACATCACAGTGTTACTATGTTTAGTTCTACTGTTATGGTAGGCAGTCATAACATCATGATGTGGAATCATTGCTACATCACTGCTTAGCCAATGATTTTTGTTTGTTTCTTTGTTTGTTTGCATTCTTTTGAGAAGCTCAAATTGGCCTGCAGGCCAATTTTCATTTACTAATAGGTAGTTTTTAATGAAAGTACAAAGATACACTTTTTAGAATAATTACAGCTCTACTTGTTGAATTGTATATATATTTTTTCACTTTTAATATTTACAAATTACTAATATATTTGTCAACAATTTGGATGAAAAGAATGTGTATTTCAGGCTCCCGTTATAGTGACCTTAAAGGTTGTAGAGCAAAAATTCTATTCAACTTTGGCCAGTTTTGTTAAAACACACAATACATATACATATTGGCCCTTTTTCTGTCATTTGTAAGACATTAAAACCACAGAAATCTGATAAGCTAGACATTTGACAATGATTTTTCTCATCCAAAAAAAAATGCATTATGACTGCCTGTTTTCCACTACACTGAAGTTAACAATGACCTCTGTTAAATGTGCAACTATGAGTACAAAACACAGTCAGGTACTGGGGGAACCGAATTCATGTTAATCATGGTTTTCACTACTGTAAAGCATTAATAAGCTTGCTGATCCAACAATTTAGTTAGTGAATAAGCCTTGTAGTTTATGTGGCACCTTCTGGGTTACAAAGGAAAAGACTGCTGTTTCTTTTTTTAATGACTGATTGCCAAAAGGAAGGAGCAAATTTCCAAGCAGATGTTTCCCTCTGACTTGTTTTATATGCACACTTTTACAGTTTAAAGGCAAACTTTGTTCCAATACAAAAAAAGTAAATATTCTCACCTATTTGTGTTGGAACAAATTTAAAGTTTTACCTTTAAACATGTAACTACTGACACAGATGAACTTTCATTGACATTTTCACGGTGTTTCCTATGCCTTTTTCCTATGCCTTTTTCATGCCCTTTTTTCATTGTTTGTTGCACCCCTAAAAAAACACAATTCTTCAAAAAAGAGGTGCAAAAACAAGATACAACCAAACATCTGCTTGAAGATCCTGAAAGAACAGCCATTTTGTGTCATTTGTAACCCAGGAGTCTTGCAAAAACAGGTATGCAAATTTGATGGAAGAATACTGCCTGACTATGTCTGACTCTGTACCTTCCAAACCAGTCCCGATCTGCCCTGCAACATGCAGCACACCAAGATATTACCGTTAATACATGGACATGCAACACCCAGAATGAAAACAAAGCTGACAAAACACTCAAGAAACCCACACAAAAGATGAAATCTACTGTACATGTATACTACACTAAAAACAGCATGCATATGACATCAAAAAGACAATTGCAACAAGAAAGACAAAAAGCCGAGTCACACATTGGAAGTATTGAGTCACAAAAGAAGAAAGTATGAAGAAAGGACAACCTCCACCATGCAAGAGGCTTTGCATCTGTGCTGTGTACACATGCTCCCCAAATTTGGCTGGCAAAAACATACAGACACAGCTGTGGCGAGTTTGCATGAAGTTTCTAGCCCCTAAAGTTGACCCTGCGAAATTTGTTCTCTCATTTCTAACAAGAGAATAAATTCCACAGGTCAATTTTAGAGTAAAACCAAAGGGGGGAAGGCCCAACTAAAAAAGACTATAATGCCAGTCAGTGCCACCGATAAGAATGCAATCATGATAAGGCAAGCCTCTTACTCGGCGAACCCCACAAAATCCTCGTGGTTGGTGTTGATGTACGCGAGATTCACGTCCACGAAGACCACGACCTGTGTGCGGAATAACGGCATCGAGAGTGGGAGAGGGAAGATAGCAGAGCGAACCTAGCAATCGTAACTAATCATCTTACTTTGCAAAACCGATGAAATCCTCGTGGTTTGTGTTCATGTATGCCAAATTTATCTCCACTAAGTCAATAACCTGTGATGAAAATAAGAGAAACCTGGTCTGTGAATCGCGAAAACAAAATTTCCTCTGACTTCAAATGAGTAAAATTAATCATAACTGAGAAAAAAGGCAATTAACTGTCTATCGGTAATCAACTGAATCAATCAATAGTGGAGACAAGATGGTGGTAGATAGATGGTGAACAAAATTTCAGCTTCTAAGAAATTAAATAGTCTTCAAAAGAAGATGCATGTAAATGACACACTTTTGAATTAAGCCAAGCATAGTAATTTGCAATTAAATACTTGATTGCTAAATATCACGAAAGTGATTTTACAAAATGTCATCTTTTAAAATCATTCTGCCTATACCAAAAATGAGGTATAAATTAAATTATATATATACTGTACAGTATATATTGACAATGTTAGTTAAAATTCAAATATACAGTGTAGAACTGACAAAGTTAGTCAAATATACAAAATAACTTGATTGTTATGCTAGTTTAATAAAGAAAACAGAAAATTTGTTCATCATACCTGATCTTTGGCCCTTTGTTCCCGTTCTCGTATATGTGTGGTCACAATGCGCTCAGTTTCCTCTCGCAGATGGGGATAGCGGCCCATCTGAAATTTGAAAAAAAAAATCGTCTTCTAGATCATCATCCTTCGTAATATTCAATCATAATTACTTTGGAAAAAGTCTACCAAGTTGACTACAAAATGGTGCAAGGAAAAAGGTCATGAAATCATCAGATGATCCAACCTTTTCTCCACACTGTCTGACGACGTTGTTGAGTTCGTTGATGACCATGTCCACACACTTCAGGGACGGCTCCTTCAGTTTGGCGATTTGTCGCTTGCAGATGGCTTCAAACGCCATGTCAGGGGTGAACAGGCCCGTTCTGAAAACATGGGGTGGACATCGTGAGCACAGCTTGCAATGCGGCTTAAAAAATCTGCAGCTCTACAAATCCGATTGTTTCTTCCATATAGGGCCTTATGGAAAATAAATTTCTGGTGTATAAAATGTATTTATGGACGTAGGATTTTAACAAAACTCTGTGTTAGTGAATCAAAAGGAATAACAAATGCAAAGATTACAACATTATGTCAGAATATAGAAGCTATTCTATTTCTTCATTAATTTATTTACTAAGATTCACCAATTCATCACTATCATCTTTCCAAGATGTCAACCCAGGGACCAGACTGTAAGGTTTGAACACCTCACACTGGGAAGAACCCCTACTCTTTTCAATAAGCATGGAGTGTCTATGTATAACTCAGTGCACAACTATGGTGTATATGTGTACCCTACCTGACACCGTGGATGTTCTTAATAGCATAGCTGATCTCCCTTCTCAGCTCTTTCTCATCGAACTCCATCTGAAGGGGGAAACAAAGGTGCATTTAGACAAAATCTCACAGAAAATGGGAAACACTATTCCTAAAGCCAATATATTTCAGATAAAGGATAGTGATCTCGATCCAGTCTTAGCTCCTTGAAGAGCTAATCCCCCACTGGTTGTAACAGGGAAGACAGATGCTATGCACAGTGTTTACAGGTTCTTTGCACCAGGGAAATTCCCCTAGCTGTTCTTGACAAGCACAATGAACAGAGGACCATGGCTTAACATCCCGTCCTAAGGACTACAACCCTTTACTGTACCGCGCATGTCAGGTGAGTGACAACAAACGGGATTCGAACTCCCAACCTCTTAGTCGCACATTCACTATAACAAAGGAATTCAGTCTTCAGCACCTTCACAAGCTCGAAGGGAAATCTCTCGTGGAAGATGCGGTTGATACGAGCACCGCCGGAGAGCTCTACTGTGTCGATCTGGTCACCGGAACCTTCAATCCGCTTGTCGAAATCCACGCCAAATGTGTTCACCATCCTTGAAGTATAAAACACTCATTTGTCAAGGTTTCCTTCAAATGGTTATGCAATGCAAAATAGACAAGCAGAGCAATGCACACAGTCATAACCAGGATGGCAGAATATACGGTGGCTGCACTAAACTTTCTGTTGGGTGTTTGGTCAAAGGTGCCTGAGAATTTTGTCCATGAACTTTCCCAACAACAACAGTTGGATTAATTTTTTTAGGATGTCATCCTTAAATACACCAACACAGCCTTAAACGATACATTCTGTACAAGTGCTATTGACGTTTTATGTTCCGGATTTCACGCAGCCATAGTATATTCTGCCAACATGCTTCTAAATGAAATGTACAATAATTGCACATACATTGTAGTAGTCAAACTGGCAGGTAGTAATTCACATCAGTATGATTGCATAGTGCAATATCTCTGTAAATTTTGTACAGTGACATACAAGTATCTCTATACTTAGCTATGTAAGAGCAATAAATAAATAAAAATAACAATAACAGTAAAGGTCTTTCATTTAATATTCAATGTGAATCTTGAGATACTGACTGTAGCATGGCCTTGGTTTTCCTGGTGGGGTCGTCAGGGCGGAAGTTTTTGTACTCCTCCACCTCCTTCTCCATACCCAGCAGCTGTCCCTGCAGCTTGTTCCGCAGGACAGGCAGCGTGTCCCGGATGTGGTTTGTCAGTTGCTGAAACACGACAGACATTCACATTTAAGTCATCATCACAAAGATTCCTGATGCAGATCTACTTAGTTCATTGTTTTCCAAGACATAACAATGCCTGCTTTCTATTTCTACAGAAACAAAATTAATACCTTAAGTCTTATTTTTTTTAATACCAACATCAAGTTGCTTCTATCACAGTAAAGAAATAGTGGTAAGTGGCATCGCCATGTGTTACGGTCCTATCATGCAAGAAGCAGCCAAGGGAGGGAGAATGGGGGGTAAGCAATGGAAAAGATGATTTTAGAGAATGGACTGGCACAACACTACTTGAAATGCTAGGAAGAGAAGAAAACCGGGAAGGTGGAAAAACTGGATATGATCGTCTTTGGTGCCCCAACAGTCGACTAAGGGATAGGTGATACAAAATGAATGTTTGGCAAATCTGTATGATTACTATTTACCTGGTTGAGAGTTTTCTGCAGATAAGGTGTCCCCATGCGGTCTGCCAGGTGCCTGTACGCGGGGTGACTCAGGAAGAACTTGCGCTCGGCTGCTAGAGCTGCCTTAATGTCCTTCCTGCCATCAATGTCTGCCTGGCTCCGGTTCACAACTCCAATGTACCCTAAACAGTCACATAATGTACGATCAGTATCCATTGAAAGACAGCAGAAAAACTTAACTAACACACATAACTACATGCACCATAATGTGACTTGTAAGGTTCTTTTTACGTCACTATCTATATCACATAATACATAATTTGCTTCACCAAGAGAAAAATATTTCAGCAAAAGTGGGCAACTTTTCCAGCAAGAAAATGTGAGCACCACCCAATAATGTAGAAAAGAACTACAAAGTAATGTGTCTTACTCTAACTTAGTAGGTGCAGGCTAGATATGAATATGAAGCAGTCAGCTCTAACTTGGAGGTTTTGGTATGTAAATAAGAGAATCAAAAGAAAGAAAAGAACAAAGAAATACCTTATGAGAGTGCATCCAAGCAGGTCACAAATAATGTTGAAGGTGTGGAGAGTGTAGCTTTTTCACCAAAGATATGCATTATGCTGGCCTTAGTTAAATTAGCAGCATTTAGGAAGAACTATCCATTCAACTTCAGGTATACACTAATGTACAATGTATGTGTACATATTCAGGCATTTATAGTGGCTACCACATTGTATTCCAGTTACTATACACTTGGAAGGGAAAGCTGGAGAGAATGTGGTTAATCTACTAAGATGTGTGAAAGCTGTATATTTGGGAAGGGGGTGATATAGAGTAGGAAATGATTCCAAAGTCACAGTCAATCTGTATCCACTGTTGACTTCTTGAGTGCCTGCAACAGACAACTATAGGTAGAGTTTGACAACTACGGCAGCTAGGCTACGATCTGTCAGAGCAGCAAACCTCTGCGGAGGGGGTAGGTCTTGTTGTCCAGAATGTCGCCGGCGTGGGTTCCCTGGTCCATCAGGTCCAGCTTGGTCAGTACCCCGATCGTACGCATCCCTGCAAGCGGCACAAGACGGCACGTTTTATCGCTATGTAAGTTCACAAGGGCACCTTACCTCTGCGCAGAGGGTAGGTCCGGTTCTCGAGTACGTTTCGAGCGTCCGTGCCTTCGTCCATGAGGTCTAGCTTGGTAATGACACCAATGGTGCGCATGCCTGGAAAAAATGGTTAAGACAGACACAACAGGGACATGTTAGGGTTGGCTGTTGTCGTCAGGGCAGTCTCTAGACGGTGGTACAATGTGTGTTCTCCATTTTGTGAGAATCAAACTTTTGAATCACTTTACCTTTCTCCTACTGACTGTGAAATCATGCATTGGATTTTGGCAATCGTTACCATCTAAAATCAAAATTTACAGAAGTGAACAGGCCTAGAGACATCCCCGACTGGACTTTTATTTCCAACTCACAAAAATTTTCCACGAATCGCTGAGACACCACTTGCCAAGAACACAGAAAACCAAACCAGACTCTAGAAAAGAAAGGAACTGAAAGAGTTTAAGTTTCAAAGTTAGAGTAAAATACCATCACAGACTGGCATCATCAAGTAAGAAAACTGAAACTTTCAAGTTGTTACCACCAACACATGTTAGTCAACCTGAAAATAGATCATCAAAGAATAGGAGCAAACCAAAGCATAGTATATCATACACAAGTTATGTTCAAGAGTAAAGCATCATATAATAAAGCAGGCATCATAACTCATTACATAATCACATACAAAGAGGGTGCCACCATTGCATAGTAAAAATAGTTAATACTGTTTAACTGTAAAGCATAGTACAAGTGTGATATAATCATTTTCAAACACAGGAATGGGAACATTACTGTTATAAGGAAATCAAGCAACTGAGAAATGGTGAGGTCACTGAACATCATTGAATCATGCAACTTTTTCAAAACACAAGTTGACTTGGATTATAAATAAAGATAGCGATGATGATGATGATGAAAGATAGTAGACAAAACCATCACATTTTCCATTAAGATGATAAAGATTGGTTACATCGGTATAGGTTTTTATCAATGTGCTAATATTATCATGGAAATGTTAGGCAAAAGTAAGTCCAAACACGCGATCCTACCCTGTGGGTCAACTTCCTTGGCTATCTTGAGGGCGTCAGAGTTAGCCAGGTCCTGGTTGGCCGGTGAGACGGCCAGGATGAGACAGTTGTCCTTGGTGATGAACTGGAGGAGCATGTCTCTGATCTGCTGCTCAATGTCGGGAGGCTGGTCACCAACAGGGACCTTTGTCATACCCGGAAGGTCAATCAGGGTCAAGTTCAGGACTGGAAGGGTGGAGAACATCGAACAACTTCAGCACAATTTGTGTTTGTCTTTGCAATCAGACATTTTAATCTAAAGGTTTTTTTTTTCTGTTTACCGAAGAAAAACATATTGTTTTTGCTACGTTTTCTTTTCTTCCGTTCCAAACACTGGCCTCTGATCTAGCCAATGACCTGATTCGTTAACGTCTCTGGTGTTGGGTTACAACTTAGTTATAATGTTACAATTTTATAGTAGGAGGAATTTATACTCCTGTCTGATCATATATATGAATGTATTTAAGTAACAATTAGCAGACGCCTGCACAGAACCCCAATTTTTCACTTTTTTTGTTGGATTTTTGGTCAATGTTGCATTAAAATTTTGCCTGGTGCATACGATATTTTTTCCAACATAACATTTGGAAACTACAGACGGAGTGTTGATCTTATATGCGCGAATACAACCTTATATGGGAATGCTGCTGACGTGCTATCTACATCTATGTTCTACTACATATGGATCATACCATGTTGGACTCACCGTGGGGGGAGTAGACCCTCAGGTTGATGGGGACAGGAGAGATCCCTTTGTTGGATCCCGTCATCCGATCCGTCTCTGCCTCGATCTCCGCACGGATCTCGTGGAAATCCGAGAACATCTTCCCCTTGGCGTGCAGAAACTCTCCATATTCTGTAACAGAAAACATATAATAAAGGGTTAATGCACTGCCCCGAGTTGTATATGGTGTCATAACTGCATGAGCAGCTGCCATAACCACCGAATAAACCACCGTGTGAGCGAAGCGAACGAGGTGGTTTATGAGGTGGTTATGGCAGCTGCCCATGCAGTTATGACACCATATACAACGAGGAAAAGGCAGTGCATTAAAATTATTATCATATAGCCTATCCAAACTGTCAATCAACACAATTCCTGTTTGAAATACAACAGCTTTAATATATATACATACATAAAAATACATTCGAATATATTATACGCTTTAAAACAAATATGGATAATTTCATTTAATGCAAATTGTAGTTTAAATGAAGCTAAACAAAAAAGTTTATTGGACAGAAAAATGCTACAAAGGTTTACAGAAAGAGTCGCATGCCCCTATACCCTATAACATAATGGTATCAGCCATAACACGACGTGCTGTTATTCCGCCATAACACCACATGTGCTGTTATCGGGAAATAACAGCACGGGTATCCGGGCCTCTGATTGGTCCACGCCGTCCGGCTATATGATAATACAGTTTAACAGCCAAAGTGATACACGCAGGTAGGGGTGCAAAGGTCAATGGTCAAAGTTTCGTGACGTCAGCCTTCCGAAACTGAGTTCCGAGAAGCCACTGTGACCAGTTCCACAATTACCAGCCGTATTTAGATCTTAGTCTTACCAACCAAGTAAGACTACAGCTTAGCAACTTAGTCATTAGTACCAACAGTCTTTGTGGCACAATGGCGAGTAAAAAGCAAGAATCTGCCGAGGTTGACGAGAAGTTCCTGACGTGCGCGATCTGCATGCTGCACTTCCGGGACCCCAGAATCCTGCCATGTCTGCACACATTTTGCAAACAATGTCTGCAAGAATGGGCCACCAAACAACAGCCGCTGGAGTGTCCAACCTGCCACAAACGGGTCAGTCTTTCAGAACAAAGTGTTGGCAGACTCATGAGCAACTATTACGTCAACAAACTGCTGGACTTCGCGGCCGTGAAGAAAGGGGCGGAGCCAGGTGTGCCGTGCCAGGTGTGCGAGGGGAAGGAGGGAGGATCGCGGGTATGGTGCGTACAGTGTGCCGTTCTGCTCTGTGAGTCCTGTACAAACACACATCGCAAGTTTCCTGCCATGAGAGGGCATCAGATCGTGACCAAAGAGAACCTCGAAGCCTCTGAAGGTGTTCCCAGCAACTTTCAGCGTAAAGCCTTCTGCCCGAAGCACGAACAACAAGTTTTAAGTTTCTACTGTGAACCTTGTCAGACTCTGGTCTGTGTCGACTGTACTGTTGTTGATCATCGACGGAGTGATCAACACAATCCCGTAGACATCGTCGCCGTCGCTGAGAGAAAGAAACAAGATCTACAAGAACTGTTACTGAAAGTCGAGCCTAGAGAAAAAGTCGTGCGAGCGACCCTGAGTAAAGTGGAGACGGAAATATTGGAGTTGCCAACAATGGCAGAGGCAGCGATTGAAAAGGCCACAGAATATTTTGACGAACTGATCGCCTTGATTCAAGACAGAAAAGAAGAGGTTGTCAAAGAAATAGGCTCAAGCCTCAAGAGAGTCGGAGCATGTCTGGACACACAGAAAGAAGCGATGGAGTTTGAGTTAACCGGACTGATCATGGCGTCTGAGTTCTGTAAACAAGCATTGGAACACCGTAGTGACGTGCACGTCATCGAGGTCGAGGGTCAAGTACGACAGAGGGTGGAAGAACTACTGACAACTCCAACCGACCTGACAGCCCGACCGAGTCACGTCGTGTTCTCGGAGGGGACGGCTGTGGAGGAGCTCAGAGATGCCGTGGGCCAGGCGGGGTTCGTACAAGTCAAAGTAAAGGTAGACGCATCTAAATGTTCACTTGATATAAAACCTGTCGTGGTAGAGTGTAGAAATGTCTCTCTCTTCAGCACAATTGATAGAAATGGGCGACTTTGTTCTGTGCCCAAAGATGACATCACAGCCCTCCTAACGGACCCCTTGGGCCGGGCGGTACCAACACAGCTGCAGCAGAAGGGCAAGGGATTGTGGGAAATCTCCTACACACCCGAGGTCACCGGCAACCATAGGTTAGAGGTCAAGGTGAACGGCATGTCTGTGGCGGGAAGTCCGTATGACGTCATAGTGGAAATCAGGGACACCCCAGTCTTAACCATCGGAGGAGAAGGAGGTGGGGAGGTAGAACTTTCTTGCCCATCAGATGTAGCAGTGGACATGGATGGTAACATTGCAGTCTTGGAGGCAGGGAACAGACGGGTTCAGATAGTCGATTCCATGACTGGCCAGTCGCTTAGGTGTTTCTTGCTTGATGGTGAGGATTCGTTCGGCATAGACACTGACTCCAGTGGACAGTTTTTGGTGACGTCGGAAAACATGTTCAGCGCTGGCAAACAAGCAGTCTTTGTGTACTCAAAGGAAGGAAAACTCACAAGAACCGTAAAACCTGACTGTTTACAGCATGCGACTGGTGTTGCAGTTCTGAAGGACGGCCGCATGGTGGTGGCGGATAACAGGCAGATGTCGTGTCTCCTCCTGCAGCATGACGGGAGTCACATCCGGGACATCGGCAAGGGGCAGCTACAAAACCCATGGTTCATAGCGGTGGACGAATCACGTGACCTTCTCTTTGTCACTGACACCGCTGCCCATAAAGTGTTCGTGTTCGACCTTGAGGGGAAGTTGAAGTTTAGTTTTGGTAAATTTGGGGAGAGTGATGGAGAGTTCAACCGTCCATCGGGGATGACGTTAGACCCGGCAGGAAGCATTATCGTAGCGGACCTGAATAACCGCCGTCTGCAGGAGTTCAGGCCTGACGGGACGTACCTGAGAACCGTGGCCGCAGTTCAGGCGGGAAGCCCCGCTGGAATCGCGATGACACCGGATGGCCACATAGCTGTAGCGTGTTTTTCTGGACATTGTGTCGAGTTGTACAGGTACATGTAGCTTTAAAGTTAAAACTTTATATAATGTAACATTAGGGCGATATAAGTCAATTTTCCGGTCATTGATTTTCAAACTATGTTGAATCTTTATATTGCATATGGGTGTCATTCAAGAAAAAAATTACACCATTCGAGTGTAATATTTTCTAGCTGGGTGTTTTCATTCAAAAAATGTGTGCACCTCGTGGGCTGTTTTTTACTGACAACCATAAATGAAGCAGAAGTATGAAATTATAGCACAAATGTATTGAACAGTAGAAGTAAATGAAAATCATTAGAAGATTTTTTCAATCAAAATATTTCAAAATTTGGTGCAAAAAATGCCTTGTGTAAACAAAGTACAGAATAGCTCATTGATTAGCTCATTATTTACATACTTGGTATCTGTTGATGTTCCACTTGCCGTAGATTACATACATTACATGTATGAAATTACTATGATGTAAAACACTGTAATTTCAGAATTTCTTTTGATTATTCAAATAAAGTCTTCATTTGCATGATTTGCATTTAATTATGTACATCTCTCTCTAAGTCACCTACATATAAAAATGATGAAAATACGTTGTTTTTTTCTGGATTTATCTGCTATAAAAGATTTCGCCAGAAACCTCAATTAAAGTTCCAGAACAAGCTGATATGGGAACAAAACCCACACCATTTTTTTTTCTGACAGGAAAAGCTATCTGTCACAAAAAATCGAAGATGATAGCATGTTCAGGACAACAGATACAAAAAACGGAAGTTCTGCTGCAGTACCAAGATCATCCACTAGGCTAGGAGGCCCATATTTGACATTGACTTTTGTCTTCCTATGACAAACCAACATACCAAATATCATCACGATCCATAAAGGCGTTCTGAAGAAGTTTTGCTGACTACAAATGTGGGGAAACACACACAGAGACACACAGAGACACACCAAAAACAATACCCCCATTTTTCATGGATTTAATAAAATATATTCACGGCTTAACGCATGACAGCTCAACAGGTACGATCCCACACCACATACTGCTCAGGGGTGTCTAATAGTAGCCAAATACATAAGAAATACAGATAGAATCCGCTCTATCAAAGCGCACCATCCCTTTATGTATCTTAATAATAATGATTTACTGGAAATTACACAAATCTGTCAAAAGTTTCGTGATTTATATATGTGAACACACACAAAAAAAGAACCTTGCCACGGAAGAAACTCTCCAGAGGCACACACAATTCTGTTTAGGCACACAGCACAAAAAAACACAATAAATACTTGTAATAGTTGTGATGGTTTGGGCTGAGTCTATAACATGGACTATGTCCAACACTGGACAACTAACTGTACTCATTACATTTGTTTATTCTCATCTTCTGACTTTGACTCTAATCTATTCAGAACAAAATTTAGCTATTCTTACATCCTGAATGTAAAAAATCCCCTAATTCAAATAACAAACCAACAAGACAATAATATAACCCTGTATGTACTCAATGTACATATTCTGAATTAACAGGTTACTTTTACATGTATCAGCACTTTGCAACCATCCTTGATAATATGATTGTCAGATAAATGAAATAAGTAATAATATTAACATAGAAAAATAAAATTGGTTTTAAAATTGTCACGTGCACAAATGCAGTCAAACGTATCTACGAAGTACGCCCTTGGTATCTTTAGTGTCTTCGTAGACAAGTACTCTTCGTATTTAGCAAATTTAAGTGCATAATGGCATCATGAGACAACCCCTACATGATAAATATAGTAAAATATATTAAGACGATACAAATTCCACCAATGACTGTAAAAACCAATTTTTATCCCATACCACACTCTCTTGTATTATGTAGTTTAGCGTTATGCAATGTAGCTATATGTACAAGTAGATGCCAAACATATTACCTTGCACAATCGTTGTGCAATAAAGTCATGATTGTATAAAAAGCAATAGAGTGATACGAGAAAACCTGTATCATGAAAATTCATTTGTGTTGGTAGTTACATGTTTGAAGTTTAAACTTTTGGTCCAACACAAAAAATCATTTCACCTATAGCTTTCGGCCAGTCACTTCCTAAGTAGACTGATCCAGTGAAGCTTGTCACGTGGCTTCTTTAAAGTGTGACGTCAACACTGGGTCAAAGGTAGCACGTCGGCAGAACGTACTGCACCTGCGCGAAACCCGTAATGTATTGTACATAGCACTTTGGCAGGTTAACATTTCGACAGTAGTTTCCACATGTTGTGTCGGAAAGAATATTCTCTGCAACAGGCAAAATTCTGATGCAACGTTGACCAAAAACCCAACGAAAAACGCAAAAATACGGGGTTCTGCGCAGGCGCAGTACGTTCTGCCGACGTGCCGTATATGGTAGACGATGTCGGCCCCCGTCGCGGTTCACTGTAAGGATTTTGGACACTGAACAAGACTATTTCTTGAGAGGGGTGAAGGAAGCCATATACAGGGCTTCACTGGGTCAGTCTACTGAGGAAGACCAGAGTGATTGGTCGAATGCTCGAAGGGGAGAGATTTTTTGTGTTGGACCAAAAGTTTTAACTTTAAGTGAGAAGACAATGTTGTGGTGTCTTAGAAGTTTTCTGAGTGGTGAATGAAGGACACGCCGCCGAAGGTAAGCTTGTTCATTTCGCTACAGGCTTTTTCAACGTCCGCTGTCATTGGTGGAGGTCCACAGCTGAACACACCAAACAGTGTCTGAAAACAGAAAAGCACAGATGACAAAAAAGCCCGTATGAAAACCCATAGTTATATTCATATAAATATATATAACTAGATTTAGTTAGACAGGCCACACTAATTTGATTTGTTTGTTCTCGGATTTTTCCAGAAAAAATATGAAGCAACAGGGCGAAAAAAATAAAAAAATAAAAACAGGGTTTGGCATCCTCTTATAGCGCCAAATGCAACGATAGGAGCCATGAAGTCAACAAAAAAGGCTGGGTTATAATTTTAAAAATGAATTTTGAACTTTTAATCAAACCTCTGCTTTGATAGATGGAAAAAATGTAACAACTAGGAAGAAAATTACTTTTCTCAACTGTTGAGGACAAAATATAAGCAATTTTGAGTTGATTCAGAATTTTATTTTTTGCAAATCAGGAACAGATGAAGAGGCGAATCCGAGAACCAACAAATAAAATTGGTGTTGCCTTATATTGTATACTAAGTAATACAGGCTTAAGTTAATAACCTTCTGGCTGAAAGTAGTATGGAAGACGTCGGTAAAGGTTACACATCGAGATAATAAGATGCGCAAAAAACAGATACTCATTTGACAAGCAACTGATTATAGTTTTGCCATCCACTACCTTTTGTAATTAGAGAGAAATGATCTGTATAGGCTTGTACAAAACCTATTTTCTTACTTCATACACTTGAGCACTGTAGAAAAATTCATATTCCTAATGCGACTTGACAAACTTTCCATTGAAAAACATATCTGTTCCTTTATCTCTACTATAACGGAAAAGCGAGAAGTTGAGTTTATGTAATGATAGCTAGTTTTATTTTGTATGTATCTTTTCATCATGTCTTGTTTTGACCTGTACTTAGCCAAGTGTGGCAAAATGTGCAATAAAGGTCGTCATTCATTCATTCATTCATTATTGTTGTTGTAACAATATAGCTATGCCTGTATGACAGAAGAATGTAGACTGACCTCTGGATGCTCCTCCTGCAGTGACATTAAGAAGTGCTGGAAGTCAGGACGGCCGAAGTGGGTGATGGAGTTGAGGCCGGTGAACAGACTCCGCCCAGAAATACGCTGGAAGTGGCGCTCACAGATGTACTGTGGGGAAAAAGGATTTTGTTGAATTTTCAAAGTTTAAATGTACTGTGGGGATTTTAAGCGTATGTTTTCGTGAATTTCAGATCTAAAATGTACTAGGGGTTGTGTGTGTCCATGAACCTCAAAACTCTAACTTTCATGGTTTAGGAGTTAGCTATCGATGTACCAAAAGTGTCCTACCGCCACAAGTGTTCTGAAATAATACTTGTTAACCACAAAGATTTTATAAACAAAATTGATAAAGAAACGTGTCTATACCACAATAAATTTCCTTTCGTCAAAATTCTGGTAGAACTGTGTGATAAAAATGTAGTAACACTTGTAGACTAAGCTAACTCTACAATGAAACATGTGCCCGTACCGGTATAGTTGTCTTCTGGTAAAACTGTGTGGTAAAGATGTTCTACACTACTGTTACAGTAATACCTGTTGACCGAGCCGACTCTACATATATAAATAAAGGAACATGTGTCCGTACCAGCATGGTTGTCCTGAGGTCAAACTTCTGGTAGAACAGCATGATAAAGATGTTCTACACTACTGTTACAGTTACTGTAACACTTGTTGACCAAGCAGAGTTGTATGTACATGTATGAATAAACAAGTGTGTCCTTACACACTGTTTGGTGAGCTTAGTACATTTCCTGTTTCAAGGTTCAGAGAGGAGTAAAAACGTGGGTACCATTGTGTTGACCGACTTTACCAAAGCCTTCGACACAATCAACCACGAACAGGCCGTTAACAAACTCCTGAGCATGGGAACACGACCTTGTATCATACCCTGGATTGTCGATTTCCTCTCGGAGAGACGACAGTGTGTTAGATATGGAGACTCACTGTCAGACTGGCAAACACTCACCACCGGCGTACCACAGGGCACAAAACTTGGACCTATTATCTTTCTATGCATGATCAACGATGCCTGCCTAGCATATGCCGACCGGTGGAAGTACGTTGATGATCTGTCTCTCGGAGAGAACAGACATATCCAGGAACAGTCGCATCTCCAAGAACAAGTGAACTTGAACAAATGGTCCAAGGACACAAAACTTAAACTCAATCCAAAGAAATGTTTTACTTTCACTGTTAGCTTTATGAAAACTCCACCCCCACCCCTCCCAATAACCATTGATGGACAACAGCTTGCAGCAGTGGATGTAGTGAAAGTTTTGGGACTATGGCTACAATCAAACCTCAAATGGGAAACACAAGTGTGTGAGATGACAAAAAAGGCAAGCAAGCGTATGTTCATGATCCGTAGACTGAAAACTTTTGGCCTAGCACTGTCTGACCTTGTGACGGTATACTGTGGGTTCATCCGGCCAGTACTAGAGTACTGTGTACCTGTTTGGCATCATGGCCTATCTAATCAGCAAACGGCAGCCATTGAACGTGTGCAGAAGCGGGCATGTCGCATCATTCTTGGGAGGGCTTACACAGACTATAACACAGCACTTACTGTCTGCGGACTAAAGAGACTTGCTACCAGACGAGACCACTTGTGCGCCAAATTTGCAAGCAGCATGGCAACATCTGAAAGAACTGTTGAGTTAGTACCCGTTTCCAGGGGACAAACACATGGACGGTCCCTTAGGAATTCTAATGAACTGACCCTACCGACCTGCCGAACTCTAAGGTTTAAGAACAGTCCTGTACCGTCGATGTTGCGGATCCTGAACGCTAACTGATATTAGAAGCAATTGCCACTAATGTATTATTTTAAAATGTATTATTTTAAAGCTATGTATTATTTTAAAACTTTGTTGTAAATATTTTAATGTGTCCTGCACAATATGTATGTACAGAAGGCGCAATTCAGCCTGTCTGGCTGCAATGTCTTTTATCAATAAACCATTTTTCATTGATTGATTGATTGTGTGTCCTTACCAGCATGGTTGTCCTGAGGTCGAACTTCTGGTAGAACTGTGTGATAAAGATGTTCTACACTACTGTTACAGTAACACTTGTTGACCAAGCAGACTTGTATGTACATGTATAAAGAAACATGTGTCCGTACCAGCATGGTAGTCCTGAGGTCAAACTTCTGGTATGGTAAAACTGTGTGATGAAGATGTTCTACACTACTGTTAGTTGTATGTACATGTACATGTATAAAGAAACATGTGTCCTTACCAGCATGGTTGTCCTGAGGTCGAACTTCTGGTAGAACTGTGTGATGAAGATGTTTTAACACTTGATGACTAAGCTAACTCTATAAAGAAACCTGTGTCCGTACCAGCATGGTTGTCCTGAGGTCGAACTTCTGGTAGAACTGTGTGATGAAGATGTGCACGCTGACCAGGTCGTTCTTGTCCTTCTCCTCCACCTCCCGGATGATGTCAGTCAGCCACTCAAACTGCTGCTGGGTCCGAGTCACCCACAGGAAGTAAATCTAACAAGAAATCGGCGCGAAACCGTTAACAAATTTAATCTTTTTATTAGGTAAGCTTGTCATGCTTCAGTCTAGGGCATCTAAAATTTTAAATTTCGAGTTCTTTAGAAAACTAGTAATTTTCTATCAAAAGACAGAATACCTAATTGCGTCTCGGAGAGGGAAGCTGGAGAGGCATCGGGGTAAGTGGGTACCTTATATAAGGCTTGTTTATAGATATTACTTTATGTATTAGTCATTTAGCGCTTATGTCCAATTAGGGAGGCTCTATGTCTATGTGAGTGTTTGCTTATAGTAAAAATGAATTTCAAAAAAAATAAAAGAAAAAAGAAAAAGAAAAATTTAGAATGGCATGAAGAATTTAAAATGAATTTCTTGTTTTATTCCCTTTTGTATATTCTAGTTTTGCATATGCATTTCTTCGCTGATTTCCATAAGGAAGCAGGCAGGAATATAGCAGGATTATGAAGACAGAAATAAGTAATGGTAATCTTTTAACCCTTTACTTCCTTCCAGCCTACCAGTCTGTGGTTACACCATGCCCCCTTATCTGTCACTCTGCAAACACCTGTTCTGATGTCTATACTTTTTAATAATGCATCATATCAAGGTAGCGTAAAGATGAATTCACATCTCAGTCATACGAAATAATTTAACGAATTTCTAGGTCCAGATATCGCATCTGCGTTAATAATATTATTAGAGCATTATTTTATGAGGGGAGGGGGTAGCCAATGTCAAGATGCCATCAATGAAATCCGTACTCCCATAATTGCAGAAAGTATCTTTATTCAAGCCTAAATGAGAGGCTTACCTTCTTGCAAACAAACTTGGCCCCCATCTCTGACTTGTGCACGATGTCCTTCAGGATGGCGGCGAATGGCGTGACTCCGATCCCGCCGCCGATCAGCACGGCCACGGGGAACTTGTACCAGTCCTGGTGACCCTCTCCATAGGGGCCGTCAACATACACCTGCAGGGCAACATTTATAGTATATGTCACTGGGCAATCCTTAGCCTCCTTTCCAGACTTCTAAAGCTGCGGCGACATTTTTTACGGGGAGCGACGTGGACGCGACGGTTTTGCCGCCGAGGGACCGTCTCTCCCCGGCAAAGTCCCTCGGCGGCAAAACCGCCCCCGCAGCATAACTCGCGTCACTCCCTGAAAATAATTAACGCCGCCGCTTCAAAAATCACTATGCGAAGGAGCCTAGACAATCTTCATCTTTATCATGTTACATATTGCATAATCGCTGTCTAAAATTAGGATCAACAGCAGTAGCTATAGCCTTCAGACTTTCTGGGCCGCATTCAGAGTGTTTGGTTCGTTTTATTACATGTCGTTTTGCTCGTTTCACAGATTGGAAATTACGTGTAACAATGCTTATGTCTCTATTAAAATGAAGTGGAATGTTTAAGGGATGTTTAAGAAGTCATTATAGTTCATGTCCTCATCGTTATAAAGATATTATAAATGAGCTAAGAAGTAAAATGGCAAAAATATGAAGCAGGAAGCTAGTAGTGTTATGGAATCAGTGAGGCTAAGAAAACATCACTTTTTCACTTCAGGTTTTAGCCACGGAATCACATGTGTGTGGCGCTTTACGTGCCATATGGCCAGTATGGGCCTGCTCACATTTGTCGTACAATTGTCGTACGATATAGTCATTCGTATGTTGTGCAAATTCAACTAAAGATGTTGTCTTGAATGCTCGTCGGCGGTTGGTTCTGTCAGAGTCAGTTTGAAAATTCTACGGAATCAGAATCGCACGACCGCCTACGATACTCGTATCAATGTGTGACCACGAAGCATATCTTTAGCACCACGACCTACCATAGGGAGATCGTGTCCCTCGATCTTGGCGGGGTCGTACACCTTCCTGAGGTTGTTGGTCCAGGGTCCGACGGAGCGGATGTGGAGGCTGAGCGTGTCCTCGTGCGGCGCGGAGGTCAGCGTGAAGGGGTGGTACTCGTTATTCCCCAGGGCGGCCGAGGCGATACGCACCCACTGCCCGGACTTGTAGTCGAAGTTAGCCGGTCGCTTTAGCTCCAACATTGTGACGGCTAAAAAAAAATTATTTTCAACGGGATTTAGTGTGTAAAAACTTGGTACATTTGCCAAAATATGTATTGCATAGCATTCTTTATTCAAGACAGTGGTCAGCATACATGTAGCGGCAGATAACAAATTATGGACTGCTGAATTGTGCTGACCATTACATAGTAGTACATGAAAATACAACGTAGGTACAAACAAAACATACAAATTCACGACAATGACAATATGCACAACACATAAGAACTAATTTTTCATACAACAAACAACAAATTCCATTAAATTTTGGAAGCTTTCCAGACAATAATAGTTGATTTTTTCAACCAAAACTTGACATGGATTTTGGAATAACACATCGAATCAAAGTTGCTTTTAACTTTTTAAGCAGAATCAATTTAGTCAGAATTGCAATTGAACCAGTACCAGATAGAGGGTGTTAGTGTATATATATATAACTCAAAATTTACCTGATGGTAGCAGCTCGGCCTTGAGGACAGGAATCTCCACCTTCTTGCGACTGATGGACACCAGTTTGTCCAAAGTAAACAGGACCAGCGGGCCCAGTAGGAAATAATAGAAGTACGGCTCCTGCATGATGCAAACGCTTGTGTCAAACCATATGATCTAAAATACGTTACCATTTTACCAACAAAGGCAAAGAAAGAAAAAAATAACTGCGACATTTGAGCTTATGAATAAATCAAGTATTGATTATCAATTGTACTGGCCAAAATATTAGTTACAAAAAAGACAAAAGAAACATAGAGAGAAAGAAATTTTGTTTGTCTTGAAACATTAAAGTCTCCTTATTATAAGAATTAGCTTTATGATATCGAGGTATAAAGACACATAGCCGAATATGGCCTCCCGAGCACTGGCCGAATTCCACCCAACCATGGTTGGAAGTAGGTTGGGAGCAAGTTTGGATGTGGTTGGCTGGTGTTCGATAAAGCTGCCCATAGTTCGGTTGCGACAGCTAAATGTTTTAAGATGTTTTAATTAAAACACTAGACTGTGAAATTCAAACGGGAGGTTCAAACTAGCTTGTCTGGCTGGTGTTATGAAGTAGATATATATGGGTTGGCAATGTTTAGGACGTGTCCGGTGGTCAAATTTGACTCACATCCAACTCAAATTCGCAAATTTGCTTTACAAAGGTAGCTGTGTGACAGAGTAGGGCTCTAGTCTTAGACGTACCTGCACTAAATGGCCGGATCCATGCACAACTGTAAGGATGTACATGATCGGGTACAGGTTGTGGGTGAACCAGAAGGCCTTGAACAGGTAACGTCGGGAGTACTGGGTTGCAAACACGTACATCACAGCAAGGACCAGTACCAGCAGGACCCCGGTCATGCCTAGGATTATACATGTGCAAGCAATATGTACATGTTAAGGGAATGTACCTGCAGCAAATGTTATAATCGTTACAAAACTCTCAAATAGTACAAATGTCATATACTGTCATAACGCAGCGTCTTTTTTTATTCCAATATTTCATGGCTAGACATGGTGACAGCACACTCAAGTTATATCAACTTATTCTATGCCGCCACCAACACAGATGACCAATACAGGACAAGACAATACTAATTTTCACATAAGTTAAGCGACTTTTTGAAGTATGGATTTCGAACTGCAGATAGCAATGCAAGAAAATATTCCCTTATGGACAAGCGTAAGACTATGCTTACTTGGCACACTTTGATGTTCCTAAATATCATCATTCTAGAATGGTTTACAAAAGTCGTCTACAAACCTGTAGTAGTCTCATACAGCCAGTAGTGAAACTTGGGCAGATCAAAGGACCTATGGTTGATATTGAAAAGTAGAAAAAAACTGTTAGCATTTTAAGACTGAGAGCACTTTGGCATAATTGTTTCAATACCAAATCAAATCATTTTATTGGCTTCATGAATATTCTACTTATCGTACCTGACATAAATCAAAGAAATAGGTCCCCATAAATACACAAAATTTATCGTTGATATGCTGCGTATGGTACTCGTTTTGAACCATTCATCTCAATTAACATTCTATTGTACATTTAATGCACGTACGATGATATTCTTCATCCATGATGATATCACCGCGGATTTTTCACGGTTTTTATTTGGCCAACATTGAAACAAAATTTCGACCATTGCAGACGATGTATTTTCTGACACAACATTAGAAAACTATTGACAGGACGTCATCCTTAATATACGCGAATACGACTTAAAAGAGACGTTCTGCCGCCATACTCATCATAAGTGTGCATCATACGATGTGTGTGAAGGAGGGTTCACCTGTGGTAGAAGTCCCTGAAGAGACAGGTCAGGTCGTCCGCAGGTTGGGTGGAGATGTGGAAGAAGTTGATGCCGTGACCAAAGCAGTGCATGACTGGTCAGGGGGAAGAAAAGGAACGAGAGATTGTAAAAAATTTCCAAATCAATTGACCCGCATGCCTTCGTGCATCCGTGAATAGTTTCATCAGGTTGTTAAGACAATGAGTAAAGAGATTTATTTTACACAGTCAACCAAATCTTTTATTAACACCTGTGATGCAGTGCACGTGAAGCAGTCAGGATTGCTTTGTTGAGGAAGGTGACAGACGTCGACGGTCACCGAAATGTCGGCCTAATAAATGACTTGGTTGCGTAAATATAAAAAGAGTCTCTTTACTCAATGCCTTAATGCAGTCTTATCAATCATAGTGGCTCGCTCAAAAAGGCAAAAGACCAATACAAAATTTTGACAGGATTTTGACATCCTCTTAATTCTCAACAATCCATTCTAAAAGTACGGCAACATCATTGATTGTTTACTGCAAAAAAATGAAAACTTACTGGTGAAGAAGAGCGCAGACATGGCGACAAACTTGTGCATGGCGACGGCGGAGTCGAAGGGGATGTACCGGTGCAGGAAGGTCTCGCGCATGTGGGTGATGGTGTTGCGGCACATGGTGATGAGGATGACGGAGTAGGTCCACATCATCCCGCTGGCCGCGCCGCGAGTCACCGACACGCCGAACCCGGTGATCCTGCGCAGCCCCGCGTGTTCACGTTCAATGGAGTAGACTGAAAAAAATTAAAAATTAAGGTTAATCAATGCTGTTGTATTCCATCCCCAAACATTTTTCTTTTAATTTCTTTTATTCCATCATTTAATGACCAAACATGGCGACGACACACTCAACTTATATCAACTTATTTTATGCCGCCACCAACACAGAGTACAAATACAGGACAATACTTATTTTCACGATCGGTGGCATGTCAGGACTCGAACCAGGGACCTATTGGTTCCGAGTCACGCACTCTGCCGCTACGCCACATAAAACATTATTTGAAATACTACAAAGTGGAATATTCCAAAAGGTGATCCATTCCAAAGCATTTTGGAATAACACAAGTCTCAAGTCTCAAAATTATCTGCACGCTTCTCTCTACGTAGTTTGGAATGAATGACATACAATAGCGCGTGGAGACAGACTGGGGCCACGCGGCGACAGGGGCCGGAGACCCGGCAGCTAATTACCCGTTGTGATTCCCGAGGGGTGCCACAGATCCACTATGAGTTTTGTAATCACGTGTTTTGTTTCTAAACTAAACCCTAATCTAGACACATACACACCCGTACATACATAAATATATACAGACAGACAGACACACAGACATACTGACAGACATGAATCACTTGATCATAACAGGCACAACATGGAGTCCCCGAATGACCCGAAGTACGTATACACACATTTCTTTATATTTAAATGCTTGACAGCATGGCCGGCCACGTTGTTGAATATGCCAAATCATGGTCCAGCTGTGATTCGCAATGCAACGAATTTTCGTCTAAACCACGATCCATTATGAAACCTGTTTTATAAAATAACACTTGCAACGTATGTTGATTTTTATCTCAAAGCAGAGGTTTCTAGCAACAGGCCTTCACATGGAACCAGTTAAAAATTTATAGACGATATGTGTCTGCAAAAATCAAAATTACCACACCGCCTTCTGCTAAGGTCACATTTCAAAACCGGAGCTCGGTCTGGCTGTATGTGTGAATAAAGAATTCATATGCTCATGATTAATTTCGTTCATTTTTGGTCAAATTTTTTAAAAGCGTTCTTGCAAACTGTTGGAAATATGACCTTAGCATACGTCATGCACACGTGCACAATGAATCGAAGTCGGAAATCCACTTACAGTAAGCCCTCTCTATGAAGATCCCGGCCGTCACCAGCAGGTACAGCGTCATCCAGAAGATCTGTAGTCTGTAGTTCTGCACCTTGCTGCTGAAGCTGTTGAGTCGTTGTGTTAGCTTGTTGGTGGAGTAGACCTTGGACTTGGTGCCGATCCGCAGCCCGAGGCCCTGCTCTATCCCGGAGGTCGTCTGCGTGTGACGGCGTCGCATCATCTCTGCTTCGTTACTATGGAAACATGCAAAGCAATGTACGATTTTTTTCACGAAACAAGAATACGTCAAGCAAGTATATATACAGAAAAAGTGGGATCATTTGTCTTCCTCTGCTTTCAAAAAAGAAGTCAAACCTAGTAGTTTTTACCAGTAGTTTCTTAGTAGTTATCAGTAGTTCTATATGTACTAATTGTCTGTTTTTATACCATGTTTCTTCTGTTCCTGCAAGTAGCCCTCGGGCAAGAATTTGCAATAAACAATTATCATATACAGTCCCCGATGTCTGGAATTCACGTAACTATGTCGACCTGTAATATTTTGCTGGCTCCCTGTCATATTCTAAGACCTTTGACCAACTGCCGTTCTACCTACTCACGTACTCTGCCTGGACAAAAAACACACACATACATGTAGCTCAGCCACTCAATAATACATATTTTGTTTTTACCTCAAAGTAAAAATGACTTTTGTAGATGGTGAACTTGGAAGCTTAGCACATGTTTGCCACCCCACCCCCCTCAACTTCAAGGTAGCTGTTTTCGTTCATCTTTATACATTTACTTTTTGCTTGTATCTAAAGGGAAAAGGCTGGTACTGATTTCCCGCAAACATTTTTACAACTCTCTCAAAACCTATGCCGGAATTTCCGAACTCAGAGTACTGTTAAGTATTGACACATCATTCCAGTTTCATGTGTCCAATGACTCGTCTATTGAATTGTATAGTAGCAACCGTAAATAATTTCATCAGGTTGGTAAACGACTTAATAGCAAAGTTCTTTTTATCACAACCATTTATTTTTTCCAGCCGACGTTTCGATGACCGTCTGTCATCTTCATCAGGGCAGTTCTGACTGGTTTACTCTGCACTGACACTGATGTATTATGAATGTATTGTAAACAGAAAAAAACTAGCTTAAGTGCTCTATGATCTATGTAACACCTTTAGTGCACTATGCACCAAGTAACATCTAGTGTCAGTGCCCAGTAAACCAGTCAGAATTGACCTGATGAAGATGACTGACGGTCATCGAAACGTCGGCTTGTGAAAAATAAATGGTTGTGATAAAAAGATCTTTGCTATTCTGTATAGTAGCAAATTCTATAAACTAAATCATTATTTGCTGATAATGGAGCAGTTGCTAGTTCGACACTTACTGGTAGGCTTGGTGCACTTGTTTCAGCCGAACTATGGTATTCTCCCTTGTCAAACCTGGCCTGGCCTGGACTCCTTTAGTGTCAGGAATCTTGATATTGTTGCCTGTAATAGCAATAAAAAAGAAGTCAGTTTTTTTCAACTGAACATTTGCACAATATTTGAAAACAACTGCTAACAACTAAAACAACATCACACAGCGTGGTGCTTCAGCCACTCCATCTCATATTATCGCTTTGAAGGATTGATAAATTATTGGATATCTGTGCTTGATGCAGACGTATATATCCACGTACATGGTTCCAATGAATGATACTAAACCCAGTGCAACATCTTGCTGGTCTAACGTGTTACGCCGGAGGGCAAATATATCTTCTTTACAGATACACACAAGAAGCGCTGAGCCACCAAACTACTCACAGTTTGAAGACCTACCAAAGACCTACCAGTTATGAAATAGTGTACCATCGCTTGAATCCGCTACAAGTTCAAAACTCACATCAGAGCTTCATCTATAATTTCCAACATCAGAATTGATCATGCATTTTAATAATATTCATTAACATTTTACCAATGTGCTTACTCAATTCTCGCTGCACATGTGTCTTGGGGGTTGGTGGTTCGGTTGTGGGCCACTGTTGCAATTTCAATAAATCAAATCAAATCAAATCTAATCTAATCTAATCTAATCAAAATAAAACCCTATTTCTTATATTGGGACGCCGCCACGCCGCATGCCTGCGAAGCTGGTGTGTTACGCCGAAGGGCGGTTATACCGGCTATACAGATACAGAAGCTGGTGTGTTACGCCGAAGGGCGGTTATACCGGCTATACAGATACAGAAGCTGGTGTGTTACGCCGAAGGGTGGTTATACCGGCTATACAGATACTTCACAATCTGTCACCTGGCAGATCCATGGGCAGCCCTGCCCTGTTGAGAGCGTGTTTCTGGTCGCCCAGGATGTTGACGAAGTCCTGAAGCGTTAGGACCTCGTGGTCGCTCACCCCTCCTGCCTCCATCATGGCGTCCACCAGCTGGTTCAGCTGATCCTGTTCCACCTCGGTGTTCACCATGTCCATCATAGACCTGCAATGTGTCAGTGTAGATAAGAATGGTTTATTTAACATTTCCCTCACATATGTCACACTTGCAGTCCTAAGACAGAATTATGGTGATAGTACATACATACATTATCATAAACTTATACAATTATTACTTAAGGTTAAAAATTACAATTACATAACAAATTCATCAAAGTTATTGCACTAAAAAACACTACAACTACAATTTATGTACAGTCGAAGTATACGATATGTAATAAAACTAGTACAATGCGTTAGTTAAAGGATGCACGTTCGTGTACTATATCAAATTATTAAAATCAAGTTATCAACAATATTTCTATTATTTATATAGGATTTATACTATGTAATTGTAAAACAAGGGAGATCACATAATAAAGTACACAGAGTGTTGACCTATGTGTCCTGCTCGTTCAGGAGGGTTGTCATATAGGGGATAGGACTTTTGGCGACAGGCGGAGTATTGAAATCAGTTGTCAGTTCGCTCAGGTGTTTATTAGTATGCCAGAATGATCATTATCATGATCATGGGCATTAAGAGAAAGAAACAAAACCAAGAAATCAAATCGGCCAGGCAGTATCCATTTTCCAGACAGTATCCAATACGCTAAGTCACTAAGTCACCGCTCTCTTAGGAACAAAAACACCATCTCCATCCCCCCAGCCAGAACAAAAAGACTTCAGAACTCTGTCCTACATCAGTCTATCAGACTCTACAATCAGACAGTATAATCAAAACTCAAGATGTATGTTTCATATCAGTAGTATGTATATATTCATGTATATATGTATGTAACGCAATGTAATGTAATGTTATGTGTTTATTCTAATGTAATGATTGTAAATACCAATGTCATTCAGGCGACATTATACTTTATATGTCTGCAATGTTGGTATTATAATAAACAATAGAATAGAATAGAATAGAATAGAATAGAATAGACTAGAATTGAATTGAAATTTCTCAGAAATAGCCTCCCCTTACCTGAGCATGTTCTTGAACTCTTCCTTGGTCAGTTTCCCGTCTTTGTTCACATCGTACATGTTGAACATCAGCTTAGCCTTGTCATCACCAGTACCTGACAGATGTAAACAGCATCTTGTGTTAAGCGGGCTTTATTCTGTAGTAACCTTGGGGATCAAATCTCAACCTAGCCATCAGAGCTAAATCTGTCTGATATTGACAATGACTGTTATTTCCTATCACAATTGTGTCAATATTTCATATTTGAAATGGTTGTGGTAGCACGTGAAGAGTCCGTTTTTTAACCACCTAAAAAGCTAGAAGAAGCCTACGATATAAAAGAAGCAACCGTTTTACGTCAAATACTGTATGTGTGATCGTATTTTTGCCTCATGGATACTAGCATGCTATGGGATAATGGTCACTCAACTTACTACACCAGAACATTAACTTAGAAACCCACGATTCCTGCTCTGGAATTTCTTTGGGTGCCTTTAACTGTTCCGATATCACACATTGGTCTTGAAAATTAAAACGTCTAGGCAGGGCAAGTTGGAAAAATTATTTCATCTTGAAATTGAAAACGCAAAAGTAAAGACGTTGAAATGTTTGGGCACGGCAAGTTTATGAATCGATTTCTATATTTGAGAAGACCAGATCGACATAGTCAAGAGAGACAATGGTCTTGATAATAGTAGTAGATCTCATAACCTTGACGGTCGAGGGGCATATCATCATGACTTGCCACGATGACTCTTCAAGCTTATAATCTTGGCGGCGCCTATCTCCTATCCAAGATTTGGCTGATACAAGACGGAGGTTCGCCAGGTCTCTGCCCGGGTGATTTGTAGTGAATCACCAACTCCAGACAGTAGAATTTGTACCATCACACACCGGAGCATGCCCCTATTCTTTTTTAGAAATGTGTACGTGGTGGGTTCTTTTACGAGGTGTGGCTCTCCCCAAACACGGGACCTCCATGACTACAACATAAACCACGAAGCGGGGGACAGAGGCGTATGATCAGCCACCGCGGGTCTAGACCAGAGAAATCAAAACTCGACATACTATACAAACAGGAAACAGCTGGAAATGGGAAACGAACCTTTAGCAAAGATGACAATGACGTCCAGGAATTCCCGGAAATTGATGTACCCGCTACCGTCCTTGTCCACTAAGTTGAACATCTGTTCCACAAATATGGAGTCCGGCTTCATGGACAGGCACTGAGCAAACTCTGTCTTGGTCAGCTCACAGGATAGGACCTCCTGGGCCTCACGGAAACTCATGTTGTCTTCGATGGGGTTGTCTTCGTTGAACGCCTTGAATATGAAATATATAGATAGTAAAAGAATTCAAATATCATTAAGGTACGGGTTTAGTTCAAGCTCATTCCCTGGTGCCCATCGCAGGGAAAACGACATGGGAACCATGAAATGAAGAATTATAAAAGCGGCTATTCTACATTGCAGGAGGTAAATTGTCTAAAACTATGTCTGTTGGGCTTGACTTCATCTGTGTATGCTGTGGAAGACATGCTGTCTTATCTTTCAGTAATGTGTTTATATATTTTGGAATATATATTTTATATATATATATTATATATAAGGATAGATAACAATTCCGTGCGTTCATTATGAGAAAGCATGTACATGTGCAGATACGTGTGCAGATACGTGTGCAGATACGTGTGCAGATAAGTGTGCAGATACATAGCAGATACGTGTGCATATACTTGTGTAGATACGTGTACAGACACATGTGCAGATATGTGTAGATACATGTGCAGATACGCGTGCAGATAAATGTGCATATACGTGTGCAGATACACCAACACACCTGGGCAAAGTTGATCCTGAAGAACCTCTCTAGCAGCTTTTGTCGGTCAGCCTTGGTCTTGACCCTGCTCATCAGCTCCTTACCCTTCATCTCGTGTTTGTTACAGCTCAGACCTTCCTGTCCGAAGAACTTCTCCAGCTCACGTAGGCAGAAGTTGTGCTCGCCCATCGTGTCGAAATGTAGAATCTAGGACACAAAACACACAAAAGTATGCTAGTCAGATATTTATGTATGAAGATTCATCACATTTGTGTAAGGATTTCGTTTATTTCGTTTATTTCGATGCCTAACTGACTGACAATGACTAATCTTCCAGGGTTCAAAACATATAAACATACGAACATAATGACAGCAAAATTAATGGAGAATGAACATACATAATCATCAAAGATTATATACAGGTTTGACATAACAGATAATTATCTCCTCTTCAGGTTGTCAAACCTGACACCGAACTGTAAGGTTTGAACAACTTACACCGGGAAGGACCCCTACTCTTTTTCATTACTGTGGTGGGATCTTTCACGGTGCTCAAGGCGTGGCTCTCCTTAAATACGAGACATTTACGTCCTGTCCAAGAAGACGTCTCTAAGCAAAGTTAGATACTCATTTGCACTTGGGTCGGGTGAGGAAATAGGTGAAAAGAGAAGGACAACAACCAGGGGCCTGTCAGGGATAGGGCACTAATAAGGAAGAGTTCGAAGGTCATGGACATGTCGACAAGCGAGAGAAAAAACAATAAACCACCTCGACCTCTGGTATCCTTCAAGTACCTTCTTTGTATAATGAGACTCTGCGGTCGCAACATTTTTTTTTATATACGCGCACTGATACCAGCCATATAATAAGTCGGTGTGGTCTTACCCAGAATGAATACCGACGTTATTTCCCTTGGGCTGGTGGCAAGCGAGTCAATGATATTGGAGTCAACCCAGAGCAAACAGAACCCCGGCAGAATGCGTACAACACTCAACATAGATGCTAGCCTCAGCCGACTCAGCAACAGAGCTGAGCTTCGTACACTCATGGAGGTATGAGAGGAAGAGACCGTCCTTCTATGATAAAATCTTACCAGGTGATACTCCTTAGTAATCTTCATGGTTCTGTGTAACAGGGACTTTGTGTGACAGGGGCTTTACCTACCAGGTCATACTCTACAGACCGAGCTATGTAAGCGTGCCACACAGCACGTTTCGACGGCGTCAAAAGTGCACAGGAAACAGTCGCTATGGGGCACCCAGAACGGCTGTTTTTTTTTACGGTCTTCACTTTAATATAAGACCCAAACTGTTGACTATACTAGGTCAGAAAATAGGTCAACAGTCATATTTTACGATCTTTTGATTTATATGAAGGACAGAATTTGAGAAAATTACGACTTTGCCGAGTTCGTACGGAGTGCTTGGAGCGCCGATCCGGCGAAGATCGTTCAACTAATTCGTTCTGAAAATAAAGAAACAACACCCAAACTATCAACTTTTCCGCTTGTGATAATCTTTAGATGTAATATTCGTGGTTTTCTTCGCTGAAGCTGCCAGTTAGCCTCTATAGGAAAGTTCATGGTTCTGTGTATACGTATCAGGGGCTTTACCTACCAGGTCATACTCTTTCGGAATCTTCATGGCCAGCATGGTTCCGTTCCGCTCCACCGCCAGGTAGATGTCCAGCCTGGCGTGGTTCTTCAGGTCGATGGTCCGCACGGTGTTCAGACACTGGTCCAGCACCTTCACCTCCTTCCCCGGACCCAGCACCACCTGCACGCTGTGTTCTCCATCCTTCCCGCCCATGTACTCAGAGGCTGGGGGAGATGAGAAGCGATCAATTTATAATGGCGGAAACCCACTCTTAACGGCACCCAGTGTGGTCTTTTTTTTACTCCGTGAAGGAGGTGATGACCTCCGGACGGAATATTGTGGGTAGCCGTTTTTTCGTGTTCGCACCTAGAACACGGGGTTCCCTTTGTTTATTCGGCATGCAATTTTATGCACCGTCTGCGGGCATGCCCGTGATGATGCACATTTTTATTTATGGTTTTTTGTATAAAAGAATTACTTGGACAGCTAGCCTTAAACATGTAGCATGCAAAGTTAAATATTTATCTGCCATCTGCTAGTATAAGTTTAAACCTAAGATTTTTTTCAACCTAAGATAATTTAGATTTAGTCCTGACAAAGTTTCCTTAATTTAAAAGTCTCAGGCTTGTTAATGGCTATATTACACAAAGTTTTCATGCCTGTTTGTTCCTTACCCAGTATGGTTGATGCCCCGCTCTCCCTGCGCGTCGAGCTGGCGGTCTGAGTTTTCCTGTGCTCGATCCTCTCCTTGGCTTCTTGTAGTTTTCTCCGCTTAGCCAGGCACGCCAGCACCAAAATGCAGCCTTTAAGAAATATTTCATATCATAAAATAATAAAGCATTGTATGAATGTAATGTTGATAATTATGGGTCATACAAGGTAGCATAATGATTGTAAATATACATGTAGACATGATTCCAACTAAATAATAATCCTACTATGAATGATTTATGTTACGGTTAACAAGCATCGAAATTCAGTCTTGTACGTCACGACGGCCAGTCATGCTGTTGTTGATACAAATAAACCTATTAACAGTATAGTGAAATGAAAAATGACGATATGCAGGCATGTTAGATAACATTTTTATTATAATTAACTAAGAATGCACGGGCAACACTCCAAAAAATGAATTTTCTCCTAGACTTTACAAAGAAAAAGGAAGGGGACCTGAGATTATTTCTCACATGAAAAAAGACAACACTCGATTTCTACGTCCACCATGTTGGTGGATTGATTGCGTCATAGTCACGTGAGTCCCACGATAGTCACGTGACTTCCAAAGCTTACCCCCTACATTTGGCATATTTTAACAGAATAAGACTTATGTTGTAAGCACTAAATCCAAAACCTAATGTCTATCTTAGTTGAAGCAATGCTTTAATGGGTTAGGTTTAGGTTTAGGTTCAGGCACGGTTCATACGAAGGCCCATAGGTACACTTAGCATTTTTTATTCCACTTTGTATTTTCTGTGGGTACTTTGTATTTTCTATGGGTACTTTGTATTTTCTATGGGTACTTTGTATTTTCTATGGGTACTTTGTATTTTCTATGGGTACTTTGTATTTTCTATGGGTACTTTGTATTTTCTATGGGTACTTTGTATTTTCTATGGGTACTTTGTATTTTCTATGGGTACTTTGTATTTTCTATGGGTACTTTGTATTTTCTATGGGTACTTGTTTTTTTCTGTGTGTACTTCGCGAAGTTTTTTTGGTGGCTGGCGAAGCGACATTCATTTTGCTTTGATGTGGATGCTCCCATTTTTATTATGGGCGGTATATTTCTGTTTACCATTCCAGGCAACTAAATTTATTTTGAACCTATTAAAACATAATATACTTTACACTTTAAGAAAATTTTGTTTGTTTTGCATGCAATGTTCCACACGTTTATTAATTAGGAGTATCAAATAGTGATTATTACATCCTGGCATAGATTATGTTAATGTAGACACAGGACCATACTATTTTCGGGGGTGCTAGGACATATTGTTCAGACTTCCGTCAACATTTCCGTAGCGATATATGGTAAATCATTTCCTCGCTGAATGTAAATTACTCCTTTGTATTAAAAAAAGCCCGTAATCTAAAGCGAGGGTTCATTGCCAATGTTGGGAAAAAATTGCATTGCGGTTTGCTGCCCTCCTACCAACCGCGAACGTTCATCACATGCAGTTTACGCAGGAAATGTGGACAATATGCCGTTTCAGTAAATAACCTGACATCTAAAATTGTTCATTTATGAAGTGCAAAAGCGTGAAACATAGGCCGTAAGCCATGGAGGTCGTTGACCTTTGTTGGGACGCCCCACTCCCCACAAAAGTGCCAATTCATGTCACTACAGCACACATGTAGCTTACCACACGATTAGACGGTCAACCTAGAGTGTAATTTGAGTTTCTGTGAATATTTCAACAATTTTAGATGTCAGGTTATTTACTGAAACGGCATATTGTCCATATTTCCTGCGTAAACTGCATGTGATGAACGTTCGCGGTTGGTAGGAGGGCAGCAAACCGCAATGCAATTTTTTCCCAACATTGGCAATGAACCCTCGCTTTAGATTACGGGCTTTTTTTAATACAAAGGAGTAATTTACATTCAGCGAGGAAGTGATTTACCATATATCGCTACGGAAATGTTGACGGAAGTCTGAACAATATGTCCTAGCACCCCCGAAAATAGTATGGTCCTGTGTCTACATTAACATAATCTATGCCAGGATGTAATAATCACTATTTGATACTCCTAATTAATAAACGTGTGGAACATTGCATGCAAAACAAACAAAATTTTCTTAAAGTGTAAAGTATATTATGTTTTAATAGGTTCAAAATAAATTTAGTTGCCTGGAATGGTAAACAGAAATATACCGCCCATAATAAAAATGGGAGCATCCACATCAAAGCAAAATGAATGTCGCTTCGCCAGCCACCAAAAAAACTTCGCGAAGTACACACGGACGTGTCTGTAGGTACTGCTGTATGCTTACCTGGTGGGGTCTCTGTGATCTCGCCGGGTAGAGCGGTATTTTTATCGTCTTGTACGATTTATCGTTTTGTGCGCCCTTCATTGGGTTACTATTTTTTGTTTGGTTCGGTCTACCATAAAAAAGGCCCATAGAAAATACAAAGTACCCACAGAAAAAAACAAGTACCCATAGAAAATACAAAGTACCCATAGAAAATACAAAGTACCCACAGAAAATACAAAGTACCCATAGAAAATACAAAGTACCCATAGAAAATACAAAGTACCCATAGAAAATACAAAGTACCCATAGAAAATACAAAGTACCCATAGAAAATACAAAGTACCCATAGAAAATACAAAGTGGAATAAAAAAATGCTAAGTGTACCTATGGGCCTTCCTAGGTTCAAGATCTCCTTGTATCCCCAAAACGTACATTTGCCCCAGGTACAGCTCTGGACACGCGCGGACTATCCATGACTATACCTGATCCTAACCTTGACCCATTCATGATGAGCGTGATTCTGGATAAAGCACTGTTCTGGATATACAATGTTGCCAACTACGAACACTTACCAACTACGAACAGTCCCATCGCGCCGAACGACAGGGCATAGGACCACTCGCTGCCGCTGAAGTAGTCGAAGGTCTGCCGCTTGAAGTCCGACGGTTGCCCCAGCCTGTCGGGGGTGCACGGCTCCATGTCCAACTGACTCAGCTGTTTCGGCTGGAAACAGGGAGACTCTGGGAAGGTGGGGACAAATCTGGCTTAGTTTCATGAGTCATGGCCATTGATACAATAAAGAATAGACAACTAAAACGAAAAGATTAAATGTTACAGCCATACACGTCGATGAAGGTTAGCAGCTGAAGGTTAGACATCCAGGTAATAAGATACGCCGAAAACAATTACTCAAGCAACTGGCAAACTTTCAAATTCATATCCAGTTGCTTGAGTTACTACTGTTTTTGGCGTTACAACCTTATAATTATCTAGGTCTCGTGCTTATTATTACATGTACATGTACATACTCGTTACATCTTTGTCAAAATTGCATTATGAGGCTCATGCAATATACTATACATTATAATTTTCCCAAAAGTAATTTCATTAGTTAGGTAAAACATATAAGGTTATTATAAAATTCCGTGTACACAACCAGTGCTTCTTTCACTTTGCTTATGTTTCGATGTCCAACCGACAGGTACCCAAGTAGTAATAGGCAACATAAAGTGGCAATAAGCAGTACTCCAATACAAAGCTCTGAGGAAGGCGTCTGATAAAAATCGAAACGTAAGCAAGTTGATACTCGTAGAAGCACTGAGTGTGTATAAGTGAAACCCAATATCCGAGTTTCATTGACCTGTGAATGTATGTAGCATGTGCCCTCTTGTGAATACCTTACCAATGTTGCAATACATACAGAGAAATGTTTAAGATGACATTAATTAAAATAGATAGAATTTGACTAACCGGTGGCGAGGAAGACATCCTCCTGTATGTCCATATCTGTGATATTGGTGATGCTACGGATGATGTCATAAAGTGTCATGTTCCTGATCTGGTCCACTTCAGCCTCTGTGAATAACCTGCACACAAAGTTTATAACACGCGGTTCAAGTTTTTTCAATGAAAAATGGCTGTATTATTCTAGGACTGTCTCTCTGTCTTTCTGTCTATCTATCTGTCTCTCTCTCTCTCTCTATGTGTGTGTGTGTGTGTGTGTGTGTGTGTGTGTGTGGACTTCTTTCTAGCTCCATGATCTGACACCTGAGTGAAACGAGTTTTTCGGTTTTCCAGCATTGACATTGCAAATAAAAATGTCCTGATTCACGTTAAACTTTGTTTTAAAAACTGTATTATATAATTCGTATAAACAAACAACGACACACACAGCCAAGAAAGTGACGAAGAGGGAGAGATATACAATGCAAAAGCTAATTACTCTCATCCAATCAAGACATGTCCAAAGCTTACCCGTTTTGTCTGTAGTTCTCGAACCAGAACCGGTCGCCATCGCGGATCCGTTCGAACTGGTCCTTGATGATTTCTCTGAACAGCGGGCCCGGACCCCGCTCCGTGGTCTCCAGCAGGCCGCACACCCAAATGTCACACTTGTCTGTGGTCCAGTCGTTTGCTGCTGCAAATGCTGTGATGTTTGCTAGAAGCTGTGAAAGCATCACAGAAAATTCAACAACATAGGAATGTATTTCAAAGGGATAATGCCCCGCCTCGAGGTGTGTATTGTGAGATAATCCTTGGTCAGGTGCAATAACCACCGAATAAACCACCAAGTGAGCGGTACGGTCCAACAAGTGGTCGGTTATTCTAATAACCGACCACTTTTTAGGTAACGGCCTGATAACCAATGGGAAACGGAGCCTTCTGATTGGTTGATGCCTTCTCGCTATATGATAATGTAGTTTGTTTATGTCCGCCCGACCCCAATACACCCCACCCCCTTTATGTGCCAACTTTCTTCAACAATCTTAAACTGGCCCCCACAATTACCTTCTTTATATTTTAGACTGCGCACAGACACACGTGTGTAAGCACACATATACACACACACGTACGTGCACATAGGCACACTATCACTAATCTATGAAAACACAGATATACATCCATAGTCAGACAGACGCATATCAAAACACACGTCAACACATCCGTAAGAACACACGTACGAACACCATCGGATTCAGATTGCGCACAAACACGTAAGAGTGTACGCGCACATACATACACACGTACGTGCACACAGGCACACTATCACTAAGCCATAATAACACAGATATACATACATAGTCAAACAGACGGACGCATATTAAAAACACATACCGACACATCCGTAAGAACACACGCACGAACCCCATGACACAAAAGGACGGACATCTTTCTATGCAGTACATGACAAAATCGCTAGAGGGCACCACTAACAGGGTACAGCATGTACACGGTAGATACCACAATTGCGTTGCGCAGTAGAGGCTTGAATGTTTTGATCCATTTTGGAAATTTTTGGGCTAGTTTTGTTCATTTCACCAGTTTAGTGGGCATGATGACAGATGTGAGTGGTTAGGTCTTGTCTGGCCAGGCGGATGAATATCATAGAAAAGGTAGGTCAAAGTTGAGGTTTGTTTACTATCATCAGCTGTGGTGGGAATTTGGCCTGGTCGACCCCCTGTTTTCTTTCTATATTTGGGAATCAGACCCTTGTGGCTACCTGGCGCAGAAAATTTTTGAGATTGAAGTATGGGCAAGTACTTTCATGAGGACTTCTAATAGTGTATTTAAGCATATGTTCCTGTGGCTAAATTTACTAGTACTGTCTGCCCTACAGACCACCCACCTCCGGATCCTGTGCGAACAGTGTGGGGTTGATATCGGAGAAGTTCTCTACCCTGTCCAGTCCGTACTCCACGCGGGCCGTGTTGTAGTCCGGCAGGCCGTGGTCCCGGCCCCGCTGGATGTTCAGCGCCATCAGGTCACGCCGGGAAAACTCTAACGGGCCGAACACGCGCCCTGGGCCAACATAAACTCGACTTTAGCCACTGTATGACTTAAATAGGATTTACCAACGATGACACATGCCTTGTAAGTCTAGTAACGCCACAGCAAGATTTTTTTATGTGTGACATCAGCGTGCGCATTAAATTTTCGCCTGAGTTTGGAAAAAAAAAGAAATATTATTGCCCTCTGACAGTGGTCAACATGCCAAAAATGATGTCTGTTGCCATGCCGAAAAATGGATGGCGGATGAATATGAAAAGAGGAGACAAGACAAGGCTCTGATTTAATGCATGATGCACTTTGATGCAGTGATGTATTTCATTCCTGTGGCCTATTACAATGGTTGATTTCGCCAGTGACAGACGTCACTAGTATAGATTTCCTGTGTGACAGTGTGTGTTTTAACCCCTATTGGTAAATCTTGTTGAATTTGTCTTTCAATTGCATTACTGTCCAAAGTCAGTAGGTGGCTATCTTGACCACTCAGGTCTCCGATGATGAACGTAAACATCGTCCTAAAATTCGGTAGAGTGACCTGTTGCTGTTATCCGCAGAACCGCAAGGAGGCTGTGTGTTGCAGGTTACCTCTGAGAAGCTATTTGATCAGTTATGACGTTGCCCTCTCGTTCATGCCCTGAGCTGGCAGGTTCTCTTCTGTTCTATCAAACCCCATCACGCTGTACAATATCCCTGCAGTTCATAACAAAATCGCTACGTTATAATTACCTCTAAGATCCTCAGTGATGATGTTGTCCTCCCGTTCGGTGACCTGTGACGACATGCCCAGAAGGAGCTCCTCTATTCCGTCAAACGTCTCGCTGGCGTTTCCCTTGAAACCTTCCTCCATCGGTTCCTGTTGGTAATTAGTGAATTATACGCATTGCACGAAATTCAACGTCTAATGCTTAGGTCACATTTCAAAACTGGGGCCCGGCGGGGCTGTTTGTACGAACGAAAAATGAACTATTCTTATCAAGAATATAGATAAATAGAGCCCATGATTGTTATTAAGATCTTTTCGATGTTTTGTTGTCTTCTGTATCGTAGTTTTCGTTCCCAAAAGCTGCCCGGCCGGGCCCCGTATGGGAATTGTGACCCCAGCATAAGTGACACTTTCTAAAGTACTATAAATGAATGAATGAATGAACTTTATTGCTCGACAATCGTACATGGTACAATGTGTGGCAGTAATACAACAATACTACAAAACTAAACTATCTTATTACATTTCTTACTACAAACTACTATCTATACAGTATATGAGTCACAATATGTTCATGAATTGATGATTTGGTCTCGCTTATAAAATAAGGTGTACAGAAATTGACCTACGTAAGCAGATATGGTAGTAGGACATGACAATAATTCATAGAATGTATCGTACTGTGTACTAGATTGGGTGAACTTTGTCTTAGTGGTAATAGTCTGTAACAATGAATCTCTTTCTTTTCTATAGGTGGGACATGTCATAACAAAGTGAAATTCATCTTCAATATTCTCATTACATGTGGGACACAGTCTCTGAGTGGCTGGTGTGTTGTGGTGTCGACCTTTTTCGATTTGAAGACAATGTGCGCTGATTCTCAATTTTGTTATGCTAGTTGTGAACGATTTATTATAAATTGATGTGAGATAGTCTTCCATGCCAAAATGCTTTTTGATTTTAGAATATGTATGAAGTTTATTATAAATGCTCCATTTATTTCCTTCTTATACCTTTGCGCATCTTTAAATGCATGCTTACCCCTAAGTATAGGGTTTCATGCAGTGGCCCAACTTCGAAAACTGAACACTGGTTTTCAAACATGAAACACAAAAGAGCGAGTAACACAGTCTCTTAAATTTGCACTTCTGTCCGCAAAAACTTGATTAATTAGTTTGATTTTTCTTTAGTTGTTCAGATAGATGATTTGTATTGTTTCATTAGTGTTTCTGTTTATTTCCTGTTTTATTTTTGTCTTCTTCGTTTAAATTTTGGTTCATTCAGTATCAATGGTAACTTTTAATCTTAAAGTATTGGGAAGATAAACCAGCAGGTTTCCGGCCCTCCCATGCACGCCTACTTAACTCGATATATTTCATTTTATCTTTTGAGTGCAAAACAAACAAGAAACAAAAACAACTGTAAACAATCCTTGGTTGAGATCTCTCATTGGTACTTGAAGGCATGGCTATTTGTTGTGGTATTTTTTTTAACGGTTTCGCTCAATGCAAGGCCAGTTATTTTAGGCCACTTCTAGGCATAGAGCTATAGTATAATGTAGTTATGTCAGGAGATGGCGGTGGACCTTTGTTTTGAAGCTTTGTGGATTGTAATCGGATGGAAAGCAGCTGTTTGGAAGAGAGTTCCATAATTTTGCAGTCCGGGGAAAGAAGCTGTTGTTGTAAAATGACTTGGAGACAGGTATATTGACGGTGTATTGATGAGAGCTGGAAGAGAACCTAGTGGCACGTTGAAAGGTTCTGAGCGGTGGAACAAGAAGTGCAAGTTCTCCTGAACATCGACCGTATTTGACCAACTTTTCAAGTTCAGTGACTAGAATGTACTCACCACCGAGTTCCAGTAGGAGTTGCATGTGCGGAGTCCGTGGAAGTACGTGCCGCCCGTGTGGGGACTGGTGAAGGCCGTGGTGCTGCGCCAGGCACACGTCCCGTCTGACCTACTGCGGGTTTAAACACGATAACAACGCAGTCAAATATTTACTCAGTAAATATCAAGCATAGACAGTACAAGGGGCCGAAAGCACTAACTATTAAAGAGCCACTAATTGAGAGAGGGTGGTATAAGAGGCCCCAAGTGTATGAACGAATTAGCAAACATTGTACGTTGAATACGGTGGAAGACGAAACGCATTTTATCTCGAATTGTACCGTCTATAGCAAGGAACGAAATGAACTCTTTGACGTAGCGCTAGCCTCCAAATTCTACCCAAACTTTCATACATATACGCCAAAAAGCAGTTACTCAAGCAACTGGATATGATTGTACGTTGAATACGGTGGAAGACGAAACGCACTTTATCTCAAATTGTTTTTGGAGTATCGTATTACCTGGATGTCTAACCTTCATCGACGTTTCACACATATACAAATAAAAAAAACTACTCTCCTAACATCCGAAAACCCACAAATTACAGAAAAAGTGGGATCCTTTGTCTTCCTCTGTCTTCAAAAAAGAAGTCAAGCCCTCCAGTTTTTACTAGTAGTATTTTAGTATAGTTATCAGTAGTTCTATGTGTGCTAAAAATTATCTGTTTTTATACCAAATGTTTCTTCTGTTCATGCAATTAGCCCTCGGGCATGAATTTGCAATAAAACAACTTATTAAAGGCAATTCCAATGCAGTTTCAGAGCCAATTTTCATGTTATTCTTTCAATGTAGTAAGTTGAAAAAACCCTTTCACATGTATCTATATCTGCGAGGCAAAATTGTAATGTTCCTGACAGATTTTAATTGTAGGTATCCGAAAAATAACGTGGCGTCTCACTTGGCTTGTTTTGGGTTATTTTAAACACTTTGTGTATAAAAAAAAAGGACAAAAATGTGCTAAGAAACGGCAGTAAATGTCAATATTAGACACATTTTCTCGTCCAGAAAATTTGTTTTATGCCGCCCTGAAATTGCATTGAATGCCTTCATTATAGTACTTGTACTTGTCATTATAGTCATTGGTCAATCTCACTTTGCGGTGAGAAATGTGAAGAACTGATTATTTATCCCAATTATTTAACACCGTAATTTATTTTAATGTGAAAAACGTGCTAAGTATTTTTCTTGGGATAATTGTAATTTTTTTCACTAATATGGTGCTAAAAATTGGGATAAATAACCACTGCTAACTGTGAAAGACATTCCAGAAATTCTCTTAGGTCCAGATAAAAGTGGCTTAATATAAAGGCAATTACAAGGTCGTTGTTGTTTATATATACATATTTCAAGCACATTTTTATCTTAATAGATGTTTAAACTTGAGTTTGCGGGTGCCAACGCGAAACAGTGTCACATTACTTACTCCACTGCCCTATGTACAACGCCCAACGCATAATTCTCCTTGGCAAACTTTCCAGGCTCTTAGGACACTCCCTCAACTTTACAGTTTTGTCTGACAACGCCAAAATGTTCCTCCTTCTCCGTGGTAGTCCCACATGTTCACTCATAGCAAATTCCAACATTTTGATGTTAACCCAACAATTCATCACCACAACAAAACGCTTCCAATAATCATTCTCTGTCATCTTTTTCTGTGTCCTACAGTTTTATCTGCTTCATCATTGGGTGGGGAATCGGACTGCGCTCATAAACATTTCAACATCTTTGTACTTTATTATACCACTTCACATTTTGTTATCCCTTCTTTCCTTGTATTTCATTTATTAAGTGGTAGCGTCAAAATAAGTATTGTAACTTGAGTGCGCTATCACTTTGTCCTGTACTTTGTCTTACTTGTGCAATTAATAAAAAAAAAACTTGAGTTTCCAACTGCAGTACTACCGAAAATCAGCAGGGGGCTATCTTATTAAAGCGAGTGTTATCCTCTGGCTCTGACCTATAGCTAGTGCAGTGGAAGTGAGGAAGATAAGAACGCAATCAAATGTTTACTCAATAAATATAACACTCAGACAGTCCAAAGAGAGAGCAAACATTATTCTCAACTGATTTTACAGTTTTACGTCTACAGTTTTAAGTAGTCTGGTTACCAAACATATTTTAGCTGCCGAATCTCGTTTGTCCGATGAAGACAGAAGTGCCGCTAAACTAAGTTTGGTAACCAGACTGGTGTCTGAAGTTTATCATTACTGTAATTAATATGATAACACCAGCTTTTTCAGTGGATCTTAGACTTACACTTTGCTGCGCCTGTACACCCCCGGCGGCACAATGGTATGACCCCACCTCATGGCGGCAGACTGGAACACGTGTGTGATGCCCGGATGTACAGACGACTTGTAACCTTCAGAAGAACAAGGTCAACATCAACAAAATATTCACAAACGATTTATACAAATAAATATTATCACAGATACCATTTACTGAAATGTACTAATGATTCTTACTTAAAACATCAACGCACTCCTCGAAATCACATCTTTAAGCACGCAATAAAGGAAACGTAAAGGTGTATGCTATAATTTGTGTGTAAAGAATATATTTTGTGCAGTGACTTAAAACACTTATTACAACCACGTGAGAATTCGAATGTTACGGAAACTATCAAAATTGTGCAGAAAGTTTCCAATCTTTGTCGGTAACTAATTCACGACGACAAACAAGTATGATAAGAATTAGAGAAAACGTAAAAACCACAATATTTACATTTTCAACTTATTATTAGTATGTGGAATCAGTAATAACCTGAACTAAGTATGTTTTACCTGTGTAATTCGCAGGGTCTTCTCCTAAAAAGGCTGGAAGCCAGTCATACAGGACTATTTTCTGGAAAGAAAAGTATGGTTTATAGAAACGTATTTCTCTTACAAAGTTATGATGAAATTTTGATCAGAAAAAATTCGACCTGTTCTACTGGTGTTCAGGAACGAATTCGTAGGACGTTCGTGAATGTGTGACAGGGGCTTAAAGGCATCCAATGCAGTTTTTAGGACTTGGAAACCGGATTTTTCAAAGTCAATATTATAGTCATCTATCAAGTACATATTGAGTTGAAATCTCACTGCCCCAATGTGTATTGACCCTCGTGGAGCAAAAATTCCCAAAATATTGACGGAAAATGGTTACTGGAAGGGCCCTTGGCTGATTTTTAGGGTACCACCCAGAAAATAAAGGACTCATCTTAGGGATTGTTTCTGCAGTTTTAGAAGCCCAAAGTATGAAATACTGACTCAAATGTGCTAATGTGAAACACTATGTGTCCATTTTACAAAGATTGCCTTATTCAGAATATTTCCAGTTTTTCAGCTCTACAATTGCATCGGATGCCTTTAAGAGAGGAGGAAAACAGCTCCGCTGACCTGGTGAGAGGCGATGACCCACTTCCGAGCCTCGTTGAAGACCTTCTCGTCGTTCCAGTCCGGGAACTGCTGGTGGATCTGCCCGGTCAGGAAGTTGTGCCAGCGGAACCACAGGATCCCGAACGCCAGCAGGAACGGGTTCTCATTCCCACGGGGGTTGCCGATTTCTGGAGTAGGGTGGAGGGAGAAAAATTACGCGAGAGAGCCTCAGAAGAGGGCCTGCATGGGGGGTTCCCGATAACGCTCAACGCTCTACGCTAAATTTTTAGAGCCGGCTACGTATTACGCTGAATTCAAGAAGCCTCCCCCATTACGTTTTACGGTAAATTCCGGGTAGCTACAACGCATTACGTAAAATAAAACGGCGAATTGCGCTCTACGTAAAATGCGCCAATTACGCTGTGCGTTGAAATAAAGCGGTCCGTCTACGCTCTACCTAGAATGAAAAGGCCGATTACGCTCTACGGAAAAGGGCATGCGGGCCCCTCAGAAGAGTCAAAGGCTACTCAGTGGACTAATTGTCTGGAGTAGTCTACCACCAGACACACGCTTGGACCCATTCTGGTTTCCTTTAATAGACACTTTTACATCAGAAATGACCAGAACAAAGGGTTCATAAATGTGTACGGACTAACAGAATTTCTTGTTCATTAATTCATAAATTAGATCTTTTTTTAAAATTATTTCAATAATTTTGTCAAATACTACTTCAGCTACATATAGTCAAGGATACATTAAAAATGTCAATTGGCATGGTTCTTAAATTATTCTCCTCGCATTTTTCAACAATACTGCTTCTGAAGTTCCAGAACAAGCTGCTAGGGATCCCAACTCATGTCACTATTTTTTGAGAGCAGGATCCATGTACCGTGAAAAAGTCGGGACCCTAGAATGTCCAAGTCATGAGATACCAAAACCGGAAGTTTCCACTGCAATACCATAACAAGCCGCCAGGAGATCCAAAATCTAATAATATTTCGAGGTCTCATCAAGACTTACGTACCCACCTACCTACCAAATATCAACACATCTATATATGCATTTCTTGTTAACAGGCAGAGAGACCCGTAAACACAGGAACGTTACCAAACACCGATAACCTACTTGGCGAAGGTAATACACTTACTGAAGAAGCGGTAGGACGGTTTGAGTACGTGGTCCCTCGGTGGGGGCGGGTTGGCGAAGGGAAGACCCAGGGTGTTGTAGGCGGGGTAGAGATCTCCGCAGTCCGCATGGCCCTGGTCACCGCACGACATGAGTCGCCCTGGTCGGTCCTCACTGAACAACCTGCATGGTGGAGGGGTGTGTGTGTTGGGGGGGGGGTGCAACATGAAAGGCATTATTATGTTTACCGAAGGAAAACATATTTTGTCTTTGCTCAGTTTCTTCCTCTTCTCCAGTGACCTCAGACCTGGTCAATGACCTGAACTAGACCGTCTCTCACCATGGTAACTGGTGTTGGGTTACATTATATTGCAATTTTAAAGTAGTAGGGATTTAGACTAGTGTCACCATATAAATGTGAATGTGTTTGAGAAAGAATTAACAGAGCAGACCATATGCGAAGGTGAACATTAATGCATTTGCTTTGCGAATGTTACTTGTCTAATTTGTAAGAATTTGTTTTGTAACTATAATCTCCCACGCTATGTGAACATGGCGACTGGACCCCCCCCCCACACGAACTCTTGAAAAGCGGCCAAAGTCGACTAATAAATTAAACGTGTGATTTTAAGCTGAATAAAGGTTGAACAACATTTTGAAGGACCTCAAAGGGCCTCATTTAGTACAATAAATTAAAAAAAAACACTAAAAAAGAGAATACAAAGCTACCTGTACACAAAATAATTATGTAAATATTTTTGACTTATTGATAAACTACACAGTACACGTGTATGTTGCAAACCTGAGTGCGTCCGCCCAGGCCTTGGTCACTCCGTACATCAGTCCTCCGTCAAGGTAGGGGGTGATCTCATTTAACTGGAACAGCCAGTCAGACAAAGGATTTGTTAACAACACATTTCTCGAGTCTCGTTGGAATTTTAGTCTCCACCAGACTCCTTTGCACAAAATTGCAGGCTGAATAAATAGTAGAAATCGGCCTCACATCTATTGTATACTGGACAAGACCCCCATGGGGCATCACGTCCAGGCCTAAGTTTAAAGAGAAAATAATTGGAAAGCGACTTGCCTGCACGCCTCTAGCCAATTATATCTCTTCTCCAGAACATAGAAATGTAGATATTTCAAGCAGCCACTCTCTCATTGGTCGAACCGCTAATTGCCATCCTCTCATTGGTTTAACTTTTAATTGTGATGGACATTTGATATCGGTCTATTGTTTAGGTGTATGGGGTATGGCGTGAGGCTCACCTGTTGCCGAGGGTTGTTCGGAGAGTACCCGGTCACCCCCATGTCGTACCGGGACCGGAGGAAGGGGAGCTCCCTGCCGCCGCGTGAGTCCGGGTCGTAGTCTGGGTCTCCCCTCGGGATGGGGATGTTGAAGTACTCCACGGGACAGCCCGGCCGCTGGGCGTCCAGAACTTCCTCAACTACCTGCTGGCCTGCGAACGGGGGAAGAAAAAAAATTTTATCACAAAGCAGAAACAGGTAACTAATTTGTTTTGCCCAATTTCTGGAAAACTCCGTTGCACGTGAACGGCGCATGTTTACTCATCTTCTAGCCAATCACAGCCCCCCCATTTGTATGCCATGTCCTCGTGTCCTAATACTTGGCCAGTCAACATTTTGGCTCCTGCCTGGCGAGTCGTGCCTTCGGGAATTTCTTTCAAGTATTTTCTAGTTTTCTGTACTGACTTGAGAGATTGTTCTACATGGACATTCAGATTTACATTTCATTTAACTGACCTGTTACGCCTAGAGCTGTCACACATAGCCGAATATGGTCTCCTAAACACTAGTTTGAACTCCCCACAACCAACGGAGACAAGGTAGAATGCGATGGACTGGCTCACCGCTGGTGTTCGGGTGCTCGAAATCGTGTCCAACTAACTACAGGCCGGGCAGTCCACAATTCTTGTAGTTTGATAAAAAGACGCAAGATGGCATCGGTTCTCTATCGGTCTTGGTAGTATTTTGGTCTCGTATAGTATGTATACTATATGTATATGACGATGAACGATAGGTAAAGGACAGATGTACATAATCTTGAACAAATACACAGCCCCGAGCGACGACG